>NC_085141.1:258161608-258516712 GCF_024139115.2 Armigeres subalbatus
ATGTTATTTCCGGTGCGTCTTTTTGTGCCGAGGGTGTTTAATTGTACCAACTGCAAACAGTTGGGGCACACTGCCGAGTTTTGCGACAACAAGCCCCGTTGTGGCAAATGTTTTGAGAAGCATAGGGAGGAGTCATGCCAACAACAAGCTACAAAATGTGCTTATTGTGGTCTAGACCCTCTCATGGTTTGCAAAAATGCCCGGTGTACAGAAAGCGCACCCAAAAGTTAAGCGTTCGTTAGTACAGCGCTCTAAGTAGTCGTATGCAGAAATGGTGAAGTCGCAAGATACATCCGCAACTGCCAACGCAACGGCTGCTATTTCAGCTGCCGTTCAAGTAAGTGATTTTTATGATGTCATTTCCATAGACGAATCGGACTCTGACGTAGCCGATATGGATGATTCTGCGGAGGTACACGTACCCGAAAAGAGGAAGAAACTGTCTTCCCCGGAATTGCGCCGTAAGAAAACAAAAATCGTCCCTAAAAGCTTGCAAAAATTGGATGGTAATGGGGGATTATTTAAAATCCCGAAGCAGCCTGTCTACACTGCACCTTGTGACCCATGTTGCAGTAAGACATTCCCGCCATTGCCAAAAACTGATGTTTCAAAGAAACATCAGACAAGAAATATCTCTGAGCAGAAAACTGCTACTCGCACTTCCAAGAAAAGAATCTCGTCCAAGCGAGGACTGATATCCTTCAAGGACCTTGTGGACCGTATTTTGAAATTATTTAATGTACCCAATTCAATGAGGGCAATTATTGACATCTTTTTACCAACAGTAGAAACATATCTGAAGCAATTGACTGTTTCATGGCCCCTTCTTGCAGAAATTGTATCTTTCGATGGATAATACGGCCAATATAGAAGATATAATCACTGTGCTACAGTGGAACTGTCATAGTCTAAAAAATAAATTAGACGTGTTCAAGTTTTTGATTTGCAAACACGATTGCGATATATTTGCACTCTGTGAAACATGGCTTTCTTCTGAAGATGAAATCAACTTCCACGATTTTAACATTATTCGCCTAGATCGGGATGATAACTATGGTGGCGTTCTTGTGGGTATCAATTAATGTTACCCTTTCTACAAAATTCCCATCCCTATTGTAAATGGCTTTGAAATCGTCGCTTGCCTAGTAAATGTAAAGAATAAAGTCCTTTGCATAGCTTCAGTTTTTATTCCACCATATGCCGCGTTTAGTCGTCGACATCTTTGGAGCGCAGTTTCGCTTCTATCATCCCCAGTTTTAATACTGGGCGATATGAATGCACATGGTACTGCATGGGGCGAAACCAGAGACGATAATAGAGCGCCAATTTTCTATGATTTGTGCGACGATTTCAACTTGAATATCTTGAACACAGGTGAAGTAACTCGAATAGGACCTCAAGGTCAAGAAAGTCGATTAGATCTGTCTTTATGCTCAAACTCACTATCATTAGATTGTACGTGGAAGGTAATCCAAGATCCCCATCGTAGTGACCACATGCCGATAGTCACCACAATCAAAAATGGCTATCAACGATCAGAGCCAGTTCAGGTTCCTTTCGACCTCACGAAGAACATTGACTGGCAAAAATTTGCATCGACGGTAAAAATTGGTATTGAATCAACCAGAGATGCATCCTGAACAGAACATGAGCCAAGAGCGTGCTTTGGTGTTCAAATTTTTGAACTCTGAACACAGTTCAGTGTGCACTAGGTTGGTACGCAAGCAAAACGATCATGGTAACTAAGATTCCTTAGATTTGGATTTATGCAAAAACATACGAGCATGCTTGTTTTCTATCCGTTACATGCCCACGTGTTCCATTACTTGCCGAAAAATGAGTAGCATGCCGTCGCTTGAGTTTGTTTTCCTAGGATACAAGTTGCTAAGTTCGGTCAGTGCTCTTGAACAGTGTGCAATGTTCAGAACGTTTTGAACACGAACACGCGTTCTCGTGTTCAGATGCATCTCTGGAATCAACTGATATTCTTCCGCCACTGGATGAGTATCGATTCCTTTTTGAGTTGATTCAAAAAAGCGCACTAGAAGCTCAGAAACGACGCGTTCCAAGTACATCTGTCATAAGAAGACCAGCCACTCCTGGATGGGATGATGAATGTACTAAGTTGTATTCTGATAAATCTGATGCCTTCAAGGCTTTCCGTAAATATGGAAGATCTGAGCTTTTCGAAGAGTATTTGAGGCTTGAAAGAAAGCTCAAAAATCTTCTCAAGGCTAAAAAACGTAGCTACTGACTGAGAAACCTCAATGACAACACTTTGGAAAACGGCCCGCAACATGCGGAACCGCACTTCCACCAACGAGAGTGAAGAATACTCCAATCGATGGATATTCAACTTCGCAAAAAAGGTCTGTCCAGATTCCGTACCAGCAGAACCGCTATTTCGAGAATCAGTCACTGATCCCGGTTCTTTGGGTGGACCATTCTCAATGCTGGAACTTTCTATGTCTCTTCTTTCATCGAATAACTCTGCTCCGGGATGCGATAACATCAAATTCAATCTTCTGAAAAACCTCCCAGATATCGCAAAAAGACGATTACTTGACCTGTACAACTGTTTCATGGAGTACAACATTGTGCCACCTGAGTACAACATTGTGCCACCTCAAAAGCCTGGGAAACCAGCGTCTAATCACAATTCATACCGACCGATTGCCATGCTATCGTGCATGAGGAAATTATTGGAGAAAATGATCCTTTCAAGAATTGATCATTGGGTCGAACAAAATGCATTACTATCAAATACTCAGTTCGGTTTTCGAAAAGGTAAAGGAACAAATGATTGTCTAGCGTTGCTCTCTTCAGATATACAGCTGGCCTATGCGCACAAGGAGCAACTGGCTTCAGTTTTCTTGGATATTAAGGGCGCTTTTGATTCTGTTTCCATAGAAGTACTGTCGGAAAATTTGCACAGTAGTGGATTACCCGTTATTTTGAATAATTTCTTGTACAATTTGTTGTCAGTAAAACATATGAACTTTACTCTCGGCACTCTGACAACTTCCAGAAATAGCTACATGGGCCTTCCCCAAGGATCATGTTTAAGTCCCTTGCTTTACAATTTCTATGTTAAAGATATTGACGATTGTTTGGAAGAACAATGCACACTTAGACAACTTGCAGATGATGCCGTGATCTCGCTAAGAGGTTCATGTGCAGAAGTCCTGCAAAGACCATTGCAAAGTTCCCTAAATAATCTGACTGTTTGGGCCAGACATTTAGGGATCGAGTTTTCACCGCAAAAAAACTCAGTTGGTTGTGTTTACTAAGAAGCGGTACCCTGCTCAACTGAAACTAAGGCTGTTGAATGATGACATTAACCAATCTTTATCTTCAAAATACCTTGGGGTCTGGTTTGATTCTAAGTGTACCTGGAAAACCCATATTGATTATTTGATAGATAAACGCCGAAAAGGATTCATTTTCTCCGTTCTAGCTCCGGAACTTGGTGGGCGCTCACCCGGAAGATATCATCAAACTCTATAGAACGACTATTATCTCTGTTTTAGAGTACGGCTCTTTCTGCTTCCTCTCAGCAGCTGAGTGCCACCTAATTAAATTGGAACGAATTCAATATCGTTTTTGCGTATTGCTCTTAACTGTATGCATTCAACGCATAACATGAGCCTGGATGTGCTTGCTTTAGTCACTCCTTTAAAGAACCGCTACTGGGAACTCTCACTTAGAATACTGATCAACTGTGGGACGAGTGACAAACTTGTCTTAGAAAACTTCGAAAATATGCTTGAACTGATTCGTCGGTCAAGATTCCTACACATTCCTGTACTACATATTGTCAGATCTTTGTCTTCCATGTTATAATCCACCTCGAGTTAGCTTCATCAACGACAGTTCCTCCATTGAATACGATCTGTCCAAGAAACATGCAATTCAAGGAATACCAGATCATCTTCGAAAATTTTCCATTCCCCTATTTTTCCGAAAATATGAACATGTCAATTGCAACAACAGATATTTCACTGATGGTTCTCGCATCAACGGATCCACTGGCTTTGGTGTTTTCAATGTAAATTCCATCACCTTCCGAAAACTTCAGGAACCGTGTTTGGTTTACGTTCCTGAGATGGCAGCAATTAACTTCGCTTTGGGGATAATTTCCGATCAGCCCGTAGACCAATATTTCATCTTCTCGGATAGTCTTAGTTCTATAGAGGCACTCCGGTCGATGAAACCTGTTGTACGCATCTTACTTTCTTACAAATATAAGAGAGCAGATGCGTGATTTGATCGAAAGATCATTCAAGATTACCTTTGTATGGGTCCCATCCCATTGCCTAATCTATGGCAATGAGAAGGCGGACTCGCTAGCAAAGGTGGGCGCACAGGAAGGTGAAGTTTATGATAGACAAATCTCGAACAACGAGTTTTTCCCATTAGTCCGTCAGAGTACTCTTCAAAATTGGCAAATGATTTGGTCAAACAATGAGCTTGGACGGTGGCTATTTTCCATAGTTCCTAAAGTTTCTGCGCGAGCGTGGTTCAGAGGTGAGGACTTAAGTCGAGGCTTTATCCGCACGATGTCGAGGCTTATGTCCAATCACTATTCACTAAACGCACATCTCTATAGAATAAACCTGGTCGATAGCAATATATGTAGGTGTGGAGCCGGTTACGATGACATCGATCACGTAGTTTGGTATTGCTCGGAAAACGACGCCTCCAGAGAGCAACTATTGGATACCCTTGTGGCTCGAGGTAAACAACCCTACAGGGAAGTAAGAAGTGTTTTGGGGGATCGCGATGTGGTATATATGCAGGCTATCTATGTCTTTCTTTGCTCGTCTGACATCAAAGTCTAATATTTCATTTTTTTCTTTCCAAGTTTTTTTTTCTTGTCTTTGTCTTATTGTTCCGTGTACCATGAAGCTCTGGCCATCCGGAAGATGCTCCCTGACGAACCACAACTGGAGCACGACGCTACGCTACAACGTTTTTGACGTCAAATACCCGGATGAGCAGCTGAAACACCCCAAACCAAAATCCCAACGCTGTCCATCCTGAAATTACGCAATCTAACCTTGAGTCACCACGAGTATCTTGGTCAATGTCCCTTCCCCCTTACTAACTGTTAATAATAATGATATAGTTTTTAAATATCATAAAGAGTCTCGGCTCCGTTAAGTGTTATACACGCCTGAGCCTGTCAAATAAATGCAATAGATAAAAAAAAAAAGGTACACTGAGTTGATCAAAAACTTAGCGATACTCCTCCCTCCACACCCTCCCCCTTTTCCAAAAAGCATCCACCATGCACTAAAGTTGTTTCCTTAGGACATACAATATTTGATACAAATTTGGTAGAAAACGGCCAATGGGTTCAGAAGTTATACTGCGTTAATCAATAACTAAGCAATACCCCTCCCCCTTTCCCAAACAGCATCTCTAACTCCCCTATCGTCGTCTCTTTAAGATAAAGAATGTGTGTTCCAAATTTGGTAGAAATCGGCCAAGGGGTTCAAAAGGTACACTGAGTTGATCAAAAACTTGGCGATACACCTACCCCCACACCCTCCCCCTTTTTCTAAAAAGCATCCCTAGCCCCCTCATCGTCATCTCCTAAAGATAAAAAATATGTGTTCCAAATTTGGTAGAAATCAGCCAAGAGGTTCAAAAGGTACACTGAGTTGATCAAAAACTTAGCGATAGCCCACCCCCACACCCGCCCCCGTTCTCCACAATGCATCCCTAACCCCCCTATCGTCATCTCCTAAAGATAAAAAATGTGTGTTCCAAATTTGGTAGAAATCGGCCAAGGGGTTCAAAAGGTACACTGAGTTGATCAAAAACTTAGCGATACTCCTCCCTCCACACCCTCCCTCTTTTTCCAAATAGCACCCCTAACCCCCTCATTGTCATCTCCTAAAGATAAAAAATGTGTGTTCCAAATTTAGTAGAAATCGGCCAAGGGGTTCAAAAGGTACACTGAGTTGATCAAAAACTTAGCGATACTCCTCCCTCCACACCTTAACCCTTTTTCCAAAAAGCATCCCTAACCCCCTCATCGTCATCTTCTAAAGATAAAAAATGTGTGTTCCAAATTTAGTAGAAATCGGCCAAGGGGTTCAAAAGGTACACTGAGTTGATTAAAAACTTAGCGATACTCCTCCCTCCACACCTTCACCCTTTTTCCAAAAAGCACCCCTAACCCCTTCATTGTCATCTCCTAAAGCTAAAAAATGTGTGTTCCAAATTTGGTAGAAATCGGCCAAGGGGTTCAAAAGGTACCCTGAGTTGATCAAAAACTTAGCGATACTCCTCCCTCCACACCTTCACCCTTTTTCCAAAAAGCACCCCTAACCCCCTCATTGTCATCTCCTAAAGCTAAAAAATGTGTGTTCCAAATTTGGTAGAAATCGGCCAAGGGGTTCAAAAGGTACCCTGAGTTGATCAAAAACTTAGCGATACTCCTCCCTCCACACCTTCACCCTTTTTCCAAAAAGCACCCCTAACCCCCTCATTGTCATCTCCTAAAGATAAAAAATGTGTGTTCCAAATTTGGTAGAAATCGGCCAAGAGGTTCAAAAGGTACACTGAGTTGATCAAAAACTTAGCGATACCCCTCCCCCACACCCTCCCCCTTTTTTCAAAAAGCATCCCTAACCCCCCTATCGTCATCTCCTAAAGCTAAAAAATGTGTGTTCCAAATTTGGTAGAAATCGGCCAAGGGGTTCAAAAGGTACACTGAGTTGATCAAAAACTTAGCGATACTCCTCCCTCCACACCTTAACCCTTTTTCCAAAAAGCATCCCTAACCCCCTCATCGTCATCTTCTAAAGATAAAAAATGTGTGTTCCAAATTTAGTAGAAATCGGCCAAGGGGTTCAAAAGGTACACTGAGTTGATTAAAAACTTAGCGATACTCCTCCCACCACACCTTCACCCTTTTTTCCAAAAGCACCCTAACCCCTTCATTGTCATCTCCTAAAGCTAAAAATGTGTGTTCCAAATTTGGTAGAAAACGGCCAAGGGGGGCAAAAAGGACACCGAGTTGATTAAAAACTTAGCGAAACTCCTCCTCCACACCTTCACCCTTTTCCAAAAAGCACCCCTAACCCTTCATTGTCATCTCCTAAAGCTAAAAATGTGTGTTCCAAATTTGGTAGAAATCGGCCAAGGGGTTCAAAAGGTACCCTGAGTTGATCAAAAACTTAGCGATACTCCTCCTCCACACCTTCACCCTTTTTCCAAAAGCACCCTAACCCCTCATTGTTATCTCCTAAAGATAAAAAATGTGTGTTCCAAATTTGGTAGAAATCGGCCAAGAGGTTCAAAAGGTACACTGAGTTGATCAAAAACTTAGCGATACCCCTCCCCCACACCCTCCCCCTTTTTTCGAAAAGCAACCCCCCTATCGTCATCTCCTAAAGCTAAAAAATGTGTGTTCCAAATTTGGTAGAAATCGGCCAAGGGGTTAGCGATACCCCTCCCCAACACCCTTCCTCTTTTTCCAAAAAGCATCCCTAACCCCCTCATCGTCATCTCCTAAAGATAAAAAATGTGTGTTCCAAATTTGGTAGAAATCGGCCAAGGGGTTCAAAAGGTACACTGAGTTGATCAATGACTTAGCGATACTCCTCCCCCCACACCCTCCCCCTTTTTCCAGAAGGCATCCCTAACCCCCCTATCGTCGTCTCCTTAAGATAAAGAATGTGTGTTCCAAATTTGGTTGAAATCGGTCAATGGGTTCAGAAGTTATGCTGGAACATACATACAAACATACATACAAACATACAAACATTGAGTTTTATATATATATAATAATATAATAATAATATAATATTATATATATATATATATAATATATATAATATATATATATATAGATATAGATATAGATATAGATATAGATATAGATAGATAGATAGATAGATAGATGATATATTTCTAATTATTATTAATACATTTCAATTGCCTCTGGCAGTTAGGATTTTTCCTCTGGTAGAATGAATTAAAACAATGTTTTAAAATTAAAATAAAAACTCAACCTTATTTATATTAAGGGTACAGGAGCTAATCGTTGCAATAGAAGATTGGAAAGATTTTTGTCTAAAATTGGAAATTATTTTATTGGACATTTGTTGCAATGTCTCAATATTGGAAATTCTATGAAGTCATTTTCAAAATTTTATTTTGAATCTTCTAAAGTGCCTTCTTTCTGGTATTGCAGCAACTAGTCCATATTGGCCTACTAGTCCTTAGCCTAGATGATAAGATGCGCGGCTACAAAGCAAGACCATGGTGACGGTGGCTGGGTTCGATTCCCGGTGCCGGTCTAGGCAATTTTCGGATTGGAAATTGTCTCGACCTGGGCATAAATTTTCCATTTTCGCAAATAAGTGGAGAAAATATCCAAACTTTTTTGCAATCTACTACAAATGACACGAAGGCTTCGCCCTTTGGCTGAGAGGCCCGTGTCATCTGCAAACAAAGATTTTTGACACCCTGGTGGTAAATCAGGTAAGTCAGAAGTAAAAATGTTATATAATATGGGCCCCAGTATGCTGCCTTGGGGGACACCAGCCCTTACAGGTAATCTATCAGATTTAGAATTCTGATATTACCAATTCAGTGCAAAACCGAATTATAGCCGCTAACGAAGTTGGATTTTTCTCACAATCCATACATTAAACCAAACTTCGGAAGTGGTGCGCTGTTTTCATTTGGTGATGTGCTATACAGCGCACTACTTCCGAAATTAGGTTTAACGTATGCATTGCGAGAAAAATCCAATTTCGATAGCGGCTATAATTCGATTTTCTACTGAATTTATAATAGTTCACCTGCAGTGAGCGATCTGATAAATAATTTTGGATAAGTTTAATGATGTACAGAGGAAAATTAAAATTCATCAATTTTACAATCAAACCTTCATCCAATCACTGTCAAATGCTTTATCTATATCAGGAAAAGCAACTCCAGTCGAATATCCTTCAGATTTGTTGAGTCGAATTAAATTCGTAACTCTTAATAACTGATGCCTGGTTGAATAAAATATTATCCAATCCAAATCCAATCCAAATCCAATCCAAATCCAATCCAAATCCAATCCAAATCCAATCCAAATCCAATCCAAATCCAATCCAAATCCAATCCAAATCCAATCGAACCAAATCCAAATCCAGTCGATCCAGTCCAAATCAATCCAAATCCAATCCAAATCAATCCAAATCAATCCAAATCAATCCAAATCCAGTCCAAGTCAATCCAAATCCAGTCCAAATCAGTCCAAACCAATCCAAATCAGTCCAAATCAATCCAAATCCAATCAGATCAGTCCAAATCAATCCAAAATCCAGTCCAAATCCAGTCAAATCAATCCAAAGTCAATCAGATCAGTCCAAATCCAGTCCAGGTCAGTCCAGGTCAGTCCAGATCCAGTCCAGATCCAGTCCAGATCCAGTCCAGATCCAGTCGAGTCAGATCGGTCCAGGTCAGGTCCAGGTCAGTCCAGGTCCAGTCGATCCAGTCAGATCAGTCCAGATCCAGTCCAGTCAGTCCAGGTCAGTCCAGGTCAGTCCAGATCCAGTCCAGATCCAGTCAGATCCAGTCCAGGTCAGTCAGTCCAGATCGGTCAGGTCGGTCAGGTCAGTCCAGATCCAGTCCAGGTCAGTCCAGATCCAGTCAGGTCAGTCCAGATCCAGTCCAGATCAGTCCAGGTCAGTCCAGATCCAGTCCAGGTCCAGTCCAGATCCAGTCCAGGTCCAGTCAGATCCAGTCCAGATCCAGTCCAGGTCAGTCCAGGTCAGTCCAGATCCAGTCCAGATCCAGTCCAGGTCCAGTCCAGGTCAGTCCAGATCCAGTCAGGTCAGTCCAAGGTCAGTCCAGGTCAGTCCAGGTCAGTCAGATCCAGATCAGTCCAAGTCGGTCCAGATCCAGTCGATCCAGTCCAAGATCAGTCCAGATCCAGTCCAGGTCAGTCAGGTCAGTCCAGGTCAGTCCAGTCCAGTCCAGGTCCAGATCCAGGTCGATCAGATCGGTCCAGTCCAGTCCAGAGTCCAGTCCAGATCCAGGTCGGTCCAAGTCAGTCCAGGTCAGTCCAGATCAGTCCAGATCCAGTCAAGGTCAGTCCAGGTCCAGTCCAGGTCAGTCCAGGTCAGTCAGTCAGATCAGTCAGATCCAGTCGGTCAGTCCAGGTCCAGTCCAGGTCAGTCCAGATCCAGTCCAGATCAGTCCAGATCAGTCCAGATCGAGTCCAGGTCAGTCCAAGATCCAGTCAGGATCCAGTCCAGGTCGGTCCAGATCCAGTCCAGGTCAGTCCAGGTCAGTCCAGATCCAGTCAGATCCAGTCCAGGTCAGTCAGATCCAGTCCAGATCCAGTCCAGATCCAGTCCAGGTCAGTCAAGTCCAGTCAATCCAGTCGGTCAGTCCAGATCCAGTCCAGATCCAGTCCAGGTCGGTCAGGTCAGTCAGATCCAGAT
This sequence comes from Armigeres subalbatus, assembly GCF_024139115.2. Lineage (NCBI taxonomy): Eukaryota > Metazoa > Arthropoda > Insecta > Diptera > Culicidae > Armigeres > Armigeres subalbatus. Next base: position 258,172,069 of record NC_085141.1, read on the forward strand.
CAGTCCAGGTCGGTCAGTCGGTCAGTCCAGATCCAGTCAGTCCAGATCGGTCCAGGTCAGTCAGTCAGTCCAGATCCAGTCCAGTCCAGTCAGGTCAGTCCAGATCAGTCCAGGTCGGTCCAGATCGGTCCAGGTCAGGTCGATCAGTCCAGATCCAGTCCAGGTCGGTCCAGATCGGTCCAGATCCAGTCAGGTCCAGTCAGTCAATTCCAGTCCAGATCCAGTCCAGATCAGGTCCAGATCAGTCCAGTCCAGATCCAGTCAGGTCAGGTCAGTCCAGATCCAGTCCAGGTCAGTCAAAGTCCAGTCCAGATCCAGTCCAGATCCAGTCAGGTCAGTCCAGATCGGTCAGTCAGTCCAGGTCCAGATCCAGTCAGGTCAGTCCAGGTCAGTCCAGATCCAGTCAGGTCAGTCCAGATCCAGTCCAGGTCAGTCCAGGTCAGTCCAGGTCGGTCAGGTCCAGTCCAGGTCAGTCAGATCCAGTCCAGGTCAGTCCAGATCAGTCCAGGTCAGTCAGAGTCAGTCCAGATCCAGTCCAGGTCAGTCCAGATCCAGTCCAGATCCAGTCAGATCGGTCCAGTCAGGTCAGTCAGATCCGGTCCAGGTCAGTCAGAGTCCCAGTCCAAGATCAGTCAGATCAGTCCCAGATCCAGTCAGGTCAGTCCAGATCCAGTCCAGGTCAGTCAGATCCAGTCCAGATCCAGTCCAGTCAGTCCAGAGTCAGTCAGATCAGTCAGTCCAGGTCCAGTCCAGTCCAGATCAGTCCAGGTCAGTCCAGATCGGTCAGGTCAGTCCAGGTCAGTCCAGGTCAATTCAGGTCAGTCAGGTCAGTCCAGATCAGTCCAGTCAGTCCAGATCCAGTCCAGATCAGTCCAGGTCAGTCCAGGTCGATCCAGGTCAGTCCAAGTCAGTCCAGTCAGGTCCAGGTCCGGTCAGTCAGTCCAGATCCAGTCCAGTCAGTCAGGTCAGTCCAGATCCAGTCCAGATCAGTCCAGGTCAGTCCAGGTCAGTCCAGATCCAGTCCAGATCAGTCCAGATCCAGTCAGGTCAGTCCAAGTCAGTCCAGGTCAGTCCAGGTCAGTCCAGATCCAGTCCAGGTCAGTCCAGATCAGTCCAGATCCAGTCCAGGTCCAGTCAGGTCAGTCCAGATCCAGTCCGAGTCAGTCCAGATCGGTCCAAGTCCAGTCAAGGTCAGTCCAAGTCGGTCAGATCCAGTCCAGATCCAGTCCAGATCAGTCCAGAATCAGTCAGTCCAGGTCAGTCCAGATCCAGTCCAGATCCAGTCCAGATCCAGTCCAGATCGGTCAGGTCAGTCCAGATCCAGTCCAGGTCAGTCCAGATCCAGGTCAGGTCCAGTCAGGTCAGTCCAGGTCAGTCCAGATCAGTCCAGATCCAGTCCAGGTCAGTCCAGATCCAGTCCAGATCCAGTCCAGATCCAGTCCAGGTCAGTCCAGATCCAGTCAGGTCAGTCGGTCAGATCAGTCCAGTCAGTCCAGATCAGTCAGTCAGATCCAGTCCAGGTCAGTCAGATCCAGTCCAGATCCGGTCAGGTCCAGTCCAGGTCCAATCCAGGTCGGTCAGATCCAGGTCCAGATCCAGTCCAGGTCAGTCCAGATCAGATCCAGTCCAGGTCAGTCAGATCCAGTCCAGATCCAGTCCAGGTCAGTCCAGATCCAGTCCAGGTCAGTCCAGGTCAGTCCAGGTCAGTCCAAGATCCAGTCAGGTCAGTCCAGATCCAGTCCAGATCCAGTCCAGATCCAGTCAGGTCGGTCAGTCCAGTCGGTCAGGTCAGTCCAGATCGGTCAGGTCGGTCAGTCAGTCCAGATCAGTCCAGGTCCAGTCCAGGTCAGTCAGGTCGGTCAGTCAGTCAGATCCAGTCCAGTCAGTCCAGATCCAGTCAGGTCAGTCCAGATCAGTCCAGGTCAGTCCAGGTCCAGTCCAGATCCAGTCCAGGTCAGTCAGTCCAGATCCAGGTCAGTCAGTCAGTCCAGAGTCGAGTCAAGTCCAGTCAGGGTCAGATCCAGTCCAGGTCGGTCAGGTCAGTCCAGTCCAGATCCAGTCCAGATCCAGTCCAGATCCAGTCCAGATCAAGTCCAGGTCAGTCAGGTCAGTCAGTCCAGTCAGGTCGGTCAGGTCGGTCCAGATCCAGTCCAGATCCAGTCAGGTCAGTCCAGGTCAGTCCAGATCCAGTCAAGTCCAGTCAGTCAGATCCAGTCAGGTCAGTCAAGGTCAGTCAGGTCGGTCCAAGTCAGTCAGGAGTCAGTCCAGATCAGTCCAAGATCCAGTCAGGTCCAGTCCAGGTCAGTCCAGATCCAGTCCAGGTCAGTCCAGGTCCAGTCCAGTCAGGTCAGTCCAGGTCAGTCCAGGTCAGTCCAGGTCAGTCCAGATCCAGTCCAGATCCAGTCCAGTCAGTCAGGTCAGGTCCAGTCCAGATCAGTCAGGTCAGTCCAGTCCAGTCAGGTCAGTCAGATCCAGTCCAGGTCCAGTCCAGATCAGTCCAGGTCAGTCCAGTCAGTCCAGATCCAGTCAGGTCAGTCCAGGTCAGTCCAGGTCAGTCAGGTCAGTCCAGATCCAGTCCAGGTCAGTCCAGGTCAGTCCAGATCCAGTCAGTCAGGTCCAGGTCAGTCCAGGTCAGTCAAGTCCAGTCCAGGTCAGTCCAGATCCAGTCCAGGTCAGTCCAGATCCAGTCCAGGTCAGTCCAGGTCCAGTCCAGTCAGGTCAAGTCCAGTCCAGTCAGGTCAGTCCAGATCCAGTCCAGATCCAGTCCAGGTCAGTCCAGATCCAGTCAGGTCGGTCAGGTCAGTCCAGGTCAGTCAGATCCAGTCCAGATCCAGTCCAGATCAGTCCAGTCAGTCCAGGTCAGTCCAGATCCAGTCAGGTCAGTCCAGGTCAGTCAGATCAGTCCAGATCAGTCCAGTCAGTCCAGTCCAGGTCGGTCCAGATCCAGAGTCAGATCCAGTCCAGATCAGTCCAGATCAGTCCAGATCCAGTCCAGGTCAGTCCAGATCCAGTCCAGATCCAGTCAGGTCAGTCCAGGTCAGTCCAGGTCAGTCAGGTCAGTCCAGATCCAGTCCAGTCCAGTCCAGATCCAGGTCCAAGGTCAGTCCAGGTCAGTCAGGTCCAGTCCAGATCCAGTCAGGTCAGTCCAGTCCAGGTCAGTCAGATCAGTCCAGATCCAGTCCAGATCCAGTCCAGGTCAGTCCAGGTCAGTCCAGATCAGTCAGATCCGGTCCAGGTCAGTCCAGATCAGTCAGGTCCAGTCAGTCCAGGTCAGTCAGTCCAGATCCAGTCAGATCCCAGTCCAGGTCAGGTCCAGTCCGGTCAGTCCAGGTCAGTCAAGTCAGTCCAGGTCCAGTCCCGGTCCAGTCCAGGTCGGTCAGATCCAGTCCAGAGTCAGTCCAGATCGGTCAGGTCAGTCCAGGTCAGTCAGATCCAGTCCAGGTCCAGTCAGGTCAGTCAGGTCAGTCCAGGTCAGTCCAGGTCAGTCCGATCCAGTCAGGTCAGTCAGGTCCAGTCCAGATCCAGTCCAGGTCAGTCCAGTCAGTCCAGGTCAGTCCAGATCCAGTCCAGATCCAGTCAGGTCAGTCCAGATCCAGTCCAGATCAGTCCAGATCCAGTCAGGTCGGTCCAGATCCAGTCAGGTCAGTCCAGGTCAGTCCAGGTCAGTCAGGTCAGTCAGATCCAGTCCAGGTCAGTCCAGATCCAGTCCAGATCCAGTCAGATCCAGGTCAGTCCAGATCCAGTCCAGGTCAGTCCAGGTCAGTCAGGTCCAGTCCAGATCCAGTCCAGTCCAGTCCAGGTCAGTCCAGGTCAGTCCAGATCCAGTCCAGATCCAGTCCAGGTCAGTCCAGATCCAGTCAGATCGGTCAGATCCAGTCAGTCCAGGTCAGTCCAGATCCAGTCCAAGATCCAGTCCAGGTCAGTCCAGTCAGTCCAGATCCGGTCAGTCGATCAGGTCCAGGTCAGTCCAGGTCCAGTCCAGTCCAGTCCAGGTCAGTCCAGGTCAGTCCAGATCCAGTCCAGGTCAGTCCAGATCCAGTCCAAGTCAGTCCAGGTCAGTCCAGGTCCAGTCCAGGTCCAGTCCAGGTCCAGTCAGGTCCAGTCCAGGTCCAGTCCAGATCCAGTCAGAGTCAGTCCAGATCCAGTCGGTCCAGTCAGGTCAGTCCAGGTCCAGTCAGGTCAGTCGGTCAGTCCAGGTCAGTCCAGGTCCAGTCCAGGTCAGTCCAGATCAGTCCAGTCAGTCCAGATCAGTCCAGATCCAGTCCAGATCCAGTCCAGATCAGTCCAGGTCAGTCCAGATCCAGTCCAGGTCAGTCCAGATCAGTCCAGTCCAGTCCAGGTCCAGTCCAGTCCAGTCCAAGGTCAGTCCAGATCCAGTCCAGATCCAGTCCAGATCCAGTCCAGATCCAGTCCAGGTCAGTCCAGATCCAGTCCAGATCAGTCCAAGTCAGTCCAGATCAGTCCAGATCCAGTCCAGGTCAGTCAGTCCAGTCCAGATCAGTCCAGATCCAGTCCAGTCCAGTCCAAGATCCAGTCAGGTCAGTCCAGGTCAGTCCAGATCCAGTCCAGGTCAGTCCAGGTCAGTCCAGTCCAGATCAGTCCAGGTCCAGTCAGATCCAGTCCAGGTCAGTCAGGTCAGTCCAGATCCAGTCCAGGTCAGTCCAGATCGGTCCAGATCCAGTCCAGATCCAGTCCAGTCAGGTCAGTCCAGGTCAGTCCAGGTCAGTCCGATCCAGTCAAGTCAGTCCAGATCAGGTCAGTCCAGTCAGGTCAGTCCAGATCCAGTCCAGTCAGTCCAGGTCAGTCCAGATCCAGTCCAGATCCAGTCCAGATCCAGTCCAGGTCAGTCCAGATCCAGTCAGGTCGGTCAGTCCAGTCGGTCCAGTCAGGTCCAGGTCAGTCAGATCCAGTCCAGTCAGTCCAGTCCAGTCAGTCCAGGTCGGTCAGATCCAGTCAGTCAGTCAGGTCAGTCCAGATCCAGTCAGGTCCAGTCCAGGTCAGTCCAGGTCAGTCCAGGTCAGTCCAGATCCAGTCAGGTCAGTCAGATCCAGTCGGTCAGGTCAGTCCAGATCCAGTCAGGATCCAGTCCAGGTCAGTCCAGGTCAGTCCAGGTCAGTCAGATCCAGTCCAGATCCAGTCCAGATCCAGTCAGTCGGTCAGATCCAGTCCAGTCAGATCCAGTCAGGTCAGTCCAGATCAGTCAGATCCAGTCCAGATCCAGTCCAGGTCAGTCCAGGTCAGTCCAGTCAGGTCCAGGTCCAGTCCAGTCAGGTCAGTCCAGATCAGTCCAGATCCAGTCGGTCAGGTCAGTCCAGGTCAGTCCAGTCAGTCCAGTCCAGATCCAGTCCAGTCAGTCAGTCAGGTCAGTCCAGATCGGTCAGATCAGTCCAGATCAGTCAGGTCAGTCAGGTCAGTCAGATCAGTCCAGGTCAGTCCAGTCCAGTCCAGTCAGTCAGGTCAGTCAGATCCAGTCCAGATCCAGTCCAGGTCAGTCCAGATCCAGTCCAGGTCAGTCCGATCCAGTCCAGGTCCAGTCAGGTCAGGTCCAGGTCAGTCAGTCCAGATCCAGTCCAGATCCAGTCCAGGTCAGTCCAGATCGGTCCAGGTCAGTCCAGGTCAGTCCAGATCCAGTCCGATCAGTCCAGGTCAGTCCAGGTCAGTCCAGATCCAGTCCAGGTCCAGTCCAGATCCAGTCCAGGTCCAGTCCAGGTCAGTCCAGATCCAGTCCAGGTCAGTCCAGATCCAGTCCAGATCAGTCCAGATCCAGTCCAGATCCAGTCCAGGTCAGTCCAGGTCAGTCCAGTCGGTCAGTCAGTCAGATCAGTCAGGTCAGTCCAGGTCAGTCCAGGTCCAGTCCAGATCCAGTCAAGGTCAGTCAGTCCAGTCCAGATCCAGTCCAGGTCAGTCCAGATCGGTCAGGTCAGTCCAGGTCCAGTCCAGGTCAGTCCAGATCCAGTCCAGATCAGTCCAGGTCAGTCAGATCAGTCCAGGTCAGTCCAGATCCAGTCAGATCCAGTCCAGATCCAGTCCAGGTCAGATCGGTCCAGATCCAGTCCAGTCCAGTCCAGGTCAGTCCAGATCCAGTCAGGTCAGTCCAGGTCCAGTCCAGATCAGTCCAGATCCAGTCCAGGTCAGTCCAGATCAGTCCAGATCCAGTCCAGGTCGGTCCAGATCAGTCCAGTCCAGTCGGTCCAGTCAGGTCAGTCAGTCCAGTCAGGTCAGTCCAGATCCAGTCCAAGTCAGTCCAGATCCAGTCAGATCAGTCCAGGTCAGTCGAGGTCAAGTCAGTCCAGGTCAGTCCAGAGTCAGTCCAGATCCAGTCAGATCGGTCAGGTCAGTCCAGGTCAGTCAGGTCGGTCCAGGTCAGTCCAGATCAGTCCAGATCCAGTCCGATCCAGTCAGTCCAGTCGGTCAGATCGGTCAGGTCAGTCCAGTCAGTCCAGGTCAGTCAGATCCAGTCCAGATCAGTCCAGATCCAGTCCAGGTCAGTCCAGATCCAGTCCAGATCCAGTCCAGATCCAGTCCAGGTCGGTCAGGTCGGTCAGGTCCAGTCAGGTCAGATCCAGTCCAGTCCAGTCCAGGTCAGTCCAGTCCAGGTCAGTCAGATCCAGTCCAGGTCAGTCCAGGTCAGTCCAGATCCAGTCCAGGTCAGTCCAGGTCAGTCCAGGTCAGTCCAGGTCAGTCCAGATCCAGTCCAGGTCAGTCAGATCCAAGGTCCAGTCCAGATCCAGTCAGGTCAGTCCAGATCAGTCCAGATCCAGGTCCAGGTCAGTCCAGTCCAGTCAGTCCAGATCCAGGTCGATCAGGTCAGAGTCAGTCCAGGTCAGTCCAGTCCGGTCCAGGTCAGTCCAGATCCAGTCCAGATCCAGTCAGGTCAGTCCAGGTCAGTCCAGGTCAGTCCAGATCCAGTCAGGTCAGTCCAGATCCAGTCCAGATCAGTCCAGGTCAGTCCAGATCCAGTCCAGATCCAGTCCAGGTCAGTCCAGGTCAGTCCAGATCCAGTCAGGTCGGTCCAGGTCAGTCCAGGTCAGTCCAGATCCAGTCCAGATCCAGTCCAGGTCAGTCAGGTCAGTCCAGATCGGTCAGATCCGGTCCAGATCCGGTCCAGTCGGTCAGGTCGGTCAGATCCAGTCCAGGTCAGTCCAGATCCGGTCCAGGTCAGGTCCAGGTCAGTCCAGATCCAGGTCAGATCCAGTCAGGTCAGGTCCAGTCAGGTCAGTCAGATCCAGTCCAGGTCAGTCAGATCAGTCCAGTCAGTCAGATCCAGTCCAGGTCAGTCCAGGTCCAGTCAGATCAGTCCAGATCCGGTCAGGTCAGTCCAGATCCAGTCAGGTCAGTCCAGGTCAGTCCAGATCCAGTCAGATCGGTCCAGATCCAGTCCAGATCAGTCAGATCCAGTCCAGGTCAGTCCAGGTCAGTCAGGTCAGTCCAGATCCAGTCAGATCCAGTCCAGATCCAGTCCAGGTCAGTCCAGATCCAGTCCAGTCAGTCCAGATCCAGTCCAGGTCAGTCCAAGATCCAGTCAGATCCAGTCCAGATCAGTCCAGGTCAGTCAGATCCAGTCCAGATCAGGTCCAGTCCAGATCAGTCAGGTCAGTCCAGTCGGTCAGATCCAGTCCAGATCCAGTCCAGATCCAGTCCAAGGTCAGTCCAGGTCAGTCCAGTCAGGTCAGATCCAGTCCAGATCCAGTCCAAGTCAGTCCAGATCCAGTCCAGGTCAGTCGATCAGTCCAGATCCAGTCCAGGTCAGTCAGGTCGGTCCAGATCAGTCCAAGTCAGGTCAGGTCAGGTCAGATCCAGTCCAGGTCAGTCGATCGGTCCAGGTCAGTCAGGTCGGTCCAGTCAGAATCAGTCAGATCCAGTCCAGATCCAGTCCAGGTCAGTCCAGATCCAGTCCAGATCCAGTCAGATCCAGTCCAGGTCAGTCAGGTCAGTCAGGTCAGTCCAGGTCAGTCCAGATCGGTCAGGTCCAGTCAGGTCAGTCCAGATCGGTCAAGTCCAGTCAGTCCAGATCGGTCAGGTCCAGTCCAGATCCAGTCCAGGTCCAGTCCAGGTCAGTCCAAGTCAGTCAGGTCCAGTCCAGTCGGTCAGGAGTCCAGTCCAGGTCAGTCCAGTCGGTCCAGGTCAGTCCAGATCGGTCAGATCCAGTCCAGGTCAGTCCAGGTCAGTCCAGTCAGTCAGATCCAGTCCAGGTCAGTCAGGTCGGTCCAGGTCAGTCAGATCAGTCAGGTCAAGTCCAGTCCAGTCAGGTCAGTCCAGATCCAGTCCAGATCCAGTCCAGGTCAGTCCAGATCCAGTCCAGGTCAGTCAGATCCAGTCAGATCAGTCCAGTCAGTCAGGTCAGTCCAGATCCAGTCAGATCCAGTCCAGGTCAGTCCAGATCCAGTCCAGATCAGTCCAGATCGGTCAGTCCAGTCAGTCCAGGTCAGTCAGATCCAGTCCAGGTCAGTCCAGGTCAGTCCAGGTCAGTCAAGTCAGTCCAGATCCAGTCCAGGTCGGTCCAGATCCAGTCCAGGTCAGTCCAGATCAGTCCAGGTCAGTCAGATCAGTCCAGATCCAGTCCAGATCCAGTCCAGGTCCAGTCCAGATCAGTCCAGTCAGTCCAGATCCAGTCCAGGTCAGTCCAGATCAGTCAGGTCAGTCAGGTCCAGTCCAGATCCAGTCCAGATCAGTCCAGGTCAGTCCAGATCCAGTCCAGTCAGTCAGATCCAGTCCAGATCCAGTCCAGATCCAGTCCAGGTCAGTCCAGATCCAGTCCAGGTCAGTCCAGTCAGTCCAGATCAGTCAGATCGGTCCAGGTCAGTCCAGATCAGTCAGATCGGTCAGGTCAGTCCAGATCAGTCAGGTCAGTCCAGGTCAGTCCAAGTCGGTCCAGATCGGTCAGGTCAGTCCAGTCCAGTCCAGATCCAGTCCAGGTCAGTCCAGATCCAGTCAGATCCGGTCAGTCAGTCAGATCCAGTCCAGATCCAGTCCAGGTCAGTCCAGATCGGTCAGGTCAGTCCAGTCCAGTCCAGATCCAGTCCAGGTCAGTCAGGTCAGTCCAGGTCAGTCCAGATCCAGTCCAGATCAGTCCAGGTCGGTCAGGTCCAGTCAGGTCAGTCCAGATCGGTCAGGTCAGTCCAGATCCAGTCCAGTCAGTCAGATCCAGTCAGATCCAGTCAGGTCAGTCCAGGTCAGTCCAGATCCAGTCCAGGTCAGTCCAGGTCAGTCCAGATCCAGTCCAGGTCAGTCCAGATCCAGTCCAGGTCAGTCCAGGTCCAGTCCAGATCCAGTCCAGGTCAGTCCAGATCCAGTCCAGGTCAGTCCAGATCAGTCCAGGTCAGTCCAGATCCAGTCAGGTCAGTCCAGGTCAGTCAAGATCAGTCCAGTCCAGTCAGGTCCAGTCCAGATCCAGTCCAGGTCAGTCCAGATCCAGTCCAGATCCAGTCAGATCCAGTCCAGATCGGTCAGGTCCAGTCCAGATCCAGTCAGTCCAGGTCAGTCCAGATCCAGTCCAGATCCAGTCCAGTTCAGGTCAGTCCAGATCAGTCCAGGTCAGTCCAAGTCAGTCCAGATCGATCCAGATCCAGTCCAGGTCAGTCCAGATCAGTCCAAGTCGGTCAGGTCAGTCAGGTCCAGTCCAGATCCAGTCAGTCCAGTCCAGATCCAGTCAGGTCAGTCCAGGTCAGTCAGATCCAGTCCAGTCAGGTCCAGTCCAGGTCGGTCAGTCCAGTCCAGGTCCAGTCAGGTCAGTCCAAGATCCAGTCCAGGTCAGTCAGGTCAGTCCAGTCGATCCAGGTCAGGTCAGTCCAGTCAGTCCAGTCGGTCAGATCAGTCCAGATCCAGTCCAGGTCAGGTCCAGGTCAGTCAGGTCCAGTCAGATCAGTCCAGATCAGTCGATCCAGTCAGTCAGTCAATTGATCCAGTCAGGTCAGTCAGATCCAGTCAGGTCAGTCCAGATCCAGTCCAGGTCAGTCCAGGTCCAGTCCAGGTCAGTCCAGGTCCAGATCCAGTCAGATCCAGTCCAGAGTCCAGTCCAGGTCCAGTCCAGTCGATCCAGATCGGTCCAGATCCAGGTCCAGTCCAGGTCCAGTCAGGTCCAGTCCAGGTCAGTCCAGATCCAGTCCAGATCAGTCCAGATCCAGTCAGGTCAGTCCAGATCCAGTCCAGATCAGTCAGGTCAGTCCAGATCCAGTCAGGTCAGTCCAGATCAGTCCAGGTCAGTCCAGTCAGTCAGTCCAGTCAGTCCAGATCCAGTCAGTCAGATCCAGTCCAGGTCGGTCAGATCCAGTCAGATCCAGTCCAGGTCAGTCCAGATCCAGTCCAGGTCAGTCAGATCCAGTCCAGGTCCAGTCCAGGTCAGTCAGATCCAGTCCAGATCCAGTCCAGATCCAGTCCAGATCCAGTCAGGTCAGTCCAGATCCAGTCCAGGTCAGTCAGTCCAGGTCCAGTCCAGTCAGGTCAGTCCAGTCAGTCCAGATCCAGTCAGGTCAGTCAGGTCAGTCAGATCCAGTCCAGGTCAGTCCAGATCCAGTCAGGTCAGTCCAGGTCGGTCAGGTCAGTCCAGATCAGGTCCAGGTCGGTCCAGTCGGTCAGTCGGTCAGGTCAGTCAAGATCCAGTCCAGGTCAGTCCAGTCAGTCCAGGTCGGTCGGTCAGTCAGTCCAGGTCAGTCCAGGTCAGTCAGGTCAGTCCAGATCCAGTCCAAGATCAGTCCAGGTCAGTCAGGTCAGTCAGTCAGGTCAATCAGGTCAGTCCAAGATCCAGTCAGATCCAGTCCAGATCAGTCCAGGTCAGTCAGGTCAGTCCAGATCCAGTCCAGGTCAGTCCAGGTCAGTCAGATCAGTCCAGTCAGTCCAGATCCAGTCCAGGTCAGTCAGATCCAGTCCAGATCCCAAGTCCCAAGTCAGTCCAGATCCAGTCCAGATCGGTCCAGATCCAGTCCAGGTCAGTCGGTCAGGTCCAGTCCAGATCCAGTCAGATCCAGGTCAGTCAGATCCAGTCAGGTCAGTCCAGGTCAGTCCAGGTCAGTCCAGATCCAGTCCAGATCCAGTCCAAGATCGGTCAGATCAGTCAGGTCCAGTCCAGTCGGTCAGGTCAGTCCAGGTCAGTCCAGTCCAGTCAGATCAGTCCAGGTCCAGTCCAGGTCAGTCCAGATCCAGTCAGGTCAGTCCAGGTCAGTCCAGTCAGTCCAGTCAGTCCAGATCCAGTCCAGATCGGTCAGGTCCAGTCGATCCAGTCCAGTCCAGTCCAGATCCAGTCGTCAGGTCCAGATCCAGTCAGGTCAGTCCAAGTCAGTCCAGATCCAGTCCAGGTCAGTCCAGATCCAGTCCAGATCCAGTCAGGTCAGTCAGATCCAGTCCAGTCCAGTCAGTCCAGTCAGGTCAGTCCAGTCAGTCCAGTCAGATCGGTCAGATCCAGTCCAGATCCAGTCCAGATCAGATCCAGTCCAGGTCAGTCGGTCAGATCCAGTCGGTCAGTCAGTCCAGTCCAGGTCAGTCAGGTCCAGTCCGATCAGTCAGGTCCAGTCCAGGTCAGTCCAGATCCAGTCCGATCCAGTCCAGGTCAGTCCAGATCCAGTCCAGGTCAGTCGGTCCAGATCAGTCAGATCCAGTCCAGATCCAGTCAGGTCAGGTCAGTCAGGTCAGTCCAGATCCAGTCCAGATCCAGTCAGTCCAGTCCAGTCCAGGTCAGTCCAGATCCAGTCCAGGTCGGTCCAGATCCAGGTCAGATCCAGTCCAGTCCAGTCAGGTCAGTCAGATCCAGTCCAGATCTCAGGTCAGATCGGTCAGATCAGTCCAGGTCAGTCCAAGTCAGTCAGGTCCAGAGTCCAGGTCAGTCGGTCAGTCCAGTCGGTCCAGGTCAGTCCAAGTCAGATCAGTCCGATCAGTCCAGGTCAGTCCAGATCCGGTCAGTCAGTCCAGTCAGTCAGTCCAGATCAGGTCAGATCGATCCAGGTCAAGTCAGGTCCAGTCCAGATCCAGGTCAGTCGGTCAGGTCAGTCCAGATCCAATCCAGGTCCAGTCCAGATCCAGTCCAAGTCCAATCCAAATCCAATCCAGGTCAGTCAGATCCAGTCCAGGTCCAGTCCAGGTCCAGTCCAGATCGGTCAGATCGGTCCAGGTCCAGTCAGATCAGTCCAGATCGGTCCAGGTCAGTCCAGATCCAGTCCAGATCGGTCAGATCGGTCAGGTCAGTCCAAGGTCGGTCCAGATCGGTCAGAGTCGATCCAGTCCGGTCCAGATCCAGTCCAGGTCCAGTCCAGGTCAGTCCAGGTCGGTCAGTCTGGTCAGGTCCAGTCCAGGTCCAGTCAGATCAGTCCAGATCAGTCCAGGTCCAGTCCAGGTCAGTCCAAGTCCAGTCCAGTCAGTCCAGGTCAGTCCAGATCAGTCCAGGTCAGTCCAGTCAGTCCGTCCAAATCAGATCCAGTCAATCCAAGTCCAGTCCAGTCCAAATCAGTCAAATCCAGTCCAATCAGTCCAAGTCAGTCAAATCCAATCCAAATCCAATCCAAATCCAATCCAAAATTATCAAAATTGTATTAATAAATTTTGATTAAAATTTTAATTCATCCGCATTACGCATTTTTTCAGAGGTACCCCCTGGGCTCCGCAAAGGTACCCCCAGGGGTACATGTATAATATTGCAAAAACAGCAATCCTACAGTATACTACTTCATAGTTTTCTAATTCAAATTAATAATTTAACTGATGGATTATCATTATTTAAGGTCGAACAATCGAAAATCGGCTACTAAGCAACTTACCTTTGGGATTTCAAACGATTAAGAAACATCTTACCAAATCTCATTTATTTAACAGACGTCATTGTCACCGGCTGCACGATTTATACTCTCGTAGCTGTGTTTTCTGTTTTTGGACCGATTATTGCGCTTTAGCCAACGTTACGCCCACTTCAGCTTGATGAAGGCGGGTGCCTATTATTGGCCTGAAATATATTTCCAATTACTTTAACCTGCCCTATCTTGATCAAATATTTGCAGCATGCTCTCAGGATTACTTTTTATATCACATCTGAATGTTCTGTACGTAATATATTCATATTTCACTTGATCGGAAAAATATCAGCCAGGGAAAAAAATGTCAACTTCCGATCACTGTCTACTGTGACCTTCTTCGGAGAAGGGGTTGTTCGATGATTTTGACGTAGGACTTACGTCTTTCTTTACTATACTGGGTCCCCAATCCCAAATTTTTTTGCTTTTGGGTTGATAGATCTGCCGAGATGTTTAAAGATGCACGGATACATCATTTAGGACTAGGTTAATCGGGTAGATCACATGTTCTTAACTCCAGAATATTTCGGAGAGCCATAAAGGGCCTATAGTTGCTTGTAAAAGTAATAAACGAACCTGCTGAGGTGCTCAGCGATGCACGGATACACTGTTTTTAACCTGGTTGATCGAATAGATCATATGTTATAGACCCCAGACGTTTTGGAGAACCAAAAAGGCCTGTGCACGGGTACATTGTTCAGGACTTGGTTGATCGAGGAAATCACGTGTTCTGAACATCAGGACGTTTTGACGAACCATAAAGATCCTGTAGTTACTTGTAAGAGCAATGAGTGCAATCCTGTTGGCACGACGGACCTGCTGGGGCTTAGGAAATTCTGTTTCTAGACATATTTTCTTTTGCATATTTGAACAGTTTGGACGGCCTTGAACATAAAAAATATGCCTTTTTAGTTCTTTCTATGCTAATTTTGGCATGATCCAGTGAAAAAACTTAAATTTGGACGTCAAATCTGCGTTAAAAAAGTCGTCTCGAAAGAGTTAAGATTTGGCCAATTATTGAAAGGTGATAAACTATTGAAAAAATTCGGCAATCAATTTTAAAAATTGGTGAACCAGCCAATCCCGAACGTGTATCGCAAGCACAGACGTCAAATCGTGCAACTGATAGGCTGTATTCTAATCCTGAGATCAATCAAGACATCAAGGAGAGCGGACACGAGGGCCGCACAGCAGCTGTCGCAAGATGACGCTGGTAACAGTTGTCCCAGCGGAGAGAGCGATTTATTCATGGATTGACAGTCGCCAACATCAAAAGCACTCACGGGAAATTTCAACACAATGTTTGGACCTTTGTTTGAATGCTGTTAGGGATTAGAAAGGCGCTTTGTTGAAAGAAAATCGATTCTTTTCAAGACAAAATGGCTAAAAAGTATTTTAAATAGTGGCGGACTAACGTTTGATTGCCTCAGTCATTGGAAAAACGCAATGTGAGCTGAAAATCGATTGTTTTCAGAATCTCCGCTTTGCACAAGAGAACCAAGACAAATTTTCTTCAAAGTGCAAATCATAATTGCTTGACGACAGTAGACATTTTTCGTCGGTAACCGCGCAAGCGCTCGGCGGAGGGAGTGGCTCTAAAAATGTATTCACAGAGATGACGTCTCAAATCGTTTCAGTTTCGGCGACAGTTTCAGTCAAGTAAAAATTTCGCTGGCTTCTGATTTCGATTTTGTTACCGTTTGTAATTGGAAAGCCGCATTATTGAAAACAAATTGGTTAATTTTAGAACCATCATTGTACACAACAGCAGGTTGAGTCGAAATATTTGTTTTTTTAATATGCAAGTTGTGTGGAGTTGGACAGGCCTTTAAACATGAACAAGTCTAATATACTGTTTCTTAGTCTGATGACAGATCGTAGCAGCCATCGCATGAAAACAAAAGACACATTCGCAATCAGTCAATTCCTCCTTCATCACGATATGAGTCGCGAGAGTAAGCAATGTAAACATGATGGGTGATTCATATGTGTTATTTTGAATTGCACATTTGGCGATCCTGTCAGGAGTGTGTGCTGAAGTTCCTCATGGAATCACCCATCATGTTGTGTATAGAAATGGGCTTAGCAGTTTGAACGAAATGGACAAATTGATATGAAATTTGCGAAAAAGAATCCTCTTGTCTTGGAGGGGCTCGAAACCTCAACCTCCTACTCTCTAGACTTAAAGATCACGTTTGCGGAAAAGACATCAGAATCCGAGTACCAACCTCCATCGCGGTTAGCTCTTTTTGCAAATTGAATATCTTTCGGATGCTTGATTTGTCCAATCTCACATGTGCTTTACTGTTGTATATCCACAGTCAAGCGAGTGCACATTGTTTATTAAACGAGAGGATCGCACTCTATGCCCCCAACAACGGGCTGGGCGGATTTGTATAGAGTGCGAATCAATCACACTCTGCTGTGCCAAAGGCTTGCTTGGCTAAAGCATTTGATGAGTTTGATTGCCCTACGCATGCGGTCGCGTGTACTCAGACGACTAATGACGGTGGAAGACCGACACTTGATTACAATTAATTGCATATTATTCGGCAGCTCGGCCGTACGAAAACAATTTTTTTGTTAAACATCTTGGCTGTGCAAAAGGCTTGCTTGGCTAAAGCATTTGATGAGTTTGATTGCCCTACGCATGCGGTCGCGTGTGCTCAGATGACTAATGACGGTGGAAGACCGACACTTGATTACAATTAATTGCATATTATTCGGCAGCTCGGCCGTACGAAAACAATTTTTTTGTTAAATATCTTGGCTGTACATATGCACGAAATGGAAATGGAAATGGAGAATTCGAAATGGACAAATTGATATGAAATTTGCGAAAAAGAATCCACGTGTCTTGGAGGGACTCGAACCCTGGTTTCCACCATCAATTATAGAGTTATTTTTATTTCAAAATAGTACTTCTGCATATTTAATAATCATACTTCACTATGTCCACTTTTATATTACTACACTAGTGATGTACAAAAAATCAAGATATATAGTTGGAACGATTTCGATAAATAATCGTTGCGGATGGGAAATCGGGGTGCTACTCTAAGGCTTCATCTTTGAAAATGTAATGAAAATGTAAGCAATTTATTAACCTTTAGCTGCATTAACCACACTTAAAACAAAATCAGCAATGATTCAAATTGTTCGGGCTGTCATTTTGAATATGAATCTGAAACATTCATTTTCCCAGAAGCTGTTCTAGATTCATTGTTTATACCAGTTAACTGTCAAAAACTTAAATCTGGTATAACGCTCAGTTCTATTTTCTGCATGTTTGAACCACGAATGAATCACGAGATTCAAATATTTGTCAATTATTTTGGTGTATGAATGATCATTTTAACTACGGATCAATCCTCTTTGCGATTACGGCGCCTTTTCTGGCAGCAACATAATTATTCCATTTATTTCATCATTTTTAAACACGAATGGAGCAATGCTGGGAAAACCAACGAGTTAGTTCTATTTTGCTTCAGATTCAAACTAGAATAGTGGTCGAAAATTTGGAATGAAACTGAATCGCTACTAATTTTACTCTAAGTCGAATGCAACAGTTGGAATCGCGAAAAGCATTCTTACCATTTGGGGTTTCAAAGTTAAAACTTTAACCAGTGGTGGAAATCTGCGAATCTTACTCACAAAACAAGAAGTAGGCAATGCAAAAGACTCGCGAACATTTGTTCTGCCTTTTTCTTGCCTACATACTGCTCACAAGAAAACAAAAAACGAACCGCGAAAAATGTTCGTGAAGCTTCACTTGAGTCATTCGGGTTAATTTGTTAAAAGTCGTAAAACAACCTCGGAACTTATTTCTCACTGATGTTCGAGCAAGAACACAATTGTTTATTGTTATTGTGTTTATGTAAAGTCAAATCTATCCATTGTATTCGAAGTAATCACAAAAACTCGCGACCGTGTTTTTACTCCCGAACAAAATACAACCCAGCTTTTTGTTTTTGCTCTGCCCGTACTCGCGAACAAAGCAAGCGCCAGAAAAATGCAGGCAGTAGGTTCACGCGAGTATGGCATTTTTGGTAGGCCCAATTACACTCTTTTCTTACTCGTGAAGCGAGTATTTCCACCACTGACTTAAGCTATCGTACCGTCGTCGGGGAGACAACGGGTCAAATGGGGGTGAGAATGTGTCACTGTTTCAACTGCATAGAATGCTTGTAGAATAGATTTAATGTATCTGAGAACAAAAAAACTGAATTATAAGTGATCTTTTTGAACGATTTTGTCATCCGACCTCCAGACTATCAGTGAGGGCGCTGACGTCACCCCTGACAACGGTATCCAACATTTTTTAAATATGTTTTAAGTTATGGTAATTTTGTTCTAAACCAGTGATATAAGTAATCGAATAAATTATCTTAAAATACGACTACATTCTTCAATGCACCGAACTGTTTTACGTAGTTTACGTTGGGCGGTCGTGTCTTGTACCTAACCCTTCATATTTTTTCACTACACAGCTACTTTATTTTACCGAGTCAGTAAAATTTTACTGAGTTTTTGGACTACGGATCACCCAGTAATATCAACAGCAATATTTTACATTACCGAGTTTTCAGCATAAACGAGAAATGTCAAATAAACATTAAAATCGGTAATGAAGGATGTTTGTTTATATGAAAATAACTGAGTTAGTCAGTAAATGAGGATTTATTTTTTGGAAAATATTTTACCGACTATACAGTATAATATACTAATATTATCTAATCAATACCTTTGCATGAAATATAAAAGCCTATTCATATCACGATAATTTACGCGATATTTGACATTATAAAGAGTGTTTTGATGTCAATATTTACTCATCGTATTTTCATTTAACTTCTTGTCATTTTTCACGTGAAATACCTCGTAAATTATCGTAATCTGGACAGCTTTTAAATATGAAGTTTTTTTTTATTTTTCACGTGAAATACCGCGTAAATTATCGTAATCTGGACAGGTTATAAATATGAAGTAATGAAGACTTTGGCCGGTTATAATTTATTATTATCAGACAGGGATTGAATCCTATAGGCTATAAATGAGAAAATCTGTCTTTTATTAACATCATCCTTAGAACACCGACAAATCTCAACACACCGACATCATCCTTAGCACACAGACCTTAGCACCGCCACACCGTCGGTGCTTAGCATACCGTGAAAAACGTTTTTCGCAAGCTAGTTACGATCTGAGACGTTACGATAATTCAAGGGGCTATTCTCCATGACAAATTCTTTTAAAAATAGTTCCCAGAGGTAGGAGGCACCGACAGGTTATTTATATTATAATCGGCAGGTTATTGGTTCCTGGCACCGGTTCTCATGATGCATTTCACTTGTTTTACACAGGTTTTACACAACGATCTGTGGCAGAAAAGTTCTCTTTTTAAAACGCGTCAACCAGCACGACGGAAATAATTTTCAAAATGGAAGCTCAACCGGAGGAAAAGAATCGAGAAAACAACATCGAGCATTTTTTAATGACTACAGCAACAGTTCGCTAACTGGGCGCTTTTTAACTGGGCTGCTTTTTAACTGGGCGTTCGCTAACTGGGCCAAAGCCCAGTTAAAAAGCAGTTATCCGTCAAAAAACAAAAACAAACACTAGGCTGCGAGGGGAGTCTAAATGGTATTTTGTTGTCGTTCCATGTAAAACATTGATCATAACAATGCATCGTAAATCCCCTCGACAGCCCAGTTAAAAAGCGGCGCTCGTTAACTGGACTGATGTTTTAGCCCAGTTAGCGAATGGATGCTGTATTCGGTAAATTTGGTGTAGATTTGTACCGACTTTTTGTGTTGTTCAGTAATTTAGGGATTAAATGATTTGTTCAGTAAAAATAAGTAAACGTCAGAATAATAAAGATAATTTTTTACCGAAACTCGGGAATTTATTACTGACAATCATTTGTGGTCAACTAAAAAACTAATATTTCGGTAAAAACAAAATTTTGCAGTTGAAACTCCGCAAACAAAATACCGAACTTCGAAATGCTGATTAAGTGTGTATGATAAATTAGATTGAGGATATGTTCTGATAAGTTTAGACTGATGGAAGACATTTTTCGGAAGGACGGACAAACGAAAAGATAGAACTTTTTCCAAAGAGGGATCAAATTTAATTTCGGATGCAATCCGGGAGAACGCCTACCATAAACAGAAAGAATCACATCCATTCTTCCAAATTTGTCTGGGGGGTTTTCTGAACATTTTTTTTTCTCTAAAAAAATTATTCTAAAAATGTCGTCTCTTGGGGGTTTATGCCCTCTTGCTACGCCACTGATTCTCGCCTTATTCATGGCAAGCGCCTACTTTTAAATAAGGGATCACAACCGCTGTTGGCTCAATCTGGACAAGCGCCTACTTTGAAAGAAAGGACCATATCCATCATTGCGTTAATCCGGGCATAGGCCCACTTTTTTAAAAGTGATCACATCCACCATTGCCTTAATTCGTGCAAGGACCCACTTTTAAAGAAGGAATCACATCGACCATTAGCTTATTCCGGCTTAGAAGACCGGTGGTTATTTAGGGAAACGAGTCCAGAATCATGTTCAGCAAACATGATTTTTGCCAAGATCTCAGTAAAAGTGACGTTTCGTTTGATGAGATACGATAAATATTTTTTTCTGCCGAATCTCAGTTTTGAAATTTACCGCATTACAGCGGTGCCTGATTTTACGAACTCGAAATAGAAAAACTTAGTGTGTAGCAGCACACTTGTCATATTACAGTTTTTTAACCTATTTATACCTGAATCAAATCATATATGAGTTGATGCAACCAGATTGTGCTGCTCTGGCATGTTGCAAGGATTGCCATGGCATGATGCAAGAATGCCGGAATATAAACATTAACATTAGTTCATAACAATTTATACCTACATTAGTTATAGGATATCTTTGGTTACTGCATTTAAGAACTCTCGATTGAATTTGTGATCAATTGGAACAGGTACACGAAAATTTAGAAAAGAAAATAGATAAATTATTATTGGCGCTTGGTGCGATTTAGCAGAGCCCCGACAAAATACTCATTTTTTCTTGAATAACTTTTATCCATATTGTAGGCTGCAAACGGGTGCAATCATTGATAAATGACCCAAATACAGCCAACCAGCTGTCGACGATGAGTTCCGAACCTTATTATGTCGCATCGTTATTGATGTTGTTTGTCTGTTGATTGACAAAGACAACAGCCTGTCAACCCATATGACGCTCACATGGCCTTGCATTCCTAAGCATTTTGACGAGCCGAACGACAGTGGAAGCTTTCCACCCTTATCCCCAACTAAACCAGGAATAACTCAATATGCACCGCTCGTAAACATAAGCGTGAAAACTTCCACACCACGTGTAATCTCGCCATCATCGTCCTCAACAGTCTGTAGGTACGTCACGGCGGTGTTCGGATATTGGACAACTTTCTGACGCAGAATTAATAAAGCTAAGCCATCATCGCGCAAACTACATGAAAGATACCCACCCGCTCCAGATCGTGTCGTTCTAATTGCAACTGTAACATATTCCTCCCTACATTCGAATGATAAACCCCGGCTACAGCTCGGTGACATGATAAGCTTACCTTTATGCTTGCCAGGATTGTCGAGCCGCCCCCCACCCCCTGCTCAACCGCAGAACATTCATCGGCAGGAGGTGTGAAAAGAACCCAAGAATTGTGAATCGCGGGATAAATAAACGTGTCAAAAACACCGAATATCATTATCTTGTTGAAGTTGAAATGGAGCTGACTGCGATATCGCTCAAGTAAAGTACGCGAGTTATTACCGTTCGTCACCGGGAACGGTAATAACATATTCAAAATTATCTAATCTGCGCCAGCGTTGTCAATGGGGGTAGCTGCCGGTTGGTTGCCACACGTTCGCTGGGCGCGCAAACAATCCGGGAGCTTGTTTAGACAGCAACGCAATTAAAACTGATGTCTCTAGTCGACCGACCGTGTAACATCGTCACCGCTTCGTTACTAACGAGTAAGGATTTTCTCTGCTATGCTTCGGGGTGTTGATATTCATAACTGCGCTGATGACACGATTTAGGTGGGTATTGTTGAACCGGAGAGGTGGGGCAGTCAACAACTGGAGTATTTTTAATGATGGATGGCTATGGTGATTGTCTGGATAAAATTGGCAATGACAATTTTCCTTGTTGACTTTGAAGTTCACTGAATTGGTGTACTGCAACAGTAACCATTTAAGAGGGCTACTTGCAATAGGGTGAGAAAGACGATACTTAGTTTTTGTCTTCATACTAATTGAGCGGAAGGTATTTGTATTTTTGATTTGTTTGATTTTGTGACAATCAACGTAGACATTTTTGCACATTTTTTGTATTTTATTTGCTGTACTTAACATTTCATATTTCTGAATTTTTAATACTGGCATCTGGTATCTGCTCATTTTCATCTGAGTGTTGTTCAACAAAATTGTATTCCACGTTATAGTCTAGAGATACTTAGTAATAAGTATGAGTAGTTCATGTCTTTGGGAAATCTTCAACGGCATTTAGTAATTAGTTCTTTAGAAAAATTGTCAACGAAGAGCAAAAGTCCTCTAAATTTCAATTTTATGGCACCCATTCCGTTACTAATGATTATCAAAGAGCAATTAGCATCAACTGTTGTACAAATTGCACATCATTTATTTCAGTCATAAGTCTCCCTCAACGCATTTTCTGTTTCTAATTTTGAGACAAAACGGCTTGAATTGTCTCACTGATCCATCCCAATAATTGTGGGTGACATCTGCCTGCCTGTCCTCGTAGGAAGCTCTCGACTAGCGGCATGAACACCGACTGCTCCCGTTATATTACCATATCAATTTTAATGCTGAAAAATTACCTTGCACCGACATCCGACTGCGTCCTCGGCAGAAGCCGGTAACGGTTATTATTTCAACCCTTTCGCAATACCATTCGGAGCGCACAGTTTGATTGAGGAAATCCACTTCGCGGGCCTCTGGTTGGCTCCCTCTTGGTTAAATATAATTGTTACGCTTAACGGTATTAGCTGAATTGGGTGCTGAATTGCCTCGTTTGTTGGCTGTTATATTACAAAATCAAATAACGACGTAATTAAATAACATAAACCGCTGTGTGGAACGTAATTTTAAATAGGGAGTTTTGATAAGGCAATATCAGATACCACGGTACGAAAGTTTGTATTCATAAGAATATACAGAGTTTGAATAGCATTACTATTAATACGATTAAATTATTGGATTAATAAAACGATTGTCATTCGATCGGTCTCTTAGATCGGACCAACAATCGAACACGTCATCTCTGGAATGGAAATCCTACGACCGTTCTCACGAGGCTAACTGGATGCCACGTAGAAAAAAAGTTTTCATTTCCAAATAAAATAATTGTATTATAGAATACTTCCATGCTACGGCTAATAAATATTATTCTACTGCTTCAAAAAGCCGAGCTACGAAATACGACGGGTTAGGATCATGTCTGGATTTAAAATTTCGGAAAATAGGCCCGTTGGATTCGGGATTAAGATAAAAAGACGGGTTTCTTACTCTATTCTCGACATTACATAAGCACAACTGCATAAAGGTGGTTATACTGCAAAGCCACAAATCGGCCATCTTGGAAACCACGTGCTTTTTCTAGTTATTTTTCAAGGGCACGAATTGAAAGAACCAAAACGCCCATGGGGATGAAACATCCATGGATAGTTTACTTACTTATGCTAAGCAATCGACTTTAATTTCAGTATTGTATGAAAATTATTACGCTAGATTTGAACTTTTGATAATATGAGTAGAAAGCCGTGTGGTGAATTTGAAATTCATCACTTGGTTTGATTGTGTAATCACCTTAAAAGAATCTATATTTATGACAGAAAGCAACTCTCTCTGAATTTAATATACACATTTTTTTTACCGGGATCTCAGCAAATATGTCAAACTTTTACCGAGATTCGCACAGCTGCCCGGTAAAAATTGTTTACTCAATAATGGGTACTTTTTTTTGCTGTCTCTTTCTCTCTGCTGGAAATTTTATCCATTTTTGGAGAATAAGAGGATTTACTCATTTAAATTAGTAGATCCACTTATTCTCCCAAAATGAGTAAACTTCCCAGCAGAGAGAAATAGATAGCAGAGAAAAAGAACCCATTACTGAGTCAACGATTTTTACCAGGCGAGCTAACAAACACGTTTTCTGCTGAATTTTCTGTCAAAGGTGCTGAAAATAGACCTGTCCGCCGATCTACTTCGAATCGACGGCGGCATGAATACAATTTTCTATCGGTGGCGGTAGGACAGCCGGCTCCATGCCACGATTGCTCTCGGCGGCGCGGTTCCAAATTATCCTTCAAACAATTCGAAGGTGGATGACGAACAATATGTTTATTAAATGTTCGCATATCTCGAGAACTATTGACGATAAGTATATTTAATCTTATACGCTGTTAAGTATCACTTCCAGGTATACCATATTCACGGTTCAGATATGTCCAAACTGAATGTTCTAAGTTCTCCAAATCATTCTGGAGTTCGACTTGAAGATCTACCACGTCAGCTGGTCTCCATTTAAAGACAATATCAACCCATACAGGCCCCAGCTAGAGGCAAAGTGCATGACTCATGATCTAGATAACTCCAAACTGAATGTTCTAATTTCTCCAAATCATTCTGGAGTTCGAACCTATTGATCTATCACGTTGGCTGGGCTCAATTCAAAGACAATAGCTTCCCATAGCTTGGCACGGCAAATGCTGGGTAAAGCGTACCATTGGTACTTCGCGTACCTGAAGGAATAAAATAGACCCCATCTCGCGGTCCTTAGCCTCTTATCCAGCAACTCCTATCCCTACCTCCCCGCGGTGCTGGCCGGGATACGAGCAACCTTAGGGAAGATCGGGTAACCAACCCCGGTGGAAACTATGGTCGTATGCTGACAGGGAAGGGGGGGTTTGCTCCTCTCCGGAGGTGCAAATCTTATTGAGCGTCTGTTCTCCATGTCAGGATCGGCTCACAACAGCGTCTGTTCTCCATGTTAGGGGCGGCTGATCATCGTCCGAGTGCCAGCGAGGGACTCTAAGTGAAACTGTGCACCATAGTCCACCGGAAATAAGGAGGAATGGTCCTCCGGAAATTTAGGGGGTTTGGTGTCAGGCCCTGCAAGCCAGCCTTTAAAAAATCTTAAGCAACGAACAATCAACAAGAGAGTACGGACCGGAACCATCGGCGAAGACCACTGCGACGAAAAGGGACTAACGATTGGAAACTCGGTTCGTGGAACTGCAAATCTTTCAACTTCATCGGGAGCACACGCATACTCGCCGATGTGCTCAAGGACCGTGGATTCGGCATCGTAGCGCTGCAGGAGGTTTGTTGGAAGGGATCAATGGTGCGAACGTTTATAAGTAATCATATCATCTACTAGAGCTGCGGCAACACACACGAGCTGGGAACAGCTTTCATAGTGATGGGCGATATGCAAAGGCGCGTGATCGGGTGGTGGCCGATCAATGAAAGAATGGGCAGGTTGAGGATCAAAGGCCGGTTCTTCAACTTCAGCATAATCAACGTCCATAGCCCACACTCCGGAAGCACTGATGATGATAAGGACGCATTCTACGCGGAACGTGAGTACGACAGCTGCCTAAGCCACGACGGCAAAATCATCATAGGAGATTTGGACGCTCAGGGTGGCCACGAGGAGGGGATTCGACCGACGATTGGAAAGTTCAGCGCTCACCGTTTGATGGATGAAAACGGCCTACGACTAATTTATTTCGCCGCCTCTAAGAATATGGCCATTCGCAGCACTTACTTCCAACACAGCCTCCTGTATCGGCAGTACACCTGGAGATCACCACTGCAGACAGAATCACAAATCGACCACGTTCTGATTGATGGACGGCACTTCTCCGACATTATCGACGTCAGGACATATCGTGACGCTAACATCGACTCTGACCACTATCTGGTGATGGTTGAACTGCGCTCAAAACTATCCGTCATCAACAATGTTCGGTACCGACGACCGCCGCGGTACGACCTAGAGCGACTGAAACAACCTGATGTCGCCACTGCATACGCGCAGCATCTCGAGGCAGCGTTGCCGGAAGAGGGTGAGCTCGATGGGGCTCCTCTTGAGGACTGCTGGAATACAGTCAAAGCAGCCATTAACGACGCAGCGGAGAACAACGTCGGGTATATGGGTCGAAGTCGACGGAACGATTGGTTCGACGAAGAGTGCAGACAGATTCTGGAGGAGAAGGACGCAGCGCGGGCGGTCGCGCTGCAGTAAGGTACCCGGCAGAACGTGGAACGTTATAGACGGAAGCGGAGAAAGCAGACCTGCCCTTTTCAGGAGAAGAAACGTCGCCTGGAAGAAGCGGAGTGCGAGGAGATGGAACAGCTGTGCCGTTCTCAAGATACACGCAAGTTCTATCAGAAGCTCAACGCATCCCGCAAAGGCTTCGTGCCGCGAGCCGAAATGTGCCGGGATAAGGATGGGAGCATCTTGACGGACGAACGTGTGGTGATCGAAAGGTGGAAGCAGCACTACGAGGAACATCTGAATGGCGCTGAGAGTACAGGCAGTGAAAGTCAAGGCAGCGGAGGAGATGACTTCGTTAGTTTAGCGGACGATGGAAGCCAACCAGCCCCCACCTTGAGGGAAGTTAAGGATGCCATTCAACAGCTAAAGACCAATAAAGCAGCTGGTAAGGATGGTATCGGAGCTGAGCTCATCAAGATGGGCCCGGAAAAGCTGGCCACTTGCCTGCACAAACTGATAGTCAGAATCTGGGAAACCGAACAGCTACCGGAGGAGTGGAAGGAAGGGGTTATATGCCCCATCTACAAGAAAGGCGACAAACTGAAGTGTGAGAACTTTCGAGCGATCACCATCCTTAATGCCGCTACAAAGTGATATCCCAGATCATCTTCCGTCGTCTGTCACCATTAGTGAACGAGTTCGTGGGAAGTTATCAAGCCGGCTTCGTTGACGGCCGCTCGACAACGGACCAGTTCTTTACTGTACGGCAAATCCTTCAAAAATGCCGTGAATACCAGGTCCCAACGCACCATCTGTTCGTTGATTTCAAGGCGGCATACGACAGTATAGACCGCGTAGAGCTATGGAAAATTATGGACGAGAACAGCTTCCCTGGGAAGCTTACCAGACTGATCAAAGCAACGGTGGATGGTGTGCAAAACTGTGTGAAGATTTCGGGCGAACCCTCCAGTTCGTTCGAATCGCGCCGGGGACTAAGACAAGGTGATGGACTTTCGTACCTGTTGTGCAACATTGCGCTAGAAGGTGTCATGCAGAGAGCCGGGTGTATCAGCCGGGGTACGATTTTCAACAGATCCAGTCAATTTATTTGCTTCGCGGATGACATGGACATTGTCGGCCGAACATTTGCAAAGGTGGCAGAACTGTACACCCGCCTGAAACGCGAAGCAACAAAAGTTGGACTGGTGGTGAATGCGTCAAAGACAAAGTACATGCTTGTGGGCGGAACCGAGCGTGACATGGCCCACCTGGGAAGCAGTGTTACGATAGACGGGGATACCTTCGAGGTTGTCGAGGAATTCGTCTACCTCGGATCCTTGCTAACGGCTGACAACAACGTTAGTCGTGAAATACGAAGGCGCATCATCTGTGGAAGTCGGGCCTACTACGGGCTCCAGAAGAAACAGCGGTCGAAAAAGATTCGCCACCGCACCAAATGTGTCATGTACAAGACGCTTATAAGACCGATTGTCCTCTACGGGCATGGAACATGGACAATGCTCGAGGAGGACTTGCAAGCACTCGGAGTATTCGAGAGACGGGTGCTTAGGACCATCTTTGGCGGTGTGTAAGAAGACGGTGTGTGGCGGCGAAGAATGAACCATGAGCTCGCCCAACTCTACGGCGAACCTAGTATCCAGAAGGTAGCTAAAGCCGGAAGAGTACGATGGGCAGGACATGTTGCAAGAATGCCGGACAGCAACCCTGCAAAGATGGTGTTCGCTTCCGATCCGGCAGGTACGAGACGGCGTGGAGCGCAGCGAGCGAGATGGGCAGACCAGGTGCAAAACGACTTGGCGAGCGTCGGGCGTATCCGAGGATGGAGAGATGCGGCCTCGAACCGTGTATTGTGGTGTCCAATTGTTGATTCAGTGTTATCTGTTTAGATGTTAACTAAATAAATGAAATGAAATGAAAATGAGCTTCCCATGGTGTTCACACAGGCACTTAGAGGCCACGCGCATGATTAATGATCTAGATGTGTCTGGGCATAATGCAAAGTTAATAGCAACACATGGCGGTCATACAGACTCTAAGAGATGATTTGCGATCTAGATATGTCCAAACCGGCTATTCTACGCTCTCCACATAATTCTGGAGTTCAGAATAATTGGTCAACATAGTCAAATAAGCTCAATACAAAGCCAATAGTAACCCATGGTGTCCATATTGGCCTTTAGAGGCTATGTGCGTGATTTACGATTAAGATATGTCCACGATCCATGATATGCTCAAGTCAACTGTGCTTGGTATGAAGCCTATAGCAATCCATTAGCTATTGGCGTTCAGAGGCAATGTGCATGGTTTACGATTTATATGTCCAAATCGAATGTTATAATCTATCCAAATCATTCTGGAGTTCAGACTTGCGCATGATTTACGATTCAGATATGTCCAAATAGGACATTCTAAGCTCTTCAAATCATTCTAGAATTAAAATCAATTCTCAGTTTGGATCGAATATCGGTATCACGAACTAGAGCGCGTTTTCGATCAAAGTTACGGATTGTTTTTAGAGTGCATACACTACAGTATAAATACCACTAGTCGTGCAACTGGTAGAGAAGAGACTTTAAAGCATTGGAATAGTGGAGTTTTTATGAGTTGTGCCGTTAAGAGCTGGAAATACCGGGGTTAAGTTCGTGCCTTTGAGACTGACAACAACAACAACAACAGCGAAGCTTACCCATTCGTGTATCTTGTACAGTAATTCGGCTAGCATAGCAGCAAGACTGCATACAACTTCGCTTGCAAGCTAAGCTTGCCGTAGCTAGCTGAGATATAAGCTCTGCACAAACAAAACTGCTCTAAAGTTTCGAGCAGTACATACTGTTAGGCGTGCGGAGGGAGTAGAGTGAAGATAGTATAATCTCACAAAAAATTGTCTGGACCTTTGAACGTGTTGGGCAATTAAAGTATAAAGGTTAAAACGTTCCTATCACAGCTGGACCTTTAACGCTTGGTTGTGTTAGTATTAGGGAAAAGCGTAGTCGTCAACCACTTCGGTGGAGACGCAGGGCTGATCAACTGGACCTTTGCCACCTGGAGTGTCAGCAACGATCTGTTGACCATCCATGTCGATAGGGGATAATACATAACAAACCGTGTATCGTGACCGTATGGCCACAGTTTCTCCAGGAACAGGGGACCCCCCAGTGGGAGACCCTCCGTACGATAATGACTCACAGCAACAAAGTCAAAATGCGCGTACAGTGCCAATCTGGATGGACCGCCGAGACATACATGGACAGCGGAGCTACTTACAACTGTCGACCCGCGAAGAGGGAAGAATTCTTCCCACCCCATTTATCGTAGGAAAATCCATCGAACAAGCGTGTGGCTGTGCAATTGAATCTGCAAGGACGGAAGAAAGAGAAACAAAGTACGTGTTGACGGTTAGGAGTATGCAACAGACGAAACGCCTGCTAAAGATGGATGAGTTAGTTGATGGAACCGAAGTAATCGTAGTACCGCACCCTAGTCTAAATAAAAGTCGATGTGTAGTAAGCTGCCGGGAAGTTGCCGGAATGACCGAACCGGAGCTGCTAGTGGAACTGAAAGAGCAAGGTGTTGTAGAAGTTAGACGAATTACAAGACAGGATGAACGTGATAGACAAAACAGAGTGAACACTCCAACACTCATTCTTACCATCGTAGCTTATCCGTAGCGCCTAAACATATTATGTTTGGCCCTTAAGGGTTCAACAAGATTGTACTATCCGAGTCCGATGTTATGCTACAATTGCTGCACGTATGGACACACCAAAGCAAAATGTTCGAAACCAACTGCCTGTAGAAATTATTCTGGGACGCGTCAAGGAGAACTGGAGAATTGTGATCAGGAACAATTTAGTAGAAATTGCAAAGGACGGCATCAGCCTGTTAGCCGCAAATGTGCTGAATAGTCAAGGAGGAAAAAATCATCAGAATAAAGGTGGACACAGGAATCTCGTTCGCCGAAGCCAGGAAAGAATACGAAAAGCAACACAGTCAAAGAACATATGCAGCTGTTTGCGGAGTACAAGAAAGGTTGGAACGTACAAGAAAAGACGCAGAAGTGGAAATAAGTCAATTGAGAGAAGCAGCGAAGGAGGACGAGAAAACCGAAGAAATACTACGACTACGACGTGAAGTAGGACAAATGAAAACCATGCTATGAATTTCAAAAAAATGAAAAGTGAACTACTAGAAATTAAAAAGAAGAAAGCAGCAGCAAAACAACAAATCGAAATATCTGAATCTGAAGAAGATGCCCTCAACCCAATTGGAGAAATAAGCGAAACACAAACCCTTGACAGCAGAGGGAACATGGAGGAAGAAAACGCACTAAGGAAACGACGGAAGCAAGAAAAAACCAAACAAATATCAACGGTAACAGCTATACGATCTCGGAGTTCGTCCAGGATAAGGAGCATTGGATCACAACAGGACAATGACGAAGTTGCCATCGGAGGAGACCCAAGAGTGAGAAGAGGAAGATCTTCCAAGCAACAACATGTCTAGGTACTTAGAAGCAACCAGCAGAGGAAACACAGGATTTGAACTAGGCAACGATAATGGACAAGATTACCGGATACAACCTGATCAAATGCCAACAACAAACTCCAACGCCGAAGGTTGGTCGAGGCAGCGCGAAGAGAAAGTAGCCTCCTCACTTTTCTTAGGAGAAGAGAACGCTTCTAGGGACGAGGGCGAGGAAGTTACAGTCCAACCTGTGCTCTGTCAGTCGCCTAGACGTTCTGCCAACCACACGGTAAATATAAACAAGCAGGCCCTATTGATATCATGGAACATACAAGGCCTAAACACCAGTAGAGCTGAATTAAACTTGCTCATAACAGACAAAGAACCAGCGATCATATGCCTCCAGGAGACAATGTGCTCCAGCCAACACCCACCTAATATAAGAGGATATAACATTTATCACCGTCAACGAGAAGGAGGACGTCGAGCAGCCGGAGGTGTACTAACAGCGGTAAGAATGAGTATCGACTCTGAGATGATCGAAACGGAAACCAGTATGGAAGCAATAATAGTAAAGGTAGGCCGCTCAATGTCTGTATTGTCAATGTGTATTTGCCACCCAGAGAAGAAGTTACCAGAGATAAACTTTTGGACCTGGTCGCCCCTTTCCCAAGCACGATGCTTCTTGTAGGAGGTTTGAACGCATATCATAGCCTTTAGGGTTCCAAGGACATATCACCGGAAGAACCATTGTAGAATTCATAGAACATAGTGGCTTGGAAGTCTTGAACACAGGAGAAGCCACACGTATATAAATAACTTCAATGGAACACTCTCATGTATAGATGTTGCTTGCTGTACTACAGATCTGGCGGGACAGTTAGAGTGGGTAGTAGAAGAAGATTCACATGGAAGTGATCATTTCCCTACAATGATAGCTTTTCCCGGTGAGATGAGACAATCAAAAACAAGGCCAAAATGGAAAATAGAGGATGCTGACTGGGAGGCTTACAACGCTACGGTGAGATTTGCATACATAAGTGATCCTCAAGATCAAATTCGAGAGATTACACAGGCTATATTGAAAGCAGCAGACGTAAGCATACCTAAAACGAAAGGATACAAGGGGAAACGACGCACTCCTTGGTGGAACAACGAAGTTGCCGCAGCCATAAAGAGTCGAAGGAAAGCACTACGTAAGCTGAAGTCGCAGAGCACCGATTGTAGTAATAAAGAAGAAAGGGCTAGGGTGTTTAGAGAAACTAGTGAAGTGTCTCGTAATATAGTGAATAGCGCGAAGAAGAAAAGTTGGGAAGCATTTGCAGGAAGCTTCACATCTCAGACCCCAGTTAAAGAAATGTGGAAGAAATATCGTCTTATTGAGGGAAAAAGAAAAAGTGGAGTTATTAGTGCTATAGTGTATAAAGGTGAAACAGCTAAGGATGATAAGGACATCGCCAATTGTCTAGCAGACTCTTTTGAAGAAATCTCTAGCAACGAATCCTACAATGAGGACTTCACGACGTGGAAGGAAACTCTAGAGGCGGAAATATTAACATTCAATGAAAATACAAACGCAGCGTACAACCAGGACTATACGTACTACGAACTTGAAGATGCCCTTGAAGGTCTAAAGGGTTCCTCACCAGGAATGGACGGAATACATTACGCGATGATCACCAACCTGCCAACAGACTGTAAAATCCAGCTTCTAGAAGCATACAATCGCATATGGAGACAGGGTATCTTCCCATCTGAGTGGACACGTTCTATGGTAGTGCCAATCTATAAAGGAAAAGGCCTGAACTCAAACCCCCAGAACTATCGTCCAATATATCTAAATTCATGCATATGCAAAGTGATGGAACGCATGATTAATAATCGATTGACCCATGTACTAGAGACGGAAGAACTTATCGGCGAGAATCAATACGCATTCAGGAAGGGAAAAACGACAGCAGACCACCTTGCTTCCCTAGAGGAGACCATCGATGAGGCGTTGAGTAAGCACCATTACGCGCAAGTAGTTTTCATGGATGTTACCAAAGCATATGATACAACGTGGAGACGCCTTATACTTCAACGGCTTTAGGAATGGAATGTTGATGGCGCTATGCTGAGATTTTTAACAAAGATGCTAGAAAAAAGGACATTCCGAGTTCTGGCAAATGGGACGTTATCCGACGAAAAAACAATGGAGACAGGATTATGCCAGGGGTCTGTGCTTAGTGTGACTTTGTTCCTTATAGCCATCGATACAATATCACAGTTCCTGCCACGTAACGTAAAGTGTTTAATCTACGCAGATGATGTTATCCTCATTGCCACAGGAGAAAATATAGGAATTACGCAAGCATGCTTACAGGCAGCTCTAACAGAAATTGAGGAGTGGCAGAGAAAGACTGGCTATAAAGTATCTGCTGAGAAAAGTGCAACAGTAATTTTTCGACGCGCTCGATCCCGCAAACCCAAGATACCCAACCCACTTCAGCTGAACGAGAACAGTATTCCACTGAAAACGAGCCATAAATGCTTGGGAGTGACATTCGACTGCTACATGAAGTTTCGGAAACACGCAGAAGAAGTGAAAGCTGTATGCCAGCAACGAATCAATTTCATTAGAAGCATAACTTCAAGAACATGGGGAGGAGACAGAAATACCTAATTAAAATCTACCGGGCAACAGTATTGGAAAAAAATTTGTTTGCTGCTCCAATATTATCTAGAATGGACAACGAGGAATTAAGTTATTGGAAACAACTCACAATGCGGGATTAAGAGCATTAGTGGGCGCTTTCGAACCAGCCCAGTTACCAGCCTACAAGTGGAAACCGGAATTCCAAGCTTGAAAACACTCCTAGCACAACGAACGGCGATCTATGTAGCACGCAAACGAGGAATCAGTAGGCCAATCGATGGTGAAGTTGATGAATCGTGCAGAAATCTCATTAGTGACGAGGAAGATAGTTCTGGCGAAGAATGGGGAATAGTACCTAGCAGGAAGGATACTGCGACAACAAGAGGAACCAAGGTCATTGAAGAATTGCAGCTAACATTGCCACCCATAATGACCTTTAGCCGCCCACAAGTTGCACCTTGGGAGAGAAAGTCTGTCCAAACGGACAGGTGCCTGTACACCTTAAGTAAAAAAGGAGCGCAACCAATAGAACTGCGACGAAAATTCTGCAAAATGAAAAATACAAAATACAGAATACACTCAGCAATATATACAGACGGCTCGAAGAAAGACGAAAGATGTGGTTTCAGTGTAGTTAGCAGGGATCTGATAATACGCAAACGCATAAACGATAGAAGTAGCATTTTACTGCGGAAAGCTTGGCTGTCAAAGAAGCGTTATCCTGGGTGGCAAGTCAAGAGCGCGTTGGGGCCTACATTATTTGTACTGACTCCATGAGTGTGCTGACTACGTTAGAGAAGAGGCGAATCAACAGTAAGTGGAAGGATGATGTGATTAACATAAGTAACAAAATCAAACTCAAAGGAACCGAAGTTGTACTCTGCTGGGTACCAAGTCACATTGGAATAGCAGGAAACGAGAAGGCAGATGAGGAAGCAAAGAGAGCACTCGAGATTGAACGGATAGGAAGCAACGTGATGGATATTAATGAAGCTAGAACAATAATAAAAACCAGTGCAACTATAAGTGGCAAGCAGAGTGAACGTCTACCAGGGACAACAAGCTAAGGGGAGGCAAGCAAGGAGTCGTAGGGGCAAAAGTGAAAACAAGATAATAAAGAGGGGTTTTAGGTAGGCTTAGAATAGGACACACTGTACTAACGCATAAATATTTGTTGGACAAAGAGGATCCACCTTTATGTAGAATTTGCAACAACTTGTTAACGGTGAAGCATATTTTTGTGAACTGTTTGGAGTTAGGCCGTAAACGACAGGAAATTGGTTTACCAGATAATTTAAAAGAAGCACTAGCCGATGATGAAGAAGCAGCAGGAAAAGTTATAGAATTTTTGAAGGAGATAAACTTACTAAACGAAATATGAATGATACATAATGAAAGTTCCAATGGACCTGAATAACAAGTTAAAAGGTCCTAAAAATAAATAAATAAAAAAAAAAAATCAATTCGCGCGTGATTTTTGAAACTGTCGTAAGTCCACATGAGAGACACTCTTTCATTACGCTCTAATTTGCTAATACCTAGCCGAGTTTAACAGTTGTTGCAATGTTTTCACCACACCACACTAGACAAAGCTATTTTCTTCAGATCGGTGCTGGAAAATCCAATGTAAATGTTAGTATGGCTTTGTAATAATCGAAAAAGAAAGTAAACAAAGAGAGCCTCTCTTTTGGACTTACGACGTTTTCAAAAATCACGCGAGACTCGGTCTATCATATCAATTGAGTTCTGTATGAAATTATGGTTCTAAATATTTTAAATAACTCCAGTTCAGATGAATTGATTCACAAAGTCATCTCAGCACAAAACCGATAGCAATCCAACATATTCAGACTACTATCGGCCATGATGTTTTGAGCTCTCAGATTACCGTTAGGGAACATACCTAATTTGTGTGTTCATATGCATGGTCTTCAGGGACCTTAATGGACATAATAGCTTGCTATAGTTTCTGTACCTAGTATTATTGGCATGGTGGACTAATTGGCTTTAACTGCAAAGATTTGAATAACTTAGAACGCCGTATTCGGTAGTTTCTAAACCATCAACCATGCAGATAATAATCAGGGACCTGATTGATAAGAAGGAGTCACTATTGATTTTGTACCGAGCGTAGCTGACCTGCTAAACAAATTGATCTGAACTACGGAATGATTTTGTCCGATTTGGACATATCAAAAATGTAAATCATGCGCATGGGGAAATCATGGTTTGCTAGTGGTTTTGAACCGAGCCCACTTGACTTGAAAAATCTATTGGTTTAAGCTCCACAATGATTTGGGGACTTAGAACATTCAATTTGGACATAACAAAAACACATGGCTTACATGGGCCTATATGGACACCATGGGTTGCTATTTATTTTGTAGCGTGCCCAGTTGACAGTGATTTGGAGAACTAAGATCATCCGGCTTGGACATATCAAAATCCTGGCCTGGATGAAGAATATGGCTTGCTACTGATTTTGACGTAGGACTACGTCTGTGTTTTCTATATTGGGGTACACTTTACGATTGCGAAAATCTGGGACCGTCACGAAAATATGATAGACTTTAAACTTTAATATCTAAGCCGTTTCTCGATGGATTTTCAATTTTTTTGGACCATTCGATCAAGGATGAGTCAACGCTTCTTTGTATTTATTTGAAAATACTGATTTTTAACTATTTATTATCGATAATTGATAAAAAGTTTAGAAATAGGTAAACTAACCAATCACGTACATGCATCACTAGCACAGACATCAAAAATCAATCACTTGCGGGTTTAGATGTAATCCTCAGTTTGAACAAGATTTTACGCATAGCAGACGCAGAGAACACAGCATCACGGAGATGCTAATAACATTTTCAAAGAAAATCCATCGCATTGGTGGTGGTGCTTGATGTGTTGCTGCAGATCATTCAACCTCAACGAACCAGAATTTCATATGAAGAAAAGGTTGACCATAAAAATAGCACTGTGACGATTCCGCACCGCCAGTGCCGAGCGAGCACCCAAGTCAGTCTCGCGTGGGACGAGTGCCTGTGTGAGCGATAATGAGCGAGTACGCTTAGTACTGCCGTCCCCCCAGAAGTAGTACTGCGAGGTAGTTCCTGGGGGAAACGATGGTGGAGCCCAAGGGAGTTTAGTCGGTATTACCGGTATGGTCGAGTCCGACACTCCAGTACATTTCCTTGTGGTAGTTTGGCAACTACAATGCACGTGTACTGGGTTGGTGTGTAAATGCATTCTCCCTTGTAAAAAAAAAAAAAAAAAAACAAAAAGTGCCGATGCTGAAAATTGATTATAAATTGTGGTGTCAGTTAGTTGGAAAGAAACATTGGGAAAAGAAAATTGGTTCTTCTCAGGATCAACATTTTACGAAAAGGAAGAGTTAATTGCGAAAATGGACTGTTTCGGTGGCATCGGGTTTGGCGTGGTAGCTTGGTTGCTGTTAGTGATCCCATCCATTAAAATTTTCTACATCATCTCCCTCCGACGCGCTATCAAATTCGCTATTTACGATTGAGTTTTGAACTTTGAAGAAAGTTTATTTCGGATCAACTTTCTTTTGTATAAAATCCATGAAGACGCCACCTTTGAGAAAACTATCTACATACAGCAACTACCCATTAGTGAACGTCGCTTGGACAGACAGATGTCAAGAGATAATGTTTGGTAATATGAAGAAACTTCGTCTTGAGTCAAATTTCTGTTGTCATTCCTCGCAACAATACGCATCTTAGATAAACAACATCTCATAACCAAATTCAGAATCTTTCGAGAAAGTTTCATTGGATTCTTAGAATTCATAATTCTCCGAACGGTCCGTTGTCTATGGAAACCCGATCGAAATGGCTCGGGCGCGTGGTTTAATTTATTAAATACAAGAAAGCTGCTGTTCAGCGCGTGCGAGCCATTTGGATCGAATTCCCTGAAGGCGGTTCGACATTCGATGCAGCGAAGCGGACACAGCAGCACGAAGTGGGTGGCAGTGTGGCAATGCTGCAAATTTGCACAAGCAATTGGATGCAGTTAGTTATTGGAACTGGGAATTGGAAAAGAAAATTGGTTCTTCTCAGGACCAACATTTTACGAAAAGGAAGAGTTAATTGCGAAAATGGACTGTTTCGGTGGCATTGGGTTTGGCGTGGTAGCTTGGTTGCTGTTAGTGATCCCATTCATTAAAATTCACTACATCATCTACCTCCGACGCGCAATCAAATTCGCTATTTACGATTGATCTCATAACCAAATTCAGAATCTTGCGAGAAGATTTAATAGGATTCATAGAATTTGTCATTCTCCGAACGGTCCGTTGTCTGCGGAATCCCGATCGAAATGGCTCGCGCGCGCCGAAAAGCAGCTTTCTTATATCTAATGAAGTAATTCCATTAGCCCCGCCCCTTCATTATTCGTTATGAGTGCACATTAGAGTGGCTCAAATTAGTATGGGAAAAACTTTGTTCAATTTTTTTGATGGGCCGCCCTCTTTTTCGGTTCTGTTTGATGCCCTGATGCTCTGGACAAAATTTCAGCCAAATCGGTCAACGTTTGGGCGGTGCTAAACTCGTTGGAAGTTTATATGTAAAAATGTATGCAGAAACATCCAAAAACAGTAAATTGCAGTTGGACTACACAACTTACGATGAAGAACTATGATACTCATTCAGATCTTGGAGTTATTAATACAGAATGTTATGCAGAAAACCGCGAGAAGATTCGAGTTTGCCCGGCTGAGTTATTAGCATTTCTCTGCAGTGGGGTTTGAGCAAATTTCGTTTCTTTTACCTTTGAAAAGAAATAAATTCACCCCTACAACACTCCAGTAAAATGGTCATATCTTTGCGTAATAAACTCTAATCTTCTCGCGGCTTTCAACATAACATTCTATACTATTTTACAAGAACTGAATGAGTATCGTGGTTCTTGATCGTAAATTATACCGTCCAACTGCAAATCACTGTTTTTGGATGTTTCTACATTTTCCATATAAACTTCCAACGAGTTTAGCACTGCCCAAACGTTGACCGATTAACTGAAATTTTGTCCAGAGCATCAGGGCATCAGAATGAATAAGACGGCCCATCAAAAAATTTGAAAAAGTGTTTTTTGAGCCACCC
Organism: Armigeres subalbatus; assembly: GCF_024139115.2. Lineage (NCBI taxonomy): Eukaryota > Metazoa > Arthropoda > Insecta > Diptera > Culicidae > Armigeres > Armigeres subalbatus. The sequence goes on from NC_085141.1 coordinate 258,209,362, forward strand.
TAGTGCACATTATATTTACACCATATCAGCTCACAAAGGGGCGGGGCTTACGGGTTTAGCTTATTAAATACAAAAAAACTGCTGTTCGACGCGCGCGAGCCATTTTGATCGAAATTCCACAGAACGCGGTTCGACATTCGATGCAGCGAAGCGGACACAGCAGCACGAAGTGGGTGGCAGTGTGGCAATGCTGCAAATTTACACGATTGGATTGGATGCAGTAAGTTATTGGAATGGGAATTGGGAAAAGAAAATTGGTTCTTCTCAGGGCCAACATTTTACGAAAAGAAAGAGTTAATTGCGAAAATGGACTGTTTCGGTGGCATCGGGTTTGGCGTGGTAGCTTGGTCGCTGTTAGTGATCCCATCCATTAAAATTCACTACATCATATCCCTCCGACGCGCTATCAAATTCGCTATTTACGATTGAGTTTTGAACTTTGAAGAAAGTTTATTTCGGATAGTCGGATCATTTTTCTTTTGTATAAAATCAATAAAGACGCCACCTTTGTGAAAACTATCCACATACAGCAACTACCAATTAGTGAACGTCGCTTGGACAGACAGATGCCAAGAGATTATGTTTGGTAATATGAAGAAACTTCGTCTTGAGTCAAATTTCTGTTGTCATTCCTCGCAGCAATACGCATCTTAGATAAACAACATCTCATAACCAAATTCAGAATCTTGCGAGAAAGTTCCATTGGATTCTTAGAATTCATTATTCTCCAAACGGTCCGTTGTCTGTGGAAACCCGATCGAAATGGATCGCGCGCGCCGAAAAGCAGCTTTCTTATATCTAATGAAGTAATTCCATTAGGCCCGCCCCTTCATTAATCGTTATGAGTGCACACTATATTTACTCCATATCAGCTCACAAAGGGGCGGGGCTTACGGGCTTAATTTATTAAATACAAGAAAGCTGCTGTTCGGCGCGCGCGAGCCATTTTGATCTGAATTCCACAGAAGGCGGTTCAACATTCGATGCAGCGGAGCGGACACAGCAGCACGAAGTGGGTGGCAGTGTGGCAATGCTGCAAAATTATTTCAACCTTTGGGGGCTCAGCGATAAATCATCTAGTGGCGGTCGGACAGTTGCAACGCAAGGTGTCGACAAGCGTTTGGATGCAGTTAGTTATTGGACAGAAGGCGCATTGGGAAAGAAAATTGGTTCTTCTCAGGACCAACATTTTATGGAAAGAAAAAGTTAATTGCGAAAATGGACTGTTTCGGTGGCATCGGGTTTGGCGTAGTACCTTGGTTGCTGTTAGTGATTCCATCCATTCAAATTGACTGCATCATCTCCCTCCGACGCGCTATGAAATCCGCTATTAACAATTGAGTTTTGCTCTTTGAAGAAAGTTTATTTCGGATAGTTGGATCCTTCTAATGTATAAAATGGTGGCATTTGTATAAAATCAATGAAGACGCCACCTCAGTGGAAACTTTACACTGCAACGTGAACGTCGCTCAGACAGACAGATGCCAAGAGATAATGTTTTGTAATATGAAGAAACTTCGTCTTGAGTTAAATTTCTGTTGTCATTTCTCGCAACAATACGCATCTAAGATAAACTATATTTCATATCCAAATTCAGAATCGAGAGTATTTCATAGGATTCTTAGAATTTGTCATTCTTCGATCGGTCCGTTGTCTGCGGAATCTCGATCAGAAATGGCTCGCGCGCCGAAAAGCAGCTTTCTTATATCTAATGAAGTAATTCCATTAGCCCCGCCCTTCATTAATCGTTATGATTGCACATTTTATTTACACCCATATCAGATCACAAAGGGAGGGGCTAACGGGCTTAATTTATTAAATACAAGAAAGCTGCTGTTCGCTGCGCGAGCGATTTTGATCGGGATTCCACAGAGAAACAGTTCGACATTCGATGCAGCGGAGCGGACACAGCAGCACGAAGGAGTGGGTGGCAATGCTGAAAATTTATTTCAACTTTTGGGCTTAGCGAAAAATCATCAAGTAGCGGTGTGTCGTGACGCAAGGTCTCGACAAGTGATTAGATGCAGTTAGTTATTGGACAGAAGGCGCATTGGAAAAGAAAATTGGTTATTCTCAGGACCAACATTTTATGGAAAGAGTTAATTGCGAAAATGGACTGTTTCGGTGGCATCGGGTTTGGCGTGGTAGCTTGGTTGCTGTTAGTGATTCCATCCATTCAAATTTACTGCATCATCTCCCTCCGACGCGATATCAAATTCGCTATTTACGATTGAGTTTTGTACTTTAAAGAAAGTTTATTTCGGATAGTCGGATCAACATTCTTTTGTATAAAATCAATGAAGACGCCACCTCTGTGGAAACTATCTACAGCAACCACCCATCGGTGAACGTCGCTCGGACAGACAGATGCCAAAAGATAATGTTTGGTAATATGAAGAAATTTCGTCTTGAGTCAAATTTCTGTTGTTACTCTTCGCAACAATACGCATCTTAGATAACTAACAGCTCATAACCAAATTCAGAATCTTGCGAGAAAATTTCATAATATTCTTAGAATTTGTCATTCTCCAAGCGGAGCGGACACAGCAGCACGTAGGCGGTCGACGGTCGGACATTTTCACCGCAAGGTGATGTCAAGCGTTTAGATGCAGTTAGTTATTGGAAAGATGCATTGGGAAAAGAAAATTGGTTCTTCTCAGGACCAGCATTTTATGGAACGAAAGAGTTAATTGCGAAAATGGATTGTTTCGGCGCCATCGGGTTTAGCGTGGTAGCTTGGTTGCTGTTAATGATTCCACCCGTTCTCCTTAACTGCATCATCTCCCTCCGCCGCGCTATAAAATTTGCTAGTTACGATTGAGTTTTGCACTTTAAAGAAAGTTCATATCGGATTGTGGGATCAACCTTCTTTTGTAAGCATAAAGACCTTTTGGAGGACACCATCCTCAAAATGGCCGAAATAAAGGAGAAATAATCAGAATCAGAAGTGGCGTGAAACCAAACGCAAATAGATTTATATGCAACGTTTGGTTTTCGCCCGCGATGTAAGCGCTCGTTACAAAGTAAGGATTGTGATGTCCCCGACTGAAAGCCAGTCGAGTGGCTTCAGCGGCCAATAAGTCATGTTAATTCCACGGTTAGAGACTTCCATCCAACTGGGAACAACTATTCGACCTCTTGATTCAGTTGGCCTCCGAGCAGTTTGCTTAATGTTAATAAAACGACAAAAAATATTATGGCAAATACTATCAATTTCGAATAGCTACGTAGTCCTACGTCACCTTTGCGTACAACCCGATTGGGCTGCACCTTTGAGTTTTTTACCCACCTGGGATGTCTTGGTAGATCAATCCGTCTAATTTTCATAATGATTTGGAGAACCTAAGATATCCGGTTTGGACATATCTAAATCGTTAGTCATGCGCATGACTTCCAAGGCACTGTATAGATACCATCGGTTACTATTGGCTTTATACCGTGTCCAGTTGTCTTGGTAGACCAATTTGCCTGAAATCCAGAATGACTTGAAGAACTTAGAATATCCGGTTTTGACATCTGTAAACCGTAAATCATGCACCTGGCCTTTGGAAGTCTGTATGGACACCATGGATTGCTATTGACTTTGTATCTAGGCCAGTTGCATTGGAAGACCAATTTGTCTGAACTCCAGAGTGATTTGGAGAACTTAGAACCTGCGGTTTGAGTATATCTTAATCGAAAATTATGCGCATGACCTTTAAGGGCCTATATGGACGCCATGGGTTGCTATTAGCTTTGTATCGAGCCCAGATGTCTTGATAGACAAATTCGTCTGATCTCCAGAATGATTTGGAGTACTTAGAACATCCGGTTGGGATATATCCAGATCAGCGATCCTCAACCTTTTTCTTGAGAGATACCCCTTCGAACTTGAGCATTAACTGAGGTATCCCCTATTGTATTTGCTGTAAATGAAAATAAGCGTAACATATATGGAAAAGTCATCATCCGAGGTTTCCGATGATACTCGTTCTTCTTCCTTTCCAGCTACGACGCCAGCATACGTGGTACCTTTCTCTTGATTTCCTGGTTTGTTCCGCGTTTGTTGAGGACAGGAATCCCGCCGATGACCAACTGCTTGACATCGGAAGCATGTATCCTTCAGTCCGTCGTAAAAAATCTTCCTTTTAAACCGGAGACATCTATGGATGGTGGAATACTTTTTTCGACTTCCATGTGTACACCACGGACACCTGTGAACAGGTGTCCCAGGCCCAATTCCGAGGGAAATTTTTCTCTTACAATACGATCCACTTTGCCAAATAATCCGAGCACCAGCGATAAATTTTCATCTTTGACTTCCGGCGGCAGATCAAATACGCGGACATACCGCAAATTGGTACCTGCGATTTCCATCCGAATTTCAACCGACGTCCCACTTGAGTAAACAAACTTTCGCGGTTCCGTATTCTTCCTCATAGATTCTTCCATCGCATCACGGGAAACGAATTTGATGAACAGCGAGCGATCGTGTGCCGTTTTGTACGCTGTGTCCATGAGCAACAAATCCAAGAGGGACGCGGACATCCAACTGGGACCCGAAACTGAACGGTATTAATAAACGCGCTGTCACTCATTTCGTTTTTTGGTGCGATTTCTACGACTGAAGACACCACCAGCGAACGAAAAACAATGGAAACAATGGATGGTAAACGCGCGTGATGGCTACTGATGGCACCGAAAATACGAAGGCTGCTCAGAGCACAACTTTTCCGTCTGTACCTGATAAAGCCAGCGACTGAACTCAGAGGCTTACGATCCTCTTGAAATAATGTTTCAGAGCCTCTTAAAAGAGGCTTTCGAGCCTTTTCAAAATAGGCCTCTTGAAAGAAGGCTTCCGGGCCTCTTGAAAGGAGGTTTTCGGGCCACTCTAAAGGAGGTTTCCGGGCCTCTTGAAAGGAGGCTTCCAAGCCTCCTAAAAAGAGGCTTATGATCCTCTTGAAAGAATGTTTCAGAGCCTCTTAAAAGAGGCTTTCGAGCCTTTTCAAAATAGGCTTCTTGAAAGAAGGCTTCCGGACCTCTTGAAAGGAGGTTTCCGGGTCTCTTTTAAGGAGGTTTCCGGGCCTCTTGAAAGGAGGCTTCCAGGCCTTTTTAAAGGAGGCTTCCGGGTCTCTTGAAAAGAGGCTTCCGGGTCACTTGAAAGGAGGCTTTCAAGCCTCTTTGAAGGGGGATTGCAAGCCTCTTGAAAAAAGGCTTCCAAGCTTCTTGAAAGGAAGCTTCCAAGTCTTTTGGAAGGAGGCTTCTAAGCTTTTTGAAAGGAGGCTTCCGGGCCTCTTGGAAGGGGGCTTCCGAACCTCTTGAAAGGAGACTTCCTACCCTCTTGAAAGGAGACCTAAGAACCTTTTGAAAGAGGCTATCGAGCCTTTTGAAAGGAAGCTTTCGATCCGCTTGAAAGTAGTCCTTGAAGCCTCTTAAAAGTAGGCTTCCGAGCCTCTTGAAAGAAAGATTCCGAGTCTCTTGAGAGGATGCTTCTGGGGAAGAGGCATCCGGGCCCCTTGAAATGGGGCTTCCTAGCTCAGAAAGAGGTTCCGAGAAGCGTAAAAGGACGCTTCCAATCCTCTTGCAAAGAAGCAACAAAATAGTCCGTGGAGTGCCCTATAAGATCATTCATTCGCTATATTCGTCTGCAATTTTCGTCCATATAAAAGTGGCCAACCTTCCTCCGACGATTACAGGATGTAGGTGTGGCCAATTGACAATCTGAAAATCAATCAGTTTCGGAAAATTTTTGAACTGGCGATTTTTTTTTTGGGTATATGAACATGTGAATTTGGCTGAGAAATGCTTGAGATATTGCTAAGTCAAATCCGGGTCCCGAACTCCGTAAGTGTGAGTTTTTTGTTAAGCCCTTCAAGAACGTCGTACAAGGTAGGTCAACGTTCCGGAACAGTTTTCCACGTAATATGAAAAGTCAAGAAGTTTCACACCTTCACATTGTTGCGTTAAAAAGTTATAACAATTTGAAAGTGCGATTCGGGTCATATTGACACGAACACGTTAAGAAGGTTAATAACTGGGGAAATGCTTAAGGTGAAACTGTCCACAATCCAAATAAATTATGCCTCGCGTTTCAGAGGCACCAATCTTGAGAAACTAGCAACGAATAACTGCGTCTCAACAAGCGTAGAATAAAAAGATGATAACTGCTCGTTGCTTCAGTATTGATAATGGTGCCCTTGAAAATGCGAGGTGGAACAAAATTAGATTCCGAAAAGTTCGTCCTTAAGGAGGAAATAAAATTGGCAATCAACAACCACGTGTTTAAAGTGAGTGTTTGTGCTGCAACACCCTATCCAGCGCTGACAATAGTTATTCACGTCATATGAAGAAAGTGAAAAATATATAGAGTATATTTTTGACAAATACCGGTATTCGGTATTTGGTGGAGTCAATACCGGTAATACCGGTAAAATACCGGTATTGGGTGAAAATTTCAGAAATATGAAAAAACTTGTGTTTTATACTTTTGGGTGATAAACAATATTTATTGACAAACTTCAAATGTTAAAATTATTGCTTGTTGAAGTGGGTTGAGTGAAACTTTCGAAGACATAACATACTTAATGAGTGATGCATCTCCCAATCCGCCTCGGATTTTGGAAATGTTGCCAGCTACTGAAAATACTCTCTCTGGTTCAACGGAAGTTGCATTAAATCCCTTCTGATTAATTTTAGAAGAATTGCGAGAATCCTGGTGTCAACGTATTTGCCACCGGCAATGCAAGTGTTTTTTGCAATCTCTTCACGAGCTGCAGTATTTTCAACGATCGCATCTGGAATGGTTAGACGCTTCAAGATCTTGTCTGGATATATTTGAGAAAAAGTCCAAATCGTTTCTAAGCAATTGCTTCACTGTATGATTATTCAAAAAGCAAAAAGATCGGCGAAATTTGATCGTTTCTTATGGATTCGTTTTTTGAGAGCTTCGAATAAGTTGGCGGCAATTTCTGAGGCTTGATTTGATAATTGGTCCCACATAAAATAGAGGGCCTCGTCGTGCAGAACTCAGGACAGAGTAGTTCGACAGCATCTTGAACAGGTTCGTGGGCTTGAATTTTCTACCTATTGCCACAGAATATCATTACTGAAGTTGAATTTTGAATTTTAAATTGAAACTTCAAATCGATCAGAGTTTTTTGAACAGATTCCTTAAACTCATAGAGCCGTTTGAGCATGGATAACATTCTATTCCAACCTCTCTTGGTATCAGCCACTAATACATATTCTTTACCGAATTCAGAACGAACATTTTTGCAGCAAATTATTTATCACAGGTGATCTCCGGAAGAGAATTACTACGGCACGAATCTTTTTCACAATTTCATATATTGTGGGAAAGTTCTCGGCGATGTAAACAATACTTATTGAAGAAAAAAGTGATTGACAATTAAACAGATGGCTAAGAGTATTAAACAACACGTAATTAATGACGATGTTGATCGATTTTTGCTGTAGCGTAAACATCGTTAATGATACTTATTGGTGCAAAGATTTATTCATGCGCGAGTTAACACATAGCGACGAACGACATTAAACTCTACAAGCAGCATCAGCACTTCTCAAGTGGGTCACGAACGCCGGGACAACGAACGCCGATAAAAACAATCACAACATTGTCGAGGGCACCGATCGATCTATGCTGAGTGGGCTCAACCGCCGCAGGACCGTCATCGCTGAAATTACATTTTGAGTTTTGAACCTTGAATAAAGTCTGTTCTGTTTTTACCATCGACCGACTCGGATCATTCTTTTAAAAGAACCTCCCCGGTAAAAAAGTTAACTGGCGCCCGAATAGGGACCTTGCCAAAAGTGGGAATTGTATAAGTTACAAGTGGTGAAAATCGTTAATTGTTAACAAGTGGAAAAAATCCTAAGTGGATATCACAAAATCCGAAAGTGGTTCAAGGAGCCAGTTCACCTGTTACAATCCGGTTCAACGAGCCCCATCACGACAACGAAAGCGAGAGCCAGGACACCGAAGCTGAGAAGCTCGATCGCTACTAGGACCCCGAGTAGCAGCACTGCAGCGGCAAAAGGAATCACCCGAAGTAGCTGCCTGGTTTTCCCCCACCGAGCGAGGCCGCCCTAAGTTACAACCCAAAAAGTCCAGGAATTTCATCATGGTACTGGCATTAATGTAAGTAATTTTTATCATTATTATCTAAAAGTGTAAGTGACAAACCAATTGAAACCAAGAAAAAAAAACATTTTTTCTCCATCGTCATTACCCATAAGTGAATATCTTTATCCGATCAATTGTGACAAAATTTCGTTCTACCGAGTGGAAACAAAACAGTGCGACGGTCGAAAACAGTGCGACGGTTGTTGATTTTTTTTACCTTTTGCTTTCATATGAGCAAGAAAATCCAAGTAGAAGCATAAAAGTGTTACTGTGACGAGTAGATTTTATTTCACTCTTCCTAATTGCTAGCCTCACTAATTGATTAACCATCAGTGAATACAGCTAATTTGCTTTTCAAAATATAATTGATTAAAAGATCATACAGAATTCCTTCAAAAAAACCTAGGGTGGACATTTACTTCAGAAACATAATGGCCACCAACAACGTAGTAAATAATAACATGACTGCAGACGACTTTATCGCTATTGGTAGAGTCCCCGAATTTGTACGGTCAGTCAACTCATTCAGCGGTAATCCTACTGAATTAGTGGACTGGTTGGCCGATGTAGATTCCATTTTCGCACTTATAATGCCAGGAACGCTACAGCTGATCAAATCAATCTCCTTCAGAGAGTGATACGGCGAAAATTACAGGCGAAGCAGCCGACATCCTAAACGCAAATAATATTACGTGTGATTGGGATGAAATTAAAACGACACTTGTTCTCTATTATAGAGACAAACGTGACGTAAAAACTCTAGATTTTGAAATGACTACAATTAAAAAACTTCCCAACGAAAACATCAGTACTTATTATAGCAGAGTAAATGATGTTTTGACCCACATAATTGCTCAAATTCATACTGATGATAAATTGAAACTTAATGCAGCAGTACACATAACATACTTTCGGGACAAAGCTCTCGACGCTTTTATTAGAGGATTGGAAAATCCTTTGAATATTTTATTAAAAAGTACAAATCCGACATCGCTCGGACAAGCATACCAATTTTGCATGGACTATTATAATATGAACTTTAGGTCTGCACCTTTCAGAAACGAGTTGGGCAACCAACCAACACCTAAACCTAATGAGCCACCAAAGATAAATATTTCCAACGCCCGATCAGGTTTACCACCTCCGCTCCCGCCAAAGTATTTCTTCAAACCAAACCAGCCTCAACCAAATCGTTTCAGATTCATGCTACCGCCGCAAAGAACATTTACTTTCGCCCCACCGTAAAGACCATTTCCCTTTGCTTCACAGCAAAGAACATACCCTTTTGCTCCGCCACAAAGAACATTTCCCCCACCGGAACCAATGGAAGTCGATCAAAGCCTACGATCGCGAAATTTAAATTATGGAAATCGCCCTCCAATGAACATGAAACGTCCTCACCCTCCTTCCCAACAACATACAAATTTCAAAAGACAAGCATATCCACTTGAGGATACATACCAAACGTTTGAAGAACAGTATGACTACTACGATTACGACCCATACTATAATTATGACACTGGATACGACTCATATTATAACGAAGAAACACAGCAAGAAACAGAAACCCAAAACATACTCGACGCCAACGTTCCGTTAAGTGACGAAAATAGTGCTGTTCAAAATGATAGTAACCTTGCATCTACCAATTTTTTTAGAATGGACCCCAGAGTGGTAAGTATGCCATATATAATGCTGAAAACCACTATCGGAAATTTTCCTTTTTAATTGATACAGGCGCTAATATTAATATTATTAGTCCCAAATTAGCTTACACTTTCAAAATGCGAAACCATATAAACTACATGCAAGAAATATTTCTAGTGCAAATGGCAACTTCAATACTTCTTCAGCAATTAATATTAATTTTTTTCACCAAAAATTGACCATACGGCACAATTCATACTTCACAATTTTCATAACTTTTTCGAAGGAATCATCGGAACCGGCATACTAAATACATTAGGTGCAATTGTTGACTTGGCAAACAAAATTTAACATTACAATTAGGTGAACAAAACTGACCATACCCTCCTGTCCTACATTCCCCAACGACAAGCATCGAATAGCTTAACTGTGACGACACCCGACACCTTTTACGGCGACAAAATTGAACTCGAACGTACTGACTGCAACGCGGATATACAAAGCAATAATGCATTAGACCCAACTTCATTCAGAACAGCTCATCTTTCAGAGAACCAAAACAAAGCATTGCTAAATGTACTCCAAAAGCATGACTACGCTTTTCATAAGCCTGATAATAAACTTACATGCAGCACGGTAGTTGAATGCTCTATCAACACCATCGACGATATCGCGGTTCACCAAAAGGTTTATCCATATCCAGCAGCGTATGTTGACGAAGTCAATATACAAATAAATAAACTTTAAATGATGGGATCATTCGTCCCTCACGCTCTTCTTGGACGTCACCCGTTTGGATTGTTCCAAAGAAAACGGATGCATCGGGGATAAAAAATTTCGTATGGTAATCGATTATCGTAAGTTAAACGAAAAAACCATATCAGACCGTTATCCCATGCCGGAAATTAATTATGTATTGGACCAATTGAAAGGCCAAAAATTTTTACAACTCTTGATTTGGCATCTGGTTTCCACCAGATCAGAATGAAAGAGAGCGACATCGAAAAACAGCGTTTTCAATCAACAATGGCAAATATGAATTCACAAGAATGCCATTTGGATTAAAAATGCGCCGGCTATTTTCAACGAGCCATTGATGATGTGCTCCGTAAACACATTGGAAAAATCTGCTACGTATACATGGATGATGTAATTGTATTTGGCAGAAATTTTGAAGAAGCCTTGACAAACCTTGAAACTATTGTCAAAGCATTGAACGATGCAAATCTAAAATTCAGCTAGATAAGTCTGAATTTTTGCATCAAGAAATCGAATTTTTGGGATATGTGATTGGATCCACAGGAATCAAGGCCAATCCCCAAAAATCGAAGTAATTCGAAGATACCCAATTCCTAATTCGATAAAGGAATTGAGATCTTTCCTTGGCATGATGAGTTACTACAGAAGATTCGTAAAGGATTTTGCAAAATTGCTAAACCCTCACGAACCTTCTAAGGGAGAAGAAGAACATGAGTTCAACAAAAAAAATCAAACTCGACGAAGCTGAGACAAAATGCTTCGAAAAAATGAAATCAATACTATCATCTTCTGATGTGTTGGCATATCCAGACCATTCAAAGCCCTATATATTGACCACAGATGCATCAGACTTTGCGATAGGCGCTGTACTTTCACAAGGTGAAATTGGGAAAGACAGACCGATCCATTTCGCGTCACGGTCTTTAACAAGAGCAGAAGAAAAACATTCTGTTCCTGAGAAAGAAATGTTGGCCATATTTTGGGCTCTTAAAGTATTCCGAAACTATTTATACGGAGCCAAATTTAAAATTTTTACAGATCATCAGCCTTTGACATTTGCATTATCACCTAAAAATACAAACACCAAATTAAAAAATATGAAATCTTATCTTGAGGAACACGATTACGAGATTGCCTATAAACCAGGTAAATCGAATGTCGTTGCGGATGCTCTTAGTCGCATCGCATGCTCTATGACTTGTACCCAACATTCAGCTGACGATAGTGATGATATGTTCATCATATCTACGGAAGCACCCATTAATGCCTTTAAACACCAGGTAATAATAAAAAGAGGTCCAGACAAAATAGAAACTACTCATCCTTTCCCTAACTATACACGAATTTTAATTCATATAAACGATATTAATGAAAACTCTATATTTCAGGTTCTGAAAGAATACGTTGATCCGACCAAGTTAAACGGATTATTAACTGAGGAAAAAATCATGGGTCAAATACAAGAAGTGTATAAAAACACTTTACTCAAGAAAACATGTTAAAAATCCGTTTTTCTCAAAAATTCCTCATCGACGTACCGGAAGAAAATGTTCAATGGAGAATTATTGAAAAAGAGCACTATAGAGCACACCGCGGTTTAGAGGAAAACAAAGCCCAAATCCTCAGGAAATATTATTTTCCACAATTGAATAGTAAGCTTCGAGAATTCACGAAGAACTGTCAATTGTGTCAAGAAAATAAATATGACCGTAATCCTATTCATTATCCACTTCAAAGAACCCCTATCCCGAATACACCTTTCCAAATTGTACACATTGACATCATGTTTTTAGAAAAATTAATGTTCCTAACGTGCGTCGATAAATTTTCCAAGTTCGCTCAAGTCCAGCTAGTAGAATCAAGAGCAACCGTTGACATAATGCCTGCTGTAAAAGAAGTTCTCACAAAATTTAAATTACCGGAAATTGTCGTAATGGACAATGAAAAATCGTTTATTTCTGGCGAATTAACAAATTTCTTTAATGAAAACAAAATCGCTTCTTATATAGCAGCAACTGGACGAAGTGAGATGAATGGAGTAGTCGAAAGATTTCACTCCACTTTACAAGAAATTTACCGAATCACGAAGGCAGAAAATCCACGAAAAAAACCAAAACAGCTTGTCGAAATGTCTTTGATTAAGTACAATTCCACTATCCATTCTTGTACTAAATTCACACCCTTTGAAATCATTATTCCAAGCTCCCAAAGTTCCAAAATTATCGAAAACGTTTACCAAAATCTGCAGAAAAAACAAAATCGAGACCTAGAATACCATAACAAAAGCTGACTCCAAAACACATAAACGAAAACCAGGAAGCCTTTGAAAAGACAAGAAGACGGATAAAAACCGTCCCACGTTATAAAAATAAAAATCAAAAATGTTCACAATAGCACTATAACAACTTCTGATAACAGACGAGTCCACAAAATGACCTAAAAATTCGATACACTTAATTTCGTTTTAGATTTTTACTGTTACAACTCTTTGGAGGCGGTACTCAACAGACGATCGCCATACATAAAACGGACAAATTACCTCTTTTCCTATATGATAAAGGCCCTGGACGTATTCAAATAAGTTCTCATTACTACATCCACCACTTTAATTTGGAGTCATTCAAAATTCACATACAAGATTTAAAATTAAAATTCAAACAAATAGAAGAAAATCAGTTTACTAGTCTCATATTAGATGAATTTAACGAGTTAGATACCAACTTAAAAAATTTGTTACCAATCAGAAGAAGAAAAAGATGGAATCAGTTAGGAACAGTATGGAAGTATATCGCAGGAAGCCCTGATGCTACAGATCTTAAAATTATCAATAGTTCGATTAATGGCCTTGTTAGCAACAATAATGAACAGATTAGAATAAATAGGGAAATTTCATTGCAAATGAAGGAAATAGTGTATAAAACAAAAGAATCCATTGACTTGCTTAACTCAAAATCATCTGAACTATATTCTGTAAACATATTTTTGAATCTTAAATTCCTGAATGATAAACTAGATCACATTATTCAAACAATTGCTTTAGCCAAAGTAGGGATACTTAATGAAAAGGTATTGAGTCAGACAGAAGTCGAATTACTTGTTAAAGATTTAAGCAAAGAAAACTTGACTGTTTGGAACACCGCCGAAGCACTTACCTACGTCACCACATCAATAGTCACCAACGAACTCGACATCGCCCTTTTACTTAAATTGCCCAAACTAGACCCGAGAGTTTTAGAAAAATCTTCGTTCTACCAACTTGGTTTAATCGTCAACAAATCCATATTTCCAACCACAATTATCTACACCATGGAACTCAATACTACATCGTAAACAGCCTACAGCCAAAGATCTTTGACGCTAAGGACGCTACACTAGATTCTACAGCCTGTGTGTCCAACTTGTTAGATGGGAAACCAGCCAAATGCGATTATCTAGCCAACCCGACGGAAGAAATCGTAGCAATCGACAACCAACATCTTATCACCAATGTGTTAGGAAATTTTACCCTACACACCAACTGTGGTTTGTCTGAAAGGAACCTGTCTGGAACTTATCTGATTTCGTTCAACAACTGTGAGGTAACGATCAACAATCAAACATTTTCGAACTACAACCAGAATATAACAGGTAAACCGATCCATGTACCGATGTATGGCATTCCCATCGAAAAACAACGTATTGTTGTTAATTTGAGCCTACATCACCTGCACAACCTGCATCTAGAAGCTAGGAAGGAGATGGAGCAAATCCGTTTGAACACTACAAGTATTCAATGGCCACATAGGTCAATCTTAGGGGGATTATCATTCGTACCCGTCCTCCTATGTGCCGTTCTCTTTTTGTATATCTTTCGTAACAGAAAACCAGAGGTGGAAATTCAAATGAACCAACAGAAGACGACGCCGGAGGAAACAAGGACATTTCAAATTTTGCCGCTGAGTGAAATTGTTCGTAAGGAGCCTCACACTGAAGGGGGACAAGTTAACACATAGCGACGAACGACATTAAACTCTACAAGCAGCATCAGCACTTCTCAAGTGGGTCACGAACGCCGGGACAACGAACGCCGATAAAAACAATCACAACATTGTCGAGGGCACCGATCGATCTATGCTGAGTGGGCTCAACCGCCGCGGGACCGTCATCGCTGAAATTACATTTTGAGTTTTGAACCTTGAATAAAGTCTGTTCTGTTTTTACCATCGACCGACTCGGATCATTCTTTTAAAAGAACCTCCCCGGTAAAAAAGTTAACTCGCGCACGAAATTGTTGTGTACGGTGAGTCTTTAGCTGATATATGTGAATGTAGGTGTTGACTATTCGAGATTTTTTACATTGACAGCAATATTTTAAATACCGAAAATACCGGTATTTTCCATATCAAATACCGGTATTTCCGGTACTCAAAATTGGCCGGTAATACCGGTATTACCGGTTTCGGTACTACCGGTTAGACCACCCTAATTGGAGCCGACTGGAAATAGTTTTTATGTTGAGATTTCAGCTATCTCAGTCTGATAAAACCATTAAACGATTAGCGTTTTACTCTGCCCGACGTTTCGACCATTGGATGTGATATTTTTTAAGTTTCAAAAACTATATTTTTGAGAGAACGTTCAGTTACAATGTTGTACAGTTCAAGATACTTAATCTAATCTTACTTGGTCAATCGTTTTTGACAATACGACACCTAGAACGACATGTAAATTAGGACAAAAACGATTTACCAAGTAGGATTTGATTAAGTAGCTTGAACTGTGCAACATTGTAACTGAAGATTCTCTCAAAAATATAGTTTTTGAATCTTGAAAAAGACCACATCCAATCGTCGAAACGTCGGGCAGAGTAAAACGCTAATCGTGTAATGGTTTATCAGACTGAGATAGCCAAAATCCCTACATATATAAAGAAAAAAGGGGCAAGAGTACGCAATTAGATTTTAATCGAACATTTAATCGCATGGCAGATGCTACTTGAAGAATAATGGTATGAACTCCTCGTTCTTCGATGTCGTAATGATGAACCATATCGTCGAAAGCCTGACGTAAGCTAACGTTGTGCGGGTCATCTACGATGCTTCGAGTAGCAGTGAAGACACCACAACTCGCCGCTACTGTGGTATTTCATGCTGCGACGATGACTATTGTCAGCCCTTGCACTAGCATAATTATATTTTTGCGGAAGACGGTAAGAGAAAAACGACACACCATCGATGGTTGCACGATCGGAAACCTCTTTCCTACGTCTAACTTCTCTTGCACCTAACAACCACTAAGCTGCGATACGGCAATTTTCAATGGAAGATGTAATGCAAGCAAAGGAGATTCAAATTAATTCGTGAAAAAATGTTACTTAGGTCCCTTTGAAAAGTTAAGCGAGAAATATTCCCTACCAGAGATTCTGGGACATTTATTATTTATTCCTCAAAACTATAAAAAGATACCTATAGCAAAATCTACTATTACTGCCTGTAATCGCATCTCATCTTTGCTGAATTTCCTATTCATATGGGACATTTATCCGATTACAGGCAGTATATGTGTGGTGAACTAGGCATGACAAACGCCCTTTAACTCAATTCTCTCATAAAGTGAATGCTGATGGCTAGCCGTTTTTCATATACTGTAGATGAAATCCCCAATTATTTAAAGTTTAAGATTTTTAACGTTCAAATTCAAAACAGCGTTAACGTACTATTCTCAAACTGTTATATCTGTCAGTCACATCTATTTACCAAAACAATTTGATTCATAAGCCGAATTCCAGTTCCTAAATTCGAGGAACAAAGAAATATCGGCAATATTATACTTTTGATAATTTCCAAAGAATTTTGTTTTTCTCCATTAGGATGATTTTTATTCATTTCGATTTATTTATAATAACATTATATCATGTGGATTGTATTGAGATCCACGTGTTACTTTATTATTAAAAATTACGAATTCAATCGTACAAACCATACAAAAAAC
The DNA here is from genome assembly GCF_024139115.2 of Armigeres subalbatus. Lineage (NCBI taxonomy): Eukaryota > Metazoa > Arthropoda > Insecta > Diptera > Culicidae > Armigeres > Armigeres subalbatus. The sequence continues at coordinate 258,225,860 of NC_085141.1, forward strand.
TCTCCTTCGAACACCAAAACCTGCCTGAATTCATAAGCAGCAAAACCAGCGGCATTTTTAAAATTCAGCCCAACATAATAAAGATATCACTTCAGGTGAAAAATTTCGTAGGAATCAATAAATAAAGACGCTTCGAACATATTTCTCTGATTGTTTTCTTACTTAACGGCGTTTCAAACCCTCCCCATTGCGCTTCCTGCACATCATTCAGGGACAGACTGCAAAACATGTATCAGACATATCACCGCCCCATCACCAAGCGCAAGACATCAGAGACTGGGAGCCGGTTTCTCTTTCATGTCCCTGGATGAAGTGTCTTAAATTTTAACCTATAAGTCATCTTTATAGCTAACCGAATGCCAGAGTGCGCCGTTTGTAACGAAACCCGTTGGACCGTCGGTCGATCAGTTGCCCATAGGAAAAGACGACTACCAATAATGTTTGTTGCAAAATTCATGAGGTTTGCTTTATTGAATTCCAACTTTTGCACCGGACTCCTAACCGGTGAGGAACAAGAAGTTCCATTCGGTCATATAATTTTGTGTTTAATTTTATCAATTCAAGGAGAAGTTCGTTGGATTGAAAAAAAAAAGAACAAATTGATTCACCTAAACGCGATACAAATTCACTCAGATTTAGCCAGATTATTTATTTTGTAATTTTATGTTTTAATCTAAACATTGAAATACTGAAACAGCTAGGATAGATATTGTACGAAAAAGGCAAAATTCATTTTAGAAGTGAATCTATAGCCAATCGGAATATTTTTTGTGTTTGAGAAACACGACAAAATAAACTCATCCTGAAAATTATACTTGATATGATCGTTACGATGTTTGGGAAGCGAAGCAGATAGAAAGTGTCACAAGGAGTGCAAAATCAAAGATCCTCAGAGTGACGAGAGAGCTTCAAAATTCGCAGCACCTCGAGCGCGTCCTCTGTTCGGGAGTTTCGAGCTGCAAACTGGAGATGAGTTGAGTAAAGTGGAGATTTTCAGATTTTTAACAGGAATTGATACATAATTCAAATATTTTTTTGCTGATTGTTGCTCACAACTTGAAGACATCATCAATCAGTAGCACGACAGGTTTTTATCACTTGTAGCAACACATTGTGGGCACTGCGCGGGGATGTTTCTGATGTGGTTATCAAACATAATGGAAATTGATTTTGGAGATGATGGTCGATGAGAATTTCACACGAAAATGTTGACACTTTTAAAACGAAATATACCTACCAATTCAACAGTGATTTGAATTGCAATTCAACTCTCGTTTATCGCTGGAATGGAACGTCTCTGCACCTGCCGCTCGGGGAAAGAAAACCACAATGTCTAATCCCTCACCTCAATCAAGATAAATAATCACAATATCATTTCCTTCCACAGAAGCACTTCCGTCGCAAAGCGAGAGGATAAATGCTGCTCGCTGGCGAAAAAAATACAAATTCCTTTGAAGGGAAAATGATGAGATCGTAAAATTTAACGACACCTACCGCGAAAATTAAATTTCGGGTTTGATAATGTACTTGAACCAGCGATTGAGCGTAGAGAATCTTGACAGGCGGCACCCTTCGAGGAAAATCTCTTTAGCTTTTCTAGATACCTTCCTAAGCCATTGAAAAAGAAGTGTAGGTGGAAAGAATACGTTGACGAAAAGTTGTTGCTAGGGTAAATGATATATTTTGGACATGTACATATTTTGGACAAGCCTGAGCTTCTTCGATCAATTTTAGATAATGTGTAGGAAAATTTTTATCGAAAATATGATCATTGCATACTTTTACCTCAACTCTAGCGGCTCCTGATGAGAATTCACAAATCAACTATTATTTATCTTTAAAGTTATCTAAAATGTAAAGCTTTCTACCAAAGTGCCTGCTGGACGCCAGTATGCAGGAGAACATGCATTATAGGACTCTTCGTAACATGCACCAGAAACACGTTTAAATTGGTCCAAACGGCAATCTTGAGGTTCTGCGGCCAAAGTTTGATTGTAATTGAGATACTAACATATTCCAATCGCTTAACATGAACTTGAGACGGATGAAAAAGGAGTGACCAAAATGAAGTTATGTTTTTATGCATCAGACATTTATTGGTCACCCCATCTACAGTACATGGATGAACCATTAATTGCCAACTTTTAGGCTGTTTTCAATGATATCGATAAGATTGCGAAACAATGTTAATTTCTGGTTTAATCTATGCCAGTTAAGCAAATAAATGCATTTAAATGAATGTGGATACGTGTAGGTAAGTCATACCATTGAGATCTGTAGGTGGTCATTTTTAAATTAGGAGAAAATGACTCTGTCCAAAATATATGCATTTTCCATGTCGAAATTATATATTTGATGTCCAAAAAGAAAATATTTCAGTTCGCAGTATATCACAGTTTACACCTAGTAAACGTAATTTACTCAAAAATTGGGCAATGGAGACGCAAGACTAATCATAGGTTATGTATTTGGATGAACCTAGTGGTTTTCAATTGTTTTATACTATTCAATCTCGATATATTTTCTAATGAATGTCCTGCGCTTGTCCAAGATACATCATTTACCCTAATCCTCAATAAGTAACAAAAATAAACATAGAGAGCAGGGTGTCGTTGTCAGACAAAAAAAAAATCAATTCCTCTGTCGCAAGACGGCCAACGATAATGACCGTATGAACACTATTTACACTAATTGTTGCTAGAATTATAAGTAGAACTAGAACTATAGGTCCGTATCACTGATGAAGGATGATGGACATGTGTCATGTGGATGATGTCAAGTAAATATGGTGGTAAGTGGTAAATAAACCTTTCTTGTCAATTTTGAGTTTTTTACACCACAGGCTTCTATTTTCAAAGATCTAGTAAGGGAAAAAAAGAAAAAGTGATTTTTGACAACTATATCTGGAAATATGCAAATTTTCATGAAGAAATAGAAATTTTCCATAGAAAAATAGGAATTTGCTAATAAATAAATTGCTACAAATAAATACAAAATTTCGTATTGCAAAATTTCTATGAACAATAGATAATTTTTCACAAAACTAAATAAATTACAGCAATTATAAAAGAAGAACTTTCCATAAAGAAATCAAAATGTTCCACGGAAATATCCTTATTTTTTAAGTATCAATTTTTTAGGTGGTAATCTGGTATATGGTGGTACGTGTACACTGTACCTTAGGGTACCAATGGAATGTATGGAAAAAAAATGTCATCGAATTTCAAAAAACGAAATTACTCACAAGCTTCATTACCCCAAAATATGACAACATGCAAAATTTGAGCTCAATCAGACACGATTTAGGGGTGCCTAAAATTCATCAAAGTTTAGAAATTTTTACCCATGAAAATTTTCCCAAGGACCAAAGGAAAAGTCAAAAATAGATTTTTTTTGATGCCAAATGACTTAAAAATGCATTAAACGTCGAGATTCATTTCATTTATTTAGTCTACATCTAAACAGATAACACTGTATCAATAATTTGACGCCACAATACACGGTTCGAGGCCGCATCTCTCCATCTTCGAATACGCCCCATACTCGCCAAGTCGTTTTGCACCTGGTCTGCCCATCTCGCTCGCTGCGCTCCACGCCGTCTCGTACCTGCCGGATCGGAAGCGAACACCATCTTTGCAGGGTTGCTGTCCGGCATTCTTGCAACATGTCCTGCCCATCGTACCTTTCTGGCTTTAGCTACCTTCTGGATACTGGGTTCGCCTTAGAGCTGGGCGAGCTCGTGGTTCATTCTTCGCCGCCACACACCGTCTTCTTGCACACCGCCAAAGATGGTCCTAAGCACCCGTCTCTCGAATACTCCGAGTGCTTGCAAGTCCTCCTCGAGCATTGTCCATGTTTCATGTCCGTAGAGGACAACCGGTCTTATTAGCGTCTTGTACATGACACATTTGGTGCGGTGGCGAATCTTTTTTGACCGCAGTTTCTCCTGGAGCCCATAGTAGGCCCGACTTCCACAGATGATGTGCCTTCGTATTTCACGACTGACATTGTTATCAGCCGTTAGCAAGAATCCGAGGTAGACGAATTCCTCGACCACCTCGAAGGTATCCCCGTCTATCGTAACACTGCTTCCCAGGCGGGCCCTGTCGCGCTCTGTTCCGCCCACAAGCATGTACTTTGTCTTTGAGGCATTCACCACCAGTCCAACTTTTGTTGTTTCACGTTTCAGGCGGGTGTACAGTTCTGTCACCTTTGCAAATGTTCGGCCGACAATGTCCATATCATCCACGAAACAAATAAATTGACTGGATCTGTTGAAAATCGTACCCTGGCTGTTATACCCGGCTCTCCGCATGACACCTTCTAGCGCAATGTTGAACAACAGGCACGAAAGTCCATCACCTTGTCTTAGTCCCCGGCGCGATTCGAACGAACTGGAGTGTTCGCCCGAAATCTTCACACAGTTTTGCACACCATCCACCGTTGCTTTGATCAGTCTGGGTAAGCTTCCCAGGGAAGCTGTTCTCGTCCATAGTTCTACGCGGTCTATACTGTCGTATGCCGCCTTGAAATCGACGAACAGATGGTGCGTTGGGACCTGGTATTCACGGCATTTTTAAAGGATTTGCCGTACAGTAAAGATCTGGTCCGTTGTCGAGCGGCCGTCAACGAAGCCGGCTTGATAACTTTCCACGAGCTCATACACTAATGGTGACAGACGACGGAAGATGATCTGGGATATCACTTTGTAGGCGGCATTAAGGATGGTGATCGCTCGAAAGTTCTCACACTCCAGCTTGTCGCCTTTCACTCCTCCGGTAGCTGTTCAGTTTCCCAGATTCTGACTATCAATTTGTGCAGGCAAGTGGCTAGCTTTTCCGGGCCCATCTTGATGAGCTCAGCTCCAATACCATCCTTACCAGCTGCTTTATTGGTCTTTAGCTGTTGGATGGCATCCTTAACTTCCCTCAAGGTGGGGGCTGGTTGGCTTCCATCGTCCGCTGAACTGACGTAGTCATCTCCTACGCTGCCTCGACTTTCACTGCCTGTACTCTCAGCGCCATTCAAATGTTCCTCGTAATGCTGCTTCCACCTTTCGATCACCACACGTTCGTCCGTCAAGATGCTCCCATCCTTATCCCGGCATATTTCGGCTCGCGGCACGAAGCCTTTGCGGGATGCGTGGAGCTTCTGGTAGAACTTGCGTGTTTCTTGAGAACGGCACAGCTGTTCCATCCCCTCGCACTCCGCTTCTTCCATGCGGCGTTTCTTCTCCTGAAAAAGGCGGATCTGCTGTCTCCGCTTCCGTCTATAACGTTCCACGTTCTGCCGGGTACCTTGCTGCAGCGCAACCGCCCGCGCTTAGTTCTCATTCAGCAATCATAATGAGTATAGTGCGAAGCGAAGCGAAGCGTCCATACGATTTGACAGCTCCTTATTATTGATTGTTATTCCTTTGTGTGCAAATTTCGCGCCGCGTCGCGTAGACGCGTCTACTCTGGCAGGCACCTAACACGGCCGTGAAGCGATCCGATACAAACCGTCATTTCAAAAGCAACACAATTGAGTTCACCCCTACCGGAGTGCAAGAGGCCTTTGCGGCGAAACCCATCTGTCCCCTCTTCACCCACCCTCACCGGCTATATTTGACAAGCACACGCACACTGAAGCTCAGCCCGAAACCAACCGCCAAACGTTCAACAGCCGCGCAATTTGCCTGCCAGGCAAGTGAAAGTCTCCCATTTTGAGATTTTGGTCGACTCTTGCTGCTAGAAACACGTGTACTCGGTGTGGCTGGAGTACAGGGCCACGATAATTGCTCCGTAGCACGGGAATTGGAATCAGAACAGGTGAGGCGAACTGAAAATACGAAATTTTCAATGTAATGAGCACCAATTGGCTTTTTAGGCCGGAGTTCGTTTCTTTTGAGGCCCAGTTTGCCGAAAAGCTGACCACGTAACATGAGCACAAGCAAGAAGGTGAGTTAGTGATTGGATTTACTTCACCGCATTGTCCCAAATAAAAGTGAATTCCAGAACCGAATCTACGAATTGCCGGCGGCATAAGCGGTCCTGAGCAGCAATCGACCATCCAGACAAGATCCTCGTTAATCGCATATTGAAAACACGATCGACCCGGGTAGAATCGTCCGGACAGGAAAATTGTGCCGAAAGAAGCCCCTGAACAGGGTAAGCAATCCTGAGTGCAAGACCAAGAATCAGTGCTAATCAAACTGGTGCCTTAGGGCTTTTCTTTTTCCTTGTTTCGGTCTCGATTGGCAGATCAGCGAGCTGCGGTAAATCCGGCAGGGAATCGAATCTCAAGGGGGTGAAATTGGTGTGCGCTGCCAGAGCTCAACGCGGACGAGGCTACGGTTGCTTCGAGACGGGAGCCCCGGAGTGCAAGTAGCTGGAGACTGGGAGAAACTCGGAGACGTCGGCAACGGAAACGGCAGGACCGAGTCCCTCTTAGGGATCCCATCCAGCATCCCGGTCGCGCTGGTCGGCCAGAGGGGTCCCCAGCGGAGGGACTGGTGTTTGTGTGCAAAGTTGGTGAGCGTCTTGCGAGGATTGAGACGGCATGAATATCGCTGTGCAGAAAACCTTAGGGGGACGCCCCGTAGAGTCGGACCGTGAGTAGAAATTAAGAGAAATTCGTTAGTCATAAAACTTAATTCCAAAAAGGAATGTTGGAGGCAAGGATGTTAACGATCATTCAGTAATTTGCGTTCGATCATTTAGTAGTTTGTCAATAACACATTCCAGAAGCTGAATTTCAATATATGTTGTATGGTGGACTTCTAGTGCGAAGGATTTTCAACAACTTTGCCTAATGGTTCGTTATTAGAATTCAACTAATAACGGAGTTAGAGCGCTAGTTGCAGTAACTTAAACTAAACGATTGGAATTTCGTTATCATTTAGTCTAAGTAACTGAAACTAAAGCTATAACTTCGTTACTAGTGGGATTCAAACAACGTACCATTAGGCAGAGTTGTAGAAAAACCTTCGCACTAGAAGCCCACCATACAACATATATTGAAATTTAGCTTCTGGAATGTGTTATTGACAAACTACGAAGGCTGTTCGGCCACATTGAGAGTTGACGTAAAGTCAATGTCAACTTCTCTCCCCGAACAGCCAAGATAGCTGTGTGGTGTCGGCAGCCAGTTATCTGGCTAAGAATAACGCTACGGATTGCCTGTTCCGGTGGTAGAAGTCCACCATACAGGTGACCCCAAATTCTTGGTGTGATGCGGCTTTATGCTTACCGTGCCTACGAATGAATGGTTAGGGGGTCTAAAAAGAACCTAACCGCTAACGGAGCCTGTGAAGCACCAGGGCACCCTTCACAGTATCTAGCCCTTACTGCGCTAACCGGAGCTATGGCGTAGTTGACTTTTTGCTTCTCCGAAATAATCGGCTACTCTTATTCAATCTCAACTTGAGGTCAAATAAGGGTGGGATTATGAGCATGTTTTTATTTAGTTTTTCAACAAATTGTCACCTATATGGATTCGCTTTATGCGTTATACACATTGTACTCTATGTTTCGTCTTTCTGATAAGATACCAATTTGGTTTCATCGTTGCTGTTCATATTAATGCTGAAGTTGTGGAGTGCATTATCTTAATTTGCAATGGCTTCAGTTAAGATAGCTCAAATCAATCTTCAGCATAAAAGAACAGCAACGATTAATCTTTGTAGACTCATGCAAAATGGCAAATCCCAAGTGGCTTTGGTGCAGGAACCCTATTTTCGCAAGGGTAGCTTTTACCTAGGTAACCTAGTGAACCCGGTTTTTGCTGCTTTCAGTAAAGAAATGGCAAACTCTCGATCAATGCCGCGTGCATGTGTGCTTGTTAACAATGCTATTGTTGCTACACTTATCTCTGAACTAACAACCAGAGATGTATGTGCTGTCACAATTGATGCAACTGGCGGAACCCCCGTCAGGAAATACGTCTATTGTTCGGTTTATCTACCACATGATGAACCATCCCCTACGGATGCTTTCAAACGAGTTGTCATATATTGCACTTCAAAAGGCCTTCCGCTAATTGTCGGCAGTGATGCTAATGCTCATCACATCATCTGGGGTAGCTCAGATATCAATCTGAGAGGCTCCAGCTTGATGGAATACTTAAGTAGTACCGAACTTAGTTTACTTAACATAGGCAATCGCCCAACCTTTATGGTATCTAATAGAGCAGAAGTGTTAGACATAACCCTTTGGTCCAATAGAATCAGTCACGAATTGACGAATTGGCATGTGTCAGATGAGGAATCGATATCTGACCATCGCTACATCTACTTTGATCATTTGAATGTTACTTCGCAGACCTTGCGTTTTAGAAATCCCCGTTCAACAAACTGGGATCTTTACACAGAGTTGCTCTCTACCAAATTTCATGGATATCTACCTTCAATAGAAACTCCTACCGACTTGGATGATGCAGTTGATACTACAACGTTGCACATCGTGGAAGCTTTCGAAGAAGCTTGCCCTTTACGTTCTGTAAAAACCTCAAGAGGAACCCCTTGGTGGAATTCCGATTTGGCTACGCTAAGGAAGCAGTGCAGAAGGAGTTGGAACAGACGCCATTCAGCAGGGACGGATTCTTTCAAGTTGGCTCGCAAAGCTTACAAGAAGGCTCTACGATCTGCTGAACGATTCGGCTGGAAAAACCTTTGTGCAAATGTTTCCAATTTGAGTGAAGCCAGTCGATTGAATAAAATTCTTGCGAGATCCAAGGATTTCCAAGTTGGCGAAATTCGCAAGCCAAATGGCGACTACACTTCTTCTGATGAAGAATCGTTAGAGCACTTATTTGATACCCACTTCCCTGGATGTGTCGATATAACATCTTCGGATGATCCTGATGTCTTTTCATGTAGCTATGGGTCTTGGGCTCAAGCACGTAGAATCATAACTACTGAATCGATTCAATGGGCACTTAACAGTTTTGCTCCCTACAAATCTCCAGGGATTTATCCCGTTCTACTTCAGAAAGGTTTTGAACATATCAAACATGTTTTGAAAAAGCTTTTAGTATGCAGTTTTGCTACTGGGTATATTCCCATATCCTGGCGGGATGTCACTGTAAAGTTTATCCCAAAAGGAGGACGTGCTTCGTATGAAGAAGCGAAGAGTTTTAGACCCATCAGTCTGACCTCATTTCTTCTGAAATGCTTAGAACGTATTATCGATCATCACATTCGTGATGACTGTTTGTAAACATGCCTCTCCATGTTAATCAACATGCTTACCAACCTGGAAAGTCCACCTTTACCCTTCTACACATGGTTGTGGACGATATTGAGATAGCACGCCCTCAAAAGCAAACGCGCCTTTGTGCGCTCTTAGTTATCGAAGGTGCGTTCGACAACGCGTCTTTCTATTCAATATTGGCTGCCGAACGTTGTCATGGGCTAACTACTACTATTAACAAATGGCTTAACCGGATGCTTAAAAACCGACATCTCTACTCGACATTACGTCAAGCAGCGATTAGGAAATTAAGTGTCTGCGGATGCCCTCAAGGGGGAGTATTATCTCCACTTTTGTTGGTGTCGCCAATATGGCCTTTCGGTCAATCCGAATAAAACATCTATTGTTCTTTTCACGGAAAAACGTAATCGTAATGGTATTCGTCCATTACATCTTTTTGGTTCTGAAATCAATGTAACTGATCAAGTAGAGTAAGAGGGTCTAATTCTTGATTACAAGCTTTCCTGGACTCCTAACATTGAGTTCAGAATCAAAAAATCGTGTATGGCTTTCGACCAATCCCGACGAACTTGTGGTTAAACTTGGGGTCTTAAACCCAAATATATCAAATGGATTTACACAACAGTTGTACGACCAATTTTGGCTTATGGATGTCTTGTGTGGTGGCAAAAGGGGGAAGTGAGGACAATTCAGTCTAAATTAGGCCATCTTCAAAGGATGTGCCTAATGGCAATGACTGGTGCGTTCTCTTCAACTTCCACGGCTGCTCTCGAAGTTCTCTTCGACGTGGCCCCACTACACATACATCTCAAACAAGAAGCATTTTCTTGTACTTACCGACTATGGGTTCTCGGTTTTATGGAAGAGAATCCTGTAAACCGCAGTTCTACACACACTTCGTTGTTACCGCTTATGGTTAATTGGGACAAAATTTTCCTTGCTCCAAGTGATCTCACACACGTTAGTAGTTTTCCTTATAGGACATTTTCAACACAATTCCCCTCGCGGGATGAGTGGACATCTGGCTATTTGGAGAGAAGTATGTCGGACAGCATTGTTTGTTACACTGACGGCTCCCTCCTCGAAGGTAGAGCAGATGCAGGCGTCTATTCGCTTGAGCTGAGATTGGAACAGTCACACTCACTGGGTACACACTGCACTGTCTTTCAGGCGGAAATATTTGCCATCATGTGTGGAGTGCAATCTGCACTGCAGCAACGCATTATGGGCAAAGTAATATACTTCTGTTCAGATAGCCAAGCAGCTATTAAAACTCTCGCCTCGGCCAACTCAAGGTCGAAGTTAGTAATCGCATGTCGAACTCAAATTGAGGAACTGAATTCAGTAAATACTTTACACCTTATATGGGTACCTGGCCATTCTTCCATAGCTGGAAACGAATTGGCTGATGAGTTAGCTCGTAATGGAGCATCGCATGACTTTATTGGTCCTGAGCCAGCTATTCCAATATCCAAGTGTTGGGTGAAGCTTTTGATCAACTCTTGGGCTGTCACTCAGCACAAATGGCATTGGAGTAGTCTGGATTCATGTCATCAAACAAAATTGTACATCCGGGAGCCATCTCCGGTAGTAGCAAGCTATTTAGCTAATCTGTCTAAACAGAATTGCAGTGTCTTAGTCAATGCCTTGACAGGTCATTGCCGACTGAACTATCACATGGCAAATATTCAACGCGTTGAATCATCTGTTTGTGATAGTTGTGAATCCGATTATGGAACTTCTTATCATCTAATATGTAACTGCCCAGTCTATGCACAATTGCGCTTCCAAATATTTGGTAAACACTTACTTAGTGAAATTGACTTCAGAAACCTGAACCTTCAGAGTATTTTGTTGTTCATAACCCGTTGTGGTAAGGAGCTATAAGCTCTTGTACGCTAATGCGTTGTATGCCCTCTTCAAGGGCCCTTTTCCAAACATTCCCTTTGTTCTCCCATCCACATTCCTTTCCTTTTGTTCACTTCCTTTTCCGTCAGGTGTGTGATGAAAAAGGCTGTGAAGGCGATGGCACAAATCTCCCAAATTGAGGTGAACGTGCCCCTGGAGCCGACGTTCTGATACCTGATACCTGATGGTGGACTTCTAGTGCGAAGGATTTTCAACAACTTTGCCTAATGGTTCGTTATTAGAATTCAACTAATAACGGAGTTAGAGCGCTAGTTGCAGTAACTTAAACTAAACGATTGGAATTTCGTTATCATTTAGTCTAAGTAACTGAAACTAAAGCTATAACTTCGTTACTAGTGGGATTCAAACAACGTACCATTAGGCAGAGTTGTAGAAAAACCTTCGCACTAGAAGCCCACCATACAACATATATTGAAATTTAGCTTCTGGAATGTGTTATTGACAAACTACGAAAAGATCGAACGCAAATTACTGAATGATCGTTCACATCCTTGGTTGGAGGAAAGGATAGGAGAGATAGGTGAGGAAGAGAAAATGTTTTAATAAACTCCTACTCATGTAAGCATTCGAGATTTGTGGCTATTTTCAATTTATTGGTGCTCTAGCCCTCCAGTTTGTTGCTTTTTTTATCCGCTTTGGGTAGTTCTGCTCAACCGCTACCGGGAACTCGCAATACTCTTTGTCGAACCAATCGTTCCGTCGACTTCGTCCCATATACCCGACGTTGTTCTCCGCTGCGTCGTTAATAGCTGCTTTAACTGTATTCCAGCAGTCCTCAAGAGGGGCCCTATCGAGCTCACCCTCTTCCGGCAACGCTGCCTCGAGATGCTGCGCGTATGCAGTGGCGAAATCAGGTTGCTTCAATCGCTCTAGGTCGTATCGCGGCGGTCGTCGGTACCGAACATTGTTGATGACGGATAGTTTTGGTCGCAGTTTAACCATCACCAGATAGCTGTCAGAGTCGATGTTAACGCCACGATATGTCCTGACGTCGATAATGTCGGAGAAGTGCTGTCCATTAATCAGAACGTGGTCGATTTGTGATTCTGTCTGCAGCGGTGATCTCCAGGTGTACCGATACGGAAGGCTGTGTTGGAAGTAGGTGCTGCGAATGGCCATATAGTTTTCAATAGTATTAACCTCATGAATTGGTCTATAAAATCTACTTTATTTTGTATGTTGCTCAATAATCTCCAATAACTCAATGCCCAACAAGAACCTTCCCCAGAACATATGTAACCAAAAAAGCATGAGATTTGAATTTGTTCAACAAAAATAAAAAGCCCACACACCCCATCTGAGTTCGGAATAATTTTACCATTTTTCATATTTTCCTCGCCCAACTTCATTCAACTGGGAAAGGTACAAATGCGAAAACAAGCCAAATATTGCTGTTTTTCCTGCAACTCGCTTAGTCACCCTCGGCCGGGAAACAAAAGGAACACCATGTGGGATTTTCGGCTACACCTCCCGTACTCAAGCAGTGCCCTTCACACAGCTTCCAAAAAGCAACAGCGAAACAGTTGCAGGAATATAAAATCATTTAGCCACAATATGAAAACAATTAGAGGAACGAACGAGTTGTGAATCCCGGAATTTTTCTATGACGCCTAAAATGCTTGCTTATGTTCAAAGTTCGCCAACAATCGCGAAGCACCTAACCCAGCCCAAACTCCGATTCGGGGGAGCGTTAGCGTGTTCTGCTGACTGAGCGAGCGCGGCTGCAGTTGGGTGGAAAGGGAAGGCAATTTGGAACAGGACGCGAGATGAATTTTATTGAACCGAAAACCGAACATCGGAGGATATATTTGTTTGATATTGGCTTTGGTTGGTTTTAGTATGAATGTGCAATTTAATTGTTGCCCTATAGGTTTTGTGGAAAATAGTCTTTAATGTTGGGGTCAATGGAAAATTCGATATGATGTTGGTAACAGTTTAATTAGCATATTGTATTAAAGAATAAATTGAATGTTCAGAAGGGAATATTATTATTTAAAAATTATATTTTGTTAATATGTACATCATGATTAAACGTCCTTCATAATCGGCTGCGCCCCACGTTCTTAGTAGTTCAGCCGTCTTAACCACTGTATGTACTAGATGTTTTATTTAGCACCATAGGATCGAATCCCTCAAAGTTCACCATATATGCCAATGCTACTTGGTAGCTGGTAACACAAGGTAGCGGCGAATGCTACACATTGCATGGCTCAGTCAATTGCCATGCAAATCCCATATTTTCATATATTTTCTCTTATCAACAGTGTGTCACCCCTTAATTTCAGTCTGTTACCAGGTTCTCCTACAGTAGTTATCAGGCTAAATTAATTTCTAGCAAATGACGAGTTACACATGTATACAATCGGACAAATATGCTATCCATAAATCCACTAAATACGTCAAACATAAAAATGCTTACAATTCATAACATAACCTGTGCATGGCATAAGTATGTGATTGGTTGTAGAGGATTATCTTCTTTTCTGATGATAACTTTTTTCACCTTTTTCTCCCCCTTCGTACGGGCTTGGTACGCAATATTACAAAGCTTATCAATCGTCATCCTCTAGCTCGTGCAGAATCGATAAATATTTGCCTTCGGTACCTGTTCGAAAAGCCACTGACTAACTTCGGTTTATTGGCTGTCGTAAATCATTTATCGGTTGGCAGCTACTTGTGCCAATTGTTTGACAAGGGTAAAGATAAAGCTGTTAGTGCGATAATGATTGCACCCCCTCAACCTAAACGATTCATGTATCGTTTTAATTAGTAAATACGTGAATTATTCAACACAGAAACGTTCAGACAATTGTTCACTAATTAACCTCGCTCGACTCAAATGTCTCCGCAGTTCATAAATCAACGTCTCAAGAGTTCCCACTCCTCAAGCAACTTGCGACACTAATGTAGACTAACAGTACAACAGTGAATACGGCTTTCCACTTCCATACACATCGGCTCAATAAAAATTAAACGCCCCATTTAGGAGCCAATCCACGCCCGAAACACGCAACCATATTGCTGCCGTTAGAGCCGCATCGAAAAATCCGCCGGCCTCACGTTCTCTCGCCCAAACCAGTGTCCGACATATTTATGGTAACTCATATTCCACAAAACCACAAAATGCATAAGGCGACCCGCTTTTCTCCCCTCCGGCGTCTTCTGGTGGATGGAATTAGCTTGTAAATGTGAAACAGTAAAACGATTAAAACAGTGTCAAAATCTGTTCCGCCAACGCGTTCAAGTGCTCGTGTCGTGCCGCTGCTTCTTAGGTTGTAACCCGCATCAAACTCTGGCTTACAAACGATGTCAAGGCGTGTAGCGTGTATCTGGAATAGGGCTACGATGTGGCAATCATCAGGGATTAATGACTCTTATTTGTATCTTGGGTGTATGTTGACTTTAATCATTATTCGATCATTACAAATACTTACATGGATCCTTAATACATATTGAAACTAGAGGAATGGAAGAGGAGGAGGAGGAGGAGGAGGAGGAGGAGGAGGAGGAGCTTGACAGGGGGCCTCCGGATTGATTGCTATTCTATTGGGAAAGTCTTATTCTACATTTTACCGCATATACCGCGTATACACAAATCAGGAACTCGGTTTCATTAGTGTTGGCTTATATGCTTTCTATTTCGCTATTCACCTTAATGCAGCGTGTATGATGAAATTGTAAAATATTATTTCATACTTACCCAGAATATTCTAATAAATCAGCGAAAGCAAACGAACGAATTAAAAAAATATTAATAATTAGAAACCATATTTTTGTCCATCATTTTAGCTGGTTTTATAAAATACACTTAACCCTATTTTTGCGTCACTTATTAGGGGACATAAAAAGAATATGATGTTAAAAGAATATTTGCTCGAATCACTATTTTTCCACTTAATTCATTTATCTTTTGGACTATTTTAAATACGATACATAATTTGTATTCGCGATGCTCATGTGTTGCATTTGTAGTTCTCGACCTCTAAAATCGACTGCCTACTGGCGTTTGTTGTTTGATTGGGAAAACTCCGAGATTATTTGGTCACAAAGTATGAAGCGGATCATCGCTTTAATGGCGTTGTAATCATAGCAATCCAAAGACCCAAATTGCATATGTTCTTGTTGCATGTGTATTGCCGTGATTCGTATATTTGTCCCATATGAATAGGAAACCCAGCAAAGATGGGACAGATATGCGATTCACAGCAGTGTAGGTCTTCCATCAATCGTTCCCTGGAGTTTATGCTTTCAGGCCTCCATGCATAAACTTAAATCTATAGGTATTTTTGGAATGGTACATGCTCCCAGCTCCAGGGGTGTCCAGTAGGGTGGGACAAAATTTTATTTTCACTTCCTGCATGGGTTTTGCATGCCTCTTGGGTCCTATAATGCTTGTGCGAAATTTCAGATCTATCGGTGAAACTATATTTTAGCGCCGGCGATTTTAATTTTTCATAGGATTTACTATGGGGAAATTTACCTTTACATAGAAAAAATCCCCAAGGTGTCCCATTATTCTCTATCGATAAATCGATCCAACTACATCATAGGAAATTTTACCAGCAAACTTTCATTGGAAGACCGCAAAGTGATCCGACGCTCGTGAAAAATGTTATTTACATAAAACTAATTGCTGTATGAACGCAAGGCTCATTGTACTTTTTGTTCCAGCATCACTGCCGTCTGCTGCTTGCTGTTGTTTGTACGTGGCACCACTTTGCGTGGAGGATTCGCTTAGCATGAATGAAAAGCGGGTTACTAGGGATACGTTTATTGGCCTTGCTGTTTGAGTCTTCGTCCTTCTAGGTAGATGAAATTCAACCAAATTTCAATGAAGGTGTGAATGAAGGTGTGATTAACAAAAAGAGGCATATAACGAACACTTCTACATATTATGCAACGAAGCGATAATGGATGCGATGTATTAGTTGGGGCCTCTGAATCGCGACGTCAATAGTTCGAAGCTGGTCTGAACGGGGATTTTTTTTTTTGGTACTGTTAATCTTTTTGATATTTATATTTATATTCCCAAATTCTAATTTTCGAGAAAATTTCCAGTATTTCTAAAAGATTTATATAAGATACACAGGACTTTAAATGTATTTTCATGCACATATTTGGAGCACGCAAATAGACGCAATATCTAATCGATCTTATTGTTCCTTTAAATCGAATTAAATTCAAACTGTGCCTGCTTGTAAAACTCAGTCAAATTTAATTGAATAACAAATGTTAATTCGTTTGATGGAATTAGCAGCAATTTTACAAGTCGTTGAATTTTCAAAACTGTGTTCTGCTGTGTACTTGTGATACTGATTTCCGAAAAGAATAATTTAATGAACTTGCTCTGCTGCGTTGATACTTGATTGACATGCCGATTATTCAAATCGAAGACTAACGAATTAGAGACACTTTTTGTAAAGTTGTGTATTTTCTAAATTGTGAAATAGTTTAAGAGATTCCTAGATTTGTTTTGCCTCGAGTTGGAAATCTCTTTAATACAGATTATAGAAAAAATGTAGATTGTGTGAGAGATGATTTTCACATCACATCCCATTTTAAATCAACGTCACATCATGGATATTCAATTAAATAAATTTAGCAAAGAAATCAATTATATAATTCTGCAACTTTTACCAACATCATTGGGGCTATTTTAAGCCTGTTGATGGAAAAGAATAAATAAATAAATAAACCAAAAAAATAAATTATAACGATCTTATAGAAATAAATAATATATTTTCCCATAGAAAATCATTTAAAAGCACTTAAAATGAATCTATTTGAATGGTTGTTTTGCAATGGCTCTTTTGTCTCAAGTATATTAATAAATAAGTGATTTTTTTTAATTTTGGTTTAAAGCATATTTATTAATTTATATCACATTCCTACTGTTCGGTCAAGCTACTGTAGTTTTATTATCGGTGATGAGCTCTATCGTTGCCATTGTTAGCTACAGATTATTGTCTAGCTATAAGCTATCTATCACAACGTAGGTTAATAGTCTAGTCATGTTTGTACTGTATCATGTCTAGTCAAATAAATATGAAAACTGTGTAAAATTATTCTTTTTGTCGTGTGGATATGTCGATTCAAACAGTCTTACCACCTGATCGATCACCTACATATGAACTCTTAATATTTGTGTACAACATCAACGGTGATATTAAGAATTATGTGTACAGTAGTTCATGCTTTTAAAATATAACTATTAACTATCAACATCATTACTGTTTAGATGTAAACTAAATAAATAAATCATCACTTCATATTAAAAAAATACACGGCTGACAGAATAGTTTGTATGAAAGTCAAAGAAATACTCTCTGAAAAATAGAAAATTAGTTATAATTCAAGTCTTTGATTTGAATTATTGGCATATCAATCAACTTTCAAAGAAGCAACTTCATTAAATTATTCTCTTCTGAAATCAAATCACAAGAATCATATCTCAGTCTTTTAGAAATACTAGAAAGCTTCTCGAAAGTAAGAATATGGAAATATAAAGAATTTCCTAAAGAATACCAGTATCGAAAAAAAAAATTCCCGCTCAGACCAGCTTCGAGCTATTGACGTCGAGAATGAGAGACCCCAACCTTTACCTTGCATCTATAGTCACTTCTTTGAATTGTGTGTGGAATGTGTGCGTTACATGCCTCTTTTTGTTAATTACACCTTCATTGAAATTTGGTTGAATTTCTTCTACCTAGAAGGACGAAGACTCAAACAGCAAGGCCAATAAACGTATCCCTAGTAACCCGCTTTTCATTCATGCTAAGAGCACCTCCACGGGAGTCCCCATCTGGGTCCCTATCGCTTTTTTCGGGCCCTATATAGGGACTCACTTCTACACCGGTAGTATCTAAACGGGAATGTAAAATGAGAACGCAACTCAAAATTAGCCGTGAGTTTCCAAATTTAGCGCCCCATACTGGGTTGCTAAATTTCTATACAGGGTTGCTATTCTGTGAAACGTCACTTTAGTATTGATTAAAATTGTTTTTCTTTTTCAGAAAAATTTTGGCTTTTGTAATTAAATATCAAGGGAAATAAAAGTAATTACAGCAACAGATCAGGAGATAATGAGGAGCGATACACACCGGCGTCCGGTAGAGCCCACAATATCCATGGATTTTCCGTAAAAGAAAATCCTACTGTTTTGTTTGTTTTGTTGCAAGTTGTTCAAGGAGGAAGTCTTCTAGGAATCCCTAATATTTTAATAATTGTTCAGTATATTCATCAAGGAGTTCCTCCAGAAAATCTACCGCAAGTTTCTCTTTTCTGTCGTTCATCATACAGGAACTGTTCCGATCATGAAGATCACTGAACATATATTCATCTCATCGCAAAACAAAGAAAAACGGCACCAATTTCGGGGCTGCTTTTTGTAAACATGCAAAAAACTGCCGAAAAAATCACAAATATGAGAAATAAATCTAATACCTTTCCATAGCTTTGTTTTTGGGTGAATATGGAGCCATGAGATGAAATTCAGGAGCAGTTCCCCTATATGATTTGCTTTGAAAATTTATCTAGGATCCCTGGAAGATTTCTCCGGGAGTTCCCCCAGAAATCATTGAGTTCTTTTAATAATCTTTACAAGTTCCCCCAGAATAGTTTTAGGGTTTCTTCCAGAATCTTTTATATGTTTTTATTGGAATTGTCCTATAATCTTTTTTGTGGCTTCAAAAAACTTTGCAAGAGAATTCGACGGATTCTTTCGGAAGTTGTTTCGAGTTATATTTCCAGAAACAAGACGAGCCAGCCTAGGGTTAAAAGTCTCGCTAATAAAAAGACAAAAAAAATCCAGGAGGAAGGAAATCCAGAAGGAATAACTTTAAAAAAATGAAAAAAGCTTGATATAATATATTTAAGTACTATGGCGGGTCTTCAGTTAGCTTTGCGAGCAAAAGCATAGGATTAATCCCAGATGGCCTTCCGGAGATGGTGAGTTCTATTCCCGATTCGGTCAAGTATTTTTCGAGTGGGCTTCCTGGGCATAGTGTATCCATTGTGCTTGTTACACAAAATACTCATGAAAAAGCGGGCATAGAAAAACCTTCAAATAATAACTAAGGAAATGCTAATAAAATACTAAGTTGAGCAGCTAGCCCAGTTCCAGTTGGAATGTAGAGCCATTGAAGAAGACGATGACTATATTTTAGCAACGGCCAGTGAGAACTCAATATGTTTATAAAGTCGCTATATCTAAAATAGAAACCAACGGTGGGAAGATGGGGCGCTATCCTAAAATAGCACTCGGGAAGGAGCGCTATTATAAGAATAGCGATGAGGACTCCCGTGGAGGTGCTCTAAGCGAATCCTCCACGCAAAGTGGTGTCTCGTACAAACAACAGCAAGCATCAGACGGCAGTGATGCTGGAACAAAAAGTACAATGAGCCTTGCCTTCATACAGCAATTAGTTTTATGTAAATAACATTTTTCACGAGCGTCGGATCACTTTGCGGTCTTCCAATGAAAGTTTGCTGGTAAAATTTCCTATGATGTAGTTGGATCGATTTATCGATAGAGAATAATGGGACACCTTGGGGATTTTTTCTTTGTAAAGGTAAATTTCCCCATAGTAAATCCTATGGAAAATTAAAATCGCCGGCGCTAAAATATAGTTTCACCAATTGATCTGAAATTTCGCACAAGCATTGTAAGACCCAAAAGGCTTCTGAAAAATATGAGGGAACGAAAATTTATTTTTTTCATATATCCATGTCCCAGGCTAGTGTCCAGTAGCCATGCAAGCAAATGCGTAGGATTGCTAATCCGGAGATGGCGAGTTCGATTCTCAGTCCGGTCTAAGAAGTTTTCGGGTGGGAAACATTATCGACTTCTTGGGCATATTGTATACATTGTACTTACCACACAAGATACATACTCATGCAATGGTTGACATAGAAAAGCTTTCAATTAATAAATGAGGAAATGCTAATAGAATACGAAGTTAAAAAGTTCCAGTTCCAGTTGCAATGTAGAAGAAGAAGAAGAAGGAGAAGAAGAAGAAGACATGCTCCCAGCTCCCATGCATCAATATTCCGAACGATTCTTCAATCAAATCATACATGCCACTCACTTGTGTTCCATTCCAGGCCATCCAAGAACTGGAGTACAGGCCAGATGGTCGATACGTGTAATGAAAGATCTGTTTGCTCCATTTAGAAATGCAACACGCTCTTAGTGATCATTTGAACCAAGTCGGATATAAATTGAATGCATGTTTCAGTAGTTTTCCAGGCCATCCCAGATTTCAATTGGAGCTTAGGCCTTAAAGTCAGAACGAGTAACAAACAAATCCATCTGTTTTTTTTTAAATAAAGTAAACATGCTCTTTCAACATTGCATTCGAAGGCGCCATTAGGAGATCTGGCGTGCAGAGGAACGGCACTATCTTCACACGGTTGCTCCTGGACTTTGCGGACGACATCGACCTTATTGGAATCGATCGCAGAGCAGAGCAGCAGACGACGAGGATAGGCTTAACCGTAAGTAGTAAAATTCTTCTCTTCGTAAAGTAGTAAAATTCTTCTTTATTTAATCATTTTCTGTTCTACAATTATTTTTTACATGTACAGTGCTCGGCTGGCTTGGCCCTCCAACTTCAATTTGAATTTTTTTTGTTTATATTGTTAGCCTCATGATATACGAATGCAAAAATGTGGTAACTTGGCTTAGAAACCTCGTAGTTAATAACTGTGGAAGTGCTTAATGAACAATAAGTTGTGAGGCGGCTCTGTCCCAGTGTGGGGATGTAATGCCAATAAGAAGAAGAGATATTGTTATTTGAGTTTTAAGATATGATATATCATGACGGTACACTAATATTTACAATAAAAAATTGATAACCTAGATTGGAACTAGCGCCCTAATTGGAGCCTGATCCGAATGTAAGCAACGGACCCTACCCTTTTCTTTTCACTCACCAAAGCGTTCATGTAAGGTTTTTATCCCGGCCAGACGGTGGACCTCAGGTGTTCTTGTCCTGGGAGGGGTGTTGAGGATCATCCTCAGGAATTTGTTTTGGACCCGTTGAAGTTTGTGGTGGTGGGTTTTAGCGCAGCTCTCCCAGACCGTATTCGATCACAGGGAGGATGATTTGCTTGTAGACAGCAAGCTTATTTTTCAGGGACAATGACGACCGGCGGTTGATCAAAGGGTACAGTAATTTCAACAAGACTTTACACTTTGTCACAGTTTTGTCATCCTGTTGCCTGAAAATAAGCTTGCTGTCGAGGGTCAAGGGTTTACAGAAGTCGGCCTCATTGGCCCATTCCACAGTCGTGCCATTGAGGATGATTTTACAGTTCTCAGGCGGAACAAGTTTAGGGGATTTAGAGTGGGGGAAAATGATGGCCTGGGTCTTCGCCGCATTGATACAGATCTTCCAGCTGGTGAGGTACTCTGTCAGGGCATCCAGGCTTCGTTGGAGTTTTGCCACTAGCGCTCTGATCACTCTACCGTTGTAGACAATGGAGGTGTCATCTGCGAACAGAGACAGAATGCCGTCTTCTGAAGGTTCTGACATGTCGGAGGTGAACAGATTGAAAAGCAGGGGCCCGAGGATACTGCCCTGAGGGACGCCTGCGACAATGTTGTGCGCATTGGAACTCGCTCCGTTGATTGAGACCCGGAATGTCCTTGCCGACAGGTAATTGTTGATGATTGTAGCGTTGTAGTTTGATTGTAGGGAAGATTGTAGCGTTGTAGTTTGTACATCAGGCCATCATGCCATACATTGTCAAATGCCTTCTCGACATCGAGTAAGGCCATGGCAGATGTTTTTGAGACAAACTTGTTCCGTCTGAGGACGTTGGTAACTCGAGTTAGTTGGTGTACAGTTGACCGACCGCGTCGGAAACCAAACTGTTCTTCGAGCAAGATGTTGAGATTTTCGGCAGACTCAAGTAACCGGTGATGAATAGCTTTTTCGAATAGCTTGGATAACCCTGAGAGAAGGCTGATGGGTCGATAAATTTTGGGAGAGGAAGGATCTATCCCAAGCTTCCGGATGGGGATGATTTTCGCTGACTTCCAGGACGATGGGAAGTAGCTGAGCCGGAGACACTGATTAAAGATCAGCGAGAGGTGCTCAAAGAACGGAGCACTCATGTGTTTGAGCTCGAGATTCAGGATGCTGTCGAAGCCTTTGGCCTTCATGTTTTTCGATGATTTGTTGTAGGCCGTCAGTTCGCCAGCTGAGATCTCCAACTCCTCCGAGAAGTCGTTGGGAACCAAATGGATGTTGTCAGCATGCTCGTTGACGGCTGCTTCGTTATCATGCGGTCCTTAGAGCCATTATTGTCTAGTGAGATCAAAGGTGGAATGGGTCGAGGCTTGGATTTTAGTATTCTGGTCATTTCCCAGAACGGCTTAGCATAATCTGGGAGAGTGCGGATCTTATTCGAGAAGTCGTTATGTTTTAGGTCCACCATTCTGGCCTTGATATTTTTTGTGATTCGATTGCAGCGTGCCTTAAGCTCAGACAGTCCTGTACGCTGGAACTGCCTGCGAGTGACATTCCGCAATCGAATCAAATCTTTGGTGAGTGCATCGATGTTTAAGGAGTGACTTACCGGCCGAGCCGTCGGGACATGCTGCTCTCTGGCCACCGAGATTGCCTTTTCGATGGCGCACAGCTGGCGGTCGATACGAGTTGTCTGGAGCCGGAGTTCTGGAGCCGGTGCCAGTTCACTCGATGGTAGTTTCGCCGTAACTGCTGGTACCGATTGACCGAGGAGCCCACTTCCACCACCACCGGATAGTGATCCGAACTGAGCTCCTGGTGGACGACCGGCTGCGAGACGTGATCATTCATGCTCGTTATGTATAGGTCGAGGGTTGCGTGGATACCGGACCAACTCAGCCGAGTGGGGGAATCCGGGCTTAAGATCGTGTAGTGGCCTTCCTCCATATCGTTGCTCCAGATGCACTATGGGGCGGCTCCATACAAGTAGGTGGCCGAAAATATTTTCATTTCATTTCTGCAATATTTCACACTTATATCGTAGATTTTTGTCTAAAAGATGTGAAATACTTATTTTGCAGGTCGTTATTACTTCTAAGGTCTCCAAACTCCCTGGAATACAGACCTTTGATCTCTATGGAATACATCCCTTTTATCTACGAATGTCTCATGTACACAGCAGTCTATAGATGTGTATTTTATTGAGCGCAGACCTGTAGAGTTCAAACTAGAAAATTGTATACTGTTTTTATGTGAATTGAGTTGTACAGATGTTCTAAGTTGCACAAGGACTCCGTCAAATACAGGCCATTGCATCTACATACGTAACAGGTTGTCTTTGTAGGATTTTTCAGATTGGTTCAGGCTCTTAACCCGTAAAACAAGTAAAGGGAATACAATATAAAGCTCGAATCTATGACAAAAGGTCGAAAGACAAAAGGTCGAAAGGACAAAAGGTCGAAAGACAAAAGGTCGAAAAGACAAAAGGTCGAAAGGACAAAACGTCGAAAGGGACAGAAGGTCGAAAGGACACAAGGTCGAAAGGACAAAAGGTCGAAAGGCACAAAAGGTCGAAAGGGACAAAAGGTCGAAAAGGACAAAAGGTCGAAAAGGACAAAAGGTCAAAAAGGACAAAAGGTCGCCCAAGAACAAGTTGATAACAAGTTTTGTGTATTAGCAGAAATTACACACTCAACTCATTAATCAATGTTGAAGAATGAGCAACTTTCAAAGAAGGAGTTATGACTATGAAACAAAATTATGAATATCTAGATAGTTCTGTTAGTGATATAAAAGATTGTTGAATTAGGAAAGGAATAAAACCTGTATTGCGTGAGACGTTTCAGTTTCTTGTCTATTTCGACCTTTTGTCCCTTTCGCCTTTTAGATCTCATTTATATTTTTTTCTTTCGACCTTTTGTCCCGTTCGACGTTTTGTCCTTTCGACCTTTTGTCCAATTCGACGTTTTGTCCTTTCGACCTTTTGTCCCTTTCGACCTTTTGTCCTTTTCGACCTTTTGTCCTTCGACGTTTTGTCTTTCGACCTTTTGTCCTTTCGACCATTTGTCTTTCGACCTTTTGTCCCTAACCCATAAAGCTCTATTAAAGCTAAACGAACTCCATGCAATAAAAGCTTCAAGATATATAAGTATACTGCAACAACATTTATTTATTCATTATGTACATGAACATCCTCAACCAAATCATCATTTATTTCTTCAAGATCGATTAAAATATCTGCTATGGTATATTTTTCTGTACTCGAATCTGTTGTATTGCAAGAAGTTTCAGTCACTAAAAAACTTTGAACATCTTCTGGATATTCCAGATTAGATTTATTTTGAAGTCGCGTACCTAAGTTGAGGGAGTTGTGTTGACACTCAGCTGCTTCTTCAGCCAACATTCCAAGTGGTGCTGGTGAATGAATAATTATATCCCCAGCATGGGCAAGGACTTTATGCACCGTAGCAGGAATTTTATACCAATCATACAGCTGGAAATATAACCGGTAGGTTGCTTTACAATAACTGTCTAGCTTTTCAGGATTGATTGGCTCTTGGCAGTTTATCGCGATCAGAATGTTCCAGAACCGGTGAATTAGCTCTTCGTTGACATTTAATGCTTCACTTAACAGATTTGTATTCGAAAACGCTCGTCGACAAATGTTTCCAGTTGTACTTAATCCTGCTCCACCTTGCCTTGGCTGGTCGACTCTCACACCAAAGCTATCATAAAGCCTTTTCTGTATAAGTTGTTTTCTCTTCAAGTACGCTTCCTTTAATATCTTTGATACCTGCCACTTTTTAAAATCCATTCGGTAAGATATGTGAAGAAGGCACTCGAAAAATCGCATCCATGCATGTAATGGAGATATTCCATAAATAAGTGTCCCTATCTCTGGTGTATATCTTTTTTCAAACTCCTAGAATATTTGAAAAACAAAACAGTTTTTAAAAATGTACAAGTATTTCTTTTAAAAAAATAATACCTCTAGGCTTGTCATTACATTTGGAGTGGCTTTACAAATTGGGCAATTTTGCATAGATGACGTACCAGTTATGTAATTTAGAACTTTACCATCCACCATGCTCATGACAAAATCGAAGTCAACCAAAACATATTTCTCCTGCTCCAAATCGATTTTAACTGGAACTAATTCACTTAGTTCTCTCTCTATGGTGTTTTTGCAATCGATCACAACTTGCTTCGATTCCTTCACAAACTCTAGCATAATTGGTCTGCAATAACGAATACTTTGTGGGGTCAAGTTGTACCAGAAAATATGTTTACGATTACTTAGTAAATACAAATGTATTGGAGTCGTTGTCACTGAAAATACATCTGAATCATCGTGTTGATTCGTACCTGGGAATGATTGATGGTATTGCGAGTATCCCGTAGATCCGTCCATACCCCAACTACTTAAAAGGACCATTTCGACGAAGTCCTGATTATTTTCATCCATATATTGATTGATTTCGTGTTTCAATGATTTCACTATTCGTTCTACAGTATGTTGCATTAGCGATTGTATTCTAACCTAAAAGAAAAATATGAATACATATATTATTCCATTTCAAGGGAGATGATCTATCTTTCATTACCTGTATTTTTGTTGCCGTTTTTTCGATGGAATCCAGCGGAGGAGAACATATCGCTTTCATTTTTTGTATCACTTTGTAAGTAGGAAATCTTGCAGCATTTTTTTTATGTGTTTGTTCGTACACATATTTACTCATATCACAATCGAAAAAATATTCAAAAGTTTCTTCATCGGACATCATTCCATGAGAATCACTTAGAGTAGTGTACATTCTGGAAGCGTGATCTCGGTTTTTTAAAATATGGCCTATTACTTTCACCATACTCGTATCACTTCTGTTGTAGGCAGTTCTTCTTGCTCCCAGTAGCGCTTTTTCTATGGTATCCTCTCTTGGATCCATTAGCTCGTCATTAATTCTTCTGCGCTTCGTACGCTCACTTAAATCCTCAAAAATTTTTGATGGCCTTCCACGAGTTGTTGAAGCCAGTGGCTCTGGCTCAGCATGATAAAATTCTTCTAATTCAAATTCTGTGTCAAGCCGTTCCTCATTATATGAGTCAAAGTAAGTTTTGGACCGGGATGCGGCCTGCCATTTTTTTTCAAATTTCAAATGCAGATTTTTCAATTTTGTATGGAGTTGACTCTTTTTTTGTTTATCCACAGCGAAGCTTTGGCAGATATATTCCAAAGCTTTTTCAACGCGATCTACCTGACGTCCCTCGTGAGCTCTAAATACTTCAATGAGTTGCCTATAATTCATGATTCACCAAATAATAAGTACAAACACTTCACACGATTTACCTTCGCAATCACAGCTCACTATGCACTCAGATAGACATTCATAAATGTTCTGTTTATTTATTTCACCTAGGTACATACCAATAATTATCGAAAGATGTTCTTAGGTACAGACATTTTGCTTCTTGTATTCACATATTGGATTTTAATTAATATCAAAATTTTACTTTTATGAAATAATTTCAAATGAAGCCTAGAGTATTTTCGTAACCCTCAAGAGTATATTGTTTTTTTTTTCATATTTATTTGCTTGATACTTGATAGATAATGAGTTGCCTCCTCTTGGTGAGCCTACGCCAAATGGAGTATCATATAGCTGCATAAGCTATCGTGTACACGGCCTACCACGAAGCCTACGACACTTTTCGTGTTATCTACTACCTCTATTTTAACTGTTCTTGATGCTCTTTTGTCATACGCATGGGATTTGTATCCAGCCCATCACAGTCTGCCGTGTATTATGAGAATAATTACATTACACAGCAACACACAACAACACACACAACACACAGCAACACTTCGAGACTTTGTTGAATAGAGGAAGTGACGGTGCATCGGTGAACAGAATAAATATTAGCGACGATGGACAAGCAGTGGAGTCACCTACACTAGATGAGGTTGAAAAAGATGTTAAAAAGCTGAAAAACAATAAGGCTGCGGGGAAGGACCAGCTCCCGGCTGAACTTCTCAAACATGGCAGTAAGCAGCTTTATGAAGTTCTCTCTTTAAGAAAGGGCACAGACTGGAGTGCGCCAATTACCGAAGAATAACCCTCCTTAATTCGGCGTACAAAATTATGTCTCGTATTCCGTTTAACAGATCGAGACCGCTTGAAGAGTCCTTCGTCGGCGAATACCAGGCAGGTTTTCGTAAGGGCTAGAACATGGTTTTCCGGCGAAACTGATACGGCTGTGTAACGTTGGCCTGATCAAAATCAAGTGTAAGGGTTGCGGATGAAATATCGACATCATTTGTTACCTTAGATGGATTGAAGCAGGGTGATGCACTCTTGAATCTACTGTTCAATATAGCGCTTGAGGCAGCGATTGGGGAGCTGGTGTACAAAGAAGCGGTACCATTATCACAAGATCGCATATGCATTGCTGACGATATCGATACTATCGGTATTGATCGCCGTGCTGTGAAAGAGGCTTTTGTGCCTTTCAAGAGGCAGACAGCGATGATTGGACTCACGATCAATACCAGCAACACGAAGTACATGGTCGCTGGAAATCAACGTAAGTTCATTAAGGGGTGTTTGTAGTGAAACGGTGCTGGATGGTGAAAATTTGAAGTGGTAGAAGAATTTGTCCAGCTTGGAACATTAGTGATATGCGATAATGATGTTACGCTAAACAGGAGACGGGTATCTCGCGGCGTCGCATGAATCACCAGTTATACAAGGTGTATAAAGGGCTGGATATTGATATACAACACGGCAGACTACGATAGGCTGGATACGTTGTTCGTATGCCGGAAAAACGTCAAGCGAAGATAATATTCAGTAGAGAACTCGGGAGAGGCTGTAGGCTTCGTGGAAGGCCGCGTACACAATGGCTATTTGCAGTTGAAGCGGACCTGAGGAAGCTCAACGTTCAGGGTGACTGGAAGCGATTGGCCCAGGATCGAGTCCAGTGGAGAAGGATACTCCATTCGGCGTAGGTTCATCGAAGAGCTGTAGCCCATCAAGTAAGTAACTTTGCGGATATTTTTACGTGCGAAGGTCTTATCAAGATTCTCATAAAACGCATCCTCCATGCCATCAGGCTTATCGTTCTCGATCGCCATGAAGTCAACTAGATGTGGAACTTGAATGAAATGTTTGCGATAGGATCCATCGCTCGGATTTCACGATCTACGGTTTCAGGCCACCGTTTTCCTAAATTGCTGCCACGCTACGTGCGGGTTCATTCAAAGCTCTTATCGCTTTCCAATCGTTGTCTTTTATTCATTGCTGTTGAATCCATCCGTTTGCTCTATATTTTTGCCTTTCTTGGTAACTGTTGAATCTTCGGTAGGCTACCTACATCGCGTTGAATGGGTTGCCTTCTCGATGCTGACACGATGCAGCACAGTGGGCACAGTTTTGCTTAGGGTCCCTCGCTGGCACTCGGACGATGATCATCCGCCCTCACATGGAGAACAAACGCTCGCTCAGACTTGCACCTCCTAAGATAAGCGTTTCTCCCTCCCCCTTCCCTGTTAGCATACGACCGCAGCTCTCACCGGTGTTGGTTACCCGGTCTTCCATAAGGTTGCCCGTACCCCGACCAGCACCGCGGGAAGGTAGGGATAGGAGTTTCTGGGAAAGAGGCAAAGGACCACGAAATGGCTTATTCTTCAGCCCAGTTCAGATTTCGGCACTATTTCGATTTTTTGTTTCCTATTTTTGAAATAATGCAGCCGTAAGAAAATTTGGGTTCTTTGGATAAGTTGATCTCAATTAAGGCAAATAATCGAATGAGACAATAAAATAAGTTCAATTTAATGTTGGGAATGGTTGAAAGAAGAACGATGTTCGTTTAGGTATTGTGCAAAAACTTATTAGATCATTCAAGGAAACAGTTCAAGCATTTGGATCTGTTGAAGAACTAAAGTGAAATACTTATACATAAACTTAGCACACATACTGTATTTCCGTCTCTAAACATTTCATGAGAATTGGTTGATAGACTAGATTTGACTAGTAGTACAAAGTACTAGTAGTAAAACTGTGGACATTCTTTCAAAAAATAGATAAAGACTTTTCCTACGCAGATTGAAAAGAATCATGATACAAATTCTTGAATTCTGAGAAAAAAATAATGAATAATGGATATTTCCATCCGGTTGTCATGGACATGTTCATCCGCTTGTTTTTGATAATCCTGGAGAAATTAGTAATGACATATTTTCATCACCATGTGATAGATTTTGAGGGTATGTACTTTAAAAAATATTCTTCTTACATTACCCTGATGCACGTAAGAAAATCTTTGTGAATATTTGTAATCGAGAGTCCTCAGATTGAGTAATGGATGACTGAGATATCTAATGCGCAAACATTCGCCAGAAAAAAATGCCTTTTTTATGTGAATACACAGAAAAAAAATCCCATATTTCCCATGTAATCCCAGATATTTGTGCTACAAAAATAAAATGAATGAATGTGTAGGTTGAGATTTGGACCCCTTGGAAATAAAACGCTAAGCCGCATCTCACTCTCCTACATGTGGGTTGAATGAAAAGAAATTAAGACAGCTCCGAACAACCCCGATTGTATTGCTACCGTGGTATGCCGAGTTGAGATTTTCCTTGCCTTCTCAATCTTTTCCGGAAACAATGATGATGACATTGTTTATCCTCGACCGTTCTTGTTCAAAAGGCAACATACAACGTGATATGGAGAACCACACGCCATAAACGCTCCACGATATCTCACGGAATAACCCCTGTGCGACAAGTGGTTTACCGCTCTCCTTGGTTAGTAGCTGCGTTGCGAAGGGATGGCGGCTCCTTAGGCGAGGGTTTGAGACTGTAATAATACCGGCGGTCTTTCTTGCAAGTCTTTCGGTACAATGCTATCACACCCCCACCGCAGAAGCGACAACAGGATATTCTTGTTTCATGGGGGAGAAATCTTGTGACTTGGTGAATGTGAATGAGTGCATGTATCAGGCCCATATGAGCAGCGGTGGAACGTTTTACCTCGCAGTTGAGCAATCTATGCTGTGATGATATTAACTGGATCATTGGCCCTAACTGGATTGTAATTAATGCTGCATAATGTGTGGTTGGGATGAATTTGCTTTAATTTTATGGCCTGTTTTGGGATTGCCGGTGAGGACCGTGCCGCTTCAGCGAGATTAGCTTTATTATTCCAGTTAAGTGTAACGATAGAATTAAATTGCTTTCCAGTTTGGCGTAATTGTTGTCGGGAGTCGGGAGTGTACCTTTTGATTCCAGGCAAATAAATGTAAATAGTTATGAGAATACATATTCCGCATTCCGTGTTTTCCTTCGCCATCTTCAGGGCTGTACGAATCCACTAGAGCTGTTTCTGAGTATAAAATGAGCATTTCTTATGAACATGAGAAGGATAACCGAACTCTTCCAACCCCCGACGTAAGGTGTGGCCGATCCATCCCGACTTCCGATCTTAAATTTCTGTTGCTGATGGCAACGACGATGGAGCTTGTTGTTTGAGATCCAGTTGGAAGGCCACCCGACATGGTTCATGTACTGCAGGCATCTTTTGTTGAACATTTGCAGCCGTTGAGTGTTCTCCACTGATACACACTATGTTTCACTAACGTAAAACAGCACAGATTTCTCGTTTGAGTTGAAGATTCGGATTTTGGTGCGTTCATTTATCTGCCAGTTTTCCAGATATTTCTTGAACTCGCATAGGCAGCCCTTGCGTTCTTGATCCGTGCGTCTAAGTCGATATATTGAAAGCTTTTATCATTCTGCACTGATTGCCCGGCTACAGTGCAACTGGAAGGGGTATTTACATCTAACGATTTGGCTGATGACTAAACCTGCCGAAGAGAAGCGCTCAGCAAGGTCGTTGAGCTTACTCTGCATATCGGAGCGCCACGCCGTTGAGCGAGGAGTACAAAGTCATCAGCCAATTCGAAGTCGTTTAGGTGCTCCATAGTTAACTATTGGCTGCAATAGCAACCCGCGGTTTGGTTCACGGCCTATAGCACATTCGCATCTACCAGAAACTCGTTGATTACGACGAGGAACAGTAGGGGTGATAGAATACATCTTAGATAGTTCCTGATAACTTATTAATATAAGAAAAGTATCTCGAAAAGGTTCGGTAAATTACGTTCTATCTACATTTCTTTTCCAGTTATTCCCACGAGAATCCTGTTTACGCACTTAAAAAACGAATTCCCATAACCGTTTTTCTACATTCATACCGAGAGAGTTTAAATTGATTGACATGACCAGAATCCAACCGCAAATACCAGATTCTGTATTTAGGCCAAAATTTACTGTCGCTTCATATGCACATGATGTCCACAAGCAATCCTCGTTCGGTATGGCGTGTTGACTTTTCAGCCCAAACCCGCACTTCAGATGACCAGTCAATACGAACCAACTCGGAGAACACCCAGTTCACCGAGTTTATGTGCAACATGGCCAACGGCATCGCATCGACGACACGAGTAAGTACAAATCCGCAATGAATAAGTGCCGTCCAGCCAGTGCTGGAGCCTTAGTGCCGCTCTCAATATTCTGTCATCAGAGTTTCCCGATGGACACACAATTATCAGGTCTCATACTGAGCTTTCCGTCGGCACCGGTTGGTTATTTGTGACGGTCCACGCGGGAATTATAGGCGGAGCAAGGATAAGCTTAAATAGTTATTTGCTAGAAATTGTAAATTTTTTTTTGTTATCGCGAACTACAATGATTTCGGTTTTGTTAATTTTCAAAATGGATTTCCTGGGATGAATGATTTTGTGCTAGTTGCTTGTTATACAAAAGCATAAATGCTACTTCACTTTTTTCTCAATTCAAGTTATATTTTAGCGAAGTTCAACTTCAAGCTTTCACTTACAACAGTGTATTGTTATCACATAGTTCAAAAACGAATTTCGCCACATCTCATCAAGAGTCTTACTTTATGGAATCTAACGAACATTAGAAAACTACAGGAGTGTCCAAGTTTACAAATCCATTCAATGAATCCTGAGGACGTAACAAAGTTCTTAAATTTGTAAAACTGACCCCTTTTTCTCTGTTCAGGACACGACAACTACGCCAATGTCGATAACCGGATAGGTTCCACCAGACACATCCTGTAATTTATGGCCAATATATTTGGTGCAAGCGAACTGCCGTTTAACTCTTCAACTGTAGGCTTCGCAGTTTTTTTTCTCTGCCATGATGTAGGTATTTGACTATTTTACGAGCGCAAAAAGACTGCATACCTGGATAGACAGCGGCAGGAACACTATAATCAATATGCCCATAAATTGCCGCACGCGGGCGAGGATTACCGGAGCAACATTATTCGGCGTAGATGTTAATGAATGCGAGACACCGATTTTATGTCGCTAAAACCACTCCAATTTGGAAGCAAACCGAGCGACAGGTACAATGGTGTTGAAATATTGTTTTTATTTGTAATTTTATTGTGCTAATATTCTTCAATGGGTTCGAAATGATCCTATTATGTGCTGTGTGACAATCGTAGATCTTTGAATGGCCCAATATTTTCCGAGGTGGAGATGTTTTACAATTTAATTAAAGAAATATTGGCAGTAGGGCAGTTGTCAGCACTGCGACATTGTCGTACGAATGGTGAACCTGAAAGTAATAACATTTCTTTGAAGCTATCACGTGCTATCATCCTCGTACACGGGAAAGGGTGGATGCCTCTTCGAGACTGGTGTTAATAATATTGCCGAACCAAAGTTGTACATCTAGATCTACTTTTTGACAGCAACATTGTCTTTCTGTTTGTGTCTGTTTGGAGGAGTGTTACTGTTCATGACTTTAAGCTTTTGCACTCAAATAAAAACCGACATTCAACGAAAGATTGATTAAAAAACGGTTTCCAGTGCAACTAAATATTGCTTCTAATCAAATTACAGTGTAGTAAGCTGATACTAAATATTTTATTATTTGTAGAGTTATTTTCTTTATTACACAAATTTTCCGCCAAGATCGAATGGGTTCACTTTCACTCCGCCGCCTTCTCGCTACAAACTTTCACAATGAGAATTAGGCACCTTGCAAAGGACGTCTTCTTTTGCGGCTCCTGTCGCGCTAACGATACCGTTTTATTTGTTTGCTTTATGATTTTCTCAACTGCCGCAATTTAGCGCTCGAATGAAGAGAGCGACCCTCGGACCATTGAAATGGAAACACCGAAGGGTGTGGGTTGCAGTAGCGACCACCCTTACCAAGGGGTTAGGAATATTCAGCAGCAACATCTCTCATTTTCTGGGAATGGTCCGATCACACCGTCCGCCCGGGAAACCAACGCGACCCCACGCTGGTTTCACTTCCCAAGGGAAACAATAAAAATGCGATAACCTATCTAAGGAACGCGGCAAGTGGTATGCAAAAAAAAAAGAATTCGAGACGATAATGAGCAAAATATCTTTCTCCGGAAGGTCGAAGGTTTCGTTTTTTTTTATTTCAAGAATTTCAAATGATAGGAAGTAACAAGATTTTCCACATTTTAATAGCGCATTTTAATTATCTTGATTAACGTTAAAACGATTTACTGACTTTTTTTTCCTTGTGTAACATAGCACTACAAAGATGAAGAGATCAAACCTTTAGAGAAAGGAAAGGGTTGCTACAGCATAAAAAAGCAATCTAGCTTTTTTCCAAAGTTTTTTTTTATCTCTGAGGTGATAATTTCTTCATTATTGCTAAGGGCTACTTTGCGTAATGGACGAAGTGGCATAGTGCGTGGTTGTCTCACAATTAACACTTCGTCTTTCTGGCAGTGGAAAAACTGTTTATTTGCTATGAAGGTCGGAGTGTAAGACCAAGTGTCGAATATATAATTCTGGGAATTGTTAAGATTTCTTAGGGTTCATATTATATAAAAACCCAGATTAATCCACCTAGCGGTGATGGTGCCTTTCTCGACCTTCGTAAAATGTGTGTGCTTTAAAATAGATGAGCTATTAGCTAGGAGTAAAAAAGAAAAATTTCTTTGTCCGTTCTATGAAAATCAGATATTGTAGATCCAGTTGAAAACCGAAAATCATATTTTGTCCTTTTCTCGGATGTCGCAACTGCATCGCGAGTGGTGCACGACCATGGCACAGATGCGCACTACTCGCGATGCAGTTGCAACATCCGGAAATGCGAGAAAATGCGATTGTCGCGAGACCTCGGTTCGGTTTTCAAGTTGATCTACAATATGCTAATAAGAATTTCGACATTTTTTTCCTTTTCCAATCTTTTTGACGTACATACCCCTGTTTTATTTTACCCAGTCATATATTTTAAGGATATCACTTTTGGATGTTTGTTAAACTGAAGCTCCGACTACACAAAAAGGAAATGAAAATGTCGAAAATGTCATTCCCATCAAGCGAGCGGCAATATTTGTTATAATATAAATGTCAAGACCGTCCTTCTGCCAAACTCCCGTATGAAGAGGGAGGGAAGTGTATCAGTGTGAAAGCATCCGATAGTTCGTTTTCGGAGAGAAATTATAGCCTTTCGGTACAACTTTGTTGCACAAGAAAGGCAAACAGTATTTTGGCCATAATTTCTAAGACAATAGTCCAATCTGGCCAATTTTCAATAGAAAATAATAGAACAGGATTCCGCGTCTAATGTAATTTGTTGTGAGAAAATCGATTTAGGGGAGAGTGCATTAAAAGTGAGCTAGACTTTTTTACGCGCTTTTTTATAACAGAAAATATTTTGGCCATAATTTCTGTGCCATAATTTCTCTTCCAAATTTTCAATAGAAAACAATACGACAGGATTCCATGTCGAATGAAACTTGTTGCAAGTAAATCGGTTGAGGATAAGTACCAAAAAAGTGAGCTAAACTTTTCGCACTTTTGTTGCGCGCACATACACATACACACACAGAGACATCATCTCAGTTCGTCGAGCTGAGTCGATTGGTATATAACACTATGGGTCTCCAGGCCTTCTGTAAAAGTTTGGTTTTGCAGCAAACATATAGCCCTTTCGCATACTTTGTAGGTAAAAGGCAAAAATGGTGTTCCGGCCATAACTCCGATCCCATTGTCCGATCTGGCCAATTTTCAATAGGAAATAATGGGACAGGATTCTGCGACGAATGCAACTTGTTGCGTGTAAATCAATAAAGGTTAGGTGTCCGAAAAATAGGTGAGATTTTTTTAGGATTTTTCTAGAAAATAAAGGTATTTTGGCCATAACCTCCGATTCCATAGTCCGACCTGGCCAATTTCCAATAGGAAACAATGGGAAAGGATTCTGTGTCGAATGCAATTTGTTGCAAGCAAATCGGTTGAAGCTAAGTGCCTGAAAAATGAGTGACAATTTTCTACTCGATTTTTTTTTACGTATAAATTTGTATTTTGGCCATAACTTCCGATCCCATAGTCCGACCTAGCCAATTTCCAATAGGAAACAATGGGACAGGATTCTGCGTCGAATGCAATTTGTTGCGAGCAAATCGGTTGAGGATAAGTGCCTGAAAAATGAGTGACATTTTTTGTGCACACACACACACACACACACACACACACACACACACACACACACACACACACACACACACACACACACACACACACACACACACACACACACACACACACACACACACACACACACACACACGGGGGGCAGCAGGGACTTTGTCCAAGGGCTTGACGACCCCTCCCCATGGCCACTGCGAGTTAGACCGGGACCATCGTCCCTAACCCCTAATCCCAAGGCGTCAAGCGACCCGTGCCGAGGGGATGCATGGCCAGGGGGGTGAAATAATAAGCTAGACCTTTAACGGAGCCTGTGGGGTACCTGGGCACCCTCCACAGTAATTGTCCCTTACCGCGTTATGCTGGGCTCTGGCGTGGTGGACCTCTTTTCCCGAGCAACTCGTGGGACCAAAATGGAAAACCAAGTCAATTCTTCAATTAGTGGTAGTAGTGTAGGCGACAACCCCTTCGCAAGAGGTGGGTTGTTCAGGTCTCCGCCTAGGAGGCCAGAGGCAATAGTCGGCAGCTCAGTGCGCAGCGCCAGCGTGGGTCACTCAACCTTCCTCTCGGCTATAAAAACGCCGGAAGGGGTTATTGACGGCCCATGGCTTGTGAAGGCGATGAACCGCAAACGCGATGGGCTTTCGGCCTTCGAGGTGGCGACGGAACAGCTGGACGCCATCATCGACTTTGCGTCATCGAAGCATAATATCAGCAAGGACCTCAAGAGGAGCTTGCAGAAACTTCGAAAGTCGATGCTGGACGCCAAGCTGGAGAGGGCGGTCGGGACGGCCAAGTGTAAACCCGTGAAATCGGTGGAGTCGAGGTCTACCCAGACTGAGGCCCAAGGATTCGTGGACTCGGGCAAGGTCGAGTCGACCGAAGGCGTGCCAGCTAAGACGGTGGTGCCAAAGTCTACCCAGACTGAGGCTCAAGTATTTGCGGGTACGTCGGGGGTGACTGCTCCAACGGAGCAGACACAAAAACGGGGGAGACAGTCTCCAGGGAATGAGCTCCCTGGGGGCCGCTCCAAAACGCGGAGGGTTACTACCCCGAACAAGGGTAGTGGGGCTGGGAAGCTGAACCCCGGGCAGGTACCTCCAAAACCGTCCACTCAGGCAAGACGGTGGTAAGGGGTTACGGCAGGCTGAAAGTTCTCAGCCGCACCAGACCAGGGAAATAGAGGGGAATGACGCCTTCTGGACCCTGGTCAAGAACAAGAGGAAACCGAAGACGTCAAGGGCCGAAAAGAAGGCCCAGGCGAATGAGGGTAGCAAGAAGTCTAGGGTAGGCGCCAATCGCTCCAGGGGCGATGCCCTAGTCATCACGGCGGACGAGGCTAAGTACTCGGATGTTTTGAAGGCGATGAGGAGTGACGTCAAGCTCGGTGAACTCGGCGCCGACGTACGTCGAATAAGACGTACCCGGATGGGCGAGATGATACTCGAGCTGAAGCGGGGCGTCTCGCAAAGGGCGCCGCCTACAAGAAGTTGGCGGAGGAGGTCCTAGGCGAGACGGTCAAGGTGAGGGCACTCACGACGGAGGTGAATCTAAGGGTTAAAGACCTGGACGAGATCACTGAAGTCGAAGAGCTCGTCACGGCACTGCGGCGACAGTGTGAAGTGGAGACGCCCACCGCAGCCGTTCGGCTACGGAAAGGTCCGGCAGGGACGCAGGTAGCATTGGTTCGGCTATCTGCAGCGGACGCCTCCAAGGTAGTCAAGTTAGGGAGCGTCAAGGTGGGATGGTCGGTATGCCCTGTGCGCATATACGAGCAACCCGAAGTTTGCTTCAAGTGCCTGGAACCGGGGCACAAGCAATGGGACTGCAAAGGCCCTGACAGAAGCAATCTCTGCCGACGCTGCGGATTGGAGGGACATAAGGCACAATGCTGCACGAACCCTCCCAATTGTTTGATTTGTTCCAGCAATGCTGTGAACAGCAAGCACCCCATGGCCCGGCGTTTAAGCGTGCTGCAAAATCAAAGTGCAGGTAAAGCAGCTGGCTTGCTCGGCTTCGCCCGAGTGTTTGGTGTGCGCAGGTTTAGAGGAAACGGCGGAACACGTGTTGTTCGTGTGCTCACGTTTTCGCGCAATGCGTGATCACATGCTTGCCACATGTGGTCTGGACACTACCCCGGACAACCTAGTTCGGAGGATGTGTAAAGACGAAGTTGGCTGGAACGCCGTTTTATCGGCTATCGCCCAAATCGTCTCGGAGCTACACAGAAGGTGGCGCGTGGACTCAAGGATGGCTAGTTCAGGCGCAAATAAGAGGTGGTCCAAGGGATCGGAGTCGGCTTCATGGGTCATACCGGTGGTCATGCTCTGTGGTCGAACTCGATCCTTTTATCGAACAAGTGACCGCGCGAAGAACAACACGGTATCGTCGCTTTCGCGGCGTCGGTCAACCGGGCGGGTTCCGAGCCCGAGGACGGAAAGGGGTCCTCGTCAAGGCTGGGGCAGGCGTAGGCACCGCGTCGGCAAGTCCCTCTGTGTGCTGGCGAATAGGCCCTATCGCAGAAAGGTCAATTTGGGGTGCACGCGGCATCATCATTCTTGATACAAGTCGTGCAGAGGGAAGCAGGCGCGAAGTCGACCCTGCCCACCTTCCGAGGACGTGTGGTAAGGCTACCTGGAAAGCCGGCAATGCGCTGGCACGATACCATGGTGTTCTTCTAAAAAAGCGAGTCACGATGTTCGATGCTGCAAGGACACGCAGCTAACCTCGAGGGTGCGTCATGCACTGGCCCCCCTTTGAAGCATTACTTTCTGGTTGTACCGAAGGGACGATGGGTTTGGCGGCAATGGAAACGGTTTAGCTGGTCGGGGATGCAGCCCTGCCTCCCTCATTGGAGGTGGCCCCTAACCCAGCACTTCCTGGTCAACCCAGGATGTCTGTTGAGCAGATTCCCCCTCCATTGTTTAGGAAAAAAAAAAAAAAAACACACACACACACACACACACACACACACGCGCACACACACACACACACACATCACCTCAAGCGGGGGACTGAAAGTATTTAAGAAATATTTCACTGTCATGAGACGAGTTTACTACAATTCCATTGAATTCCACCAAATCGTATTACTTTTACATATACGTATTTCGACCTAAACTGTAAGGTCGTCTTCAGTGTCCTTTGTTTTTCTTTTATTATATTATTCAAAGAATAGGTTTTAGGTTATAGTTGATTGAGGTTGCAAATTGCATATTTGATGATAATTTATTTGGATGTAATCAGGAGGAAATGCACGGTATATATGTAAGCATATTAGTGAAATATTGAACGCAAATATCATTAAATTTGAAACTGTTATAACTTTCGATTACCTGGATGAAGTATTTTGAAATTTTCATAGCAGACGCCTGGATATTATATCTTTCGAAAGGCGAGTTCAGAATGGATGGACATTTTTATTCGTTAATAACCGTCACAGGCACACCGTGTTGATATATATTTCACTCGGCAAATTTCTTTTCGTACTTCACATCGTAACATCAAAACGCTCGTCCTCGACAATTGAGTTTTACCGATATTCTTATCAACTTCGATTATTGCAGTAACCGAATGTGGATAAATTACAGCGCTAGACCCTTTGCGAATGCGCCTCGAGACTAAGGGAACGACGGCGCATTGTACGTTGGATAGACAGCGAGAGTTGAAAGTAAACAACGTGGCTTCTGCACATGATTGCTCCAAGCAAATTTATTATTTTGTACAATTAAACCTAAATTATAGTTAAAAGTTGCATTAGTGGATTTATAAAAAAGCCAATGAAGGTAGAGTTAATTTAAACGAAAATGATAATTCTTTTGAATGTTAAATTTTGAATTTATACGAGACAGTTGAAGTAAAATGTATTTCTACTTTTAGTTCCTTATGAGGTTTCAAGTTCTGCATAATAGCTGTATTTGATTCTATAAGCTACAGAATAACCACCTAATGGTGAGTTAACAATGAATTGGTTAATACATGCTACTAAATGTTGACAATTCTCAGATCAGATAACCTAAAATATTAGCTAAGATCAGTAAACACTAAACCGTATACACTCATAGAAGAAAACTAATTTGTAAGTTTGTCTTTATTTTGATTATTATGCTACATGATCCATAATTAATCTATTTTTAGTCGAGTTTACGAACTAGCGCACCGAACTACGGAAAAGTTTTTCTCTACACCGAAGGATCACTTGAATCTAGAATCATGCTGAGCTACTCATCAATCATTCGCGGTGATCAATACACGTCAATTCTATGACTGTCGATATTTTCAGTTTTAAATTATCTCCATATCGCCCAACTAGGCCTGCAGGCAGTTGATAACAAAGTTTTTTAATGGTTTCCGGTGTAAATATAGCAGGATTTCCTATTCATACAGGACAAATGAACTTAACCGGAATCAACGTTCCCTATTGAGAGACGTGGTTTAAAATTAAAGAATCGTGGCTCGTTCGTTTTTTCTCTTGAACCGGTTCAAATGAACGGCACGTGAGTGTTCATCCATATCTAATTAAAACTTTGAATGCTGTCAGCGTAATCTGACTATGTAAGCGCATTAAAGTAGTATTTCCACTTGACCGGACCACACGACTTTAGTTGTCCTTATGCCCTTTATGGAGTATCCAGGTTCATATGGGCCTTGACATGCAATATACAGTAGATAAAAGTACCCATTAATGGGTAAACGAAATTCCTCGTGTGGGGTTTTCAATTGTTTAGACTGTTGAATTTTTGTGCAGCACTCCTGCCTGGGCTACAGCGCTGGAAAGACGAATCGTAGTGTGCCGCGCTTGACAGATGATAGCCAACGCGTGATAGGGTGGCAGCCAATCAACGCAAAGATGTGAGATGTGACACTAAGTGAGACCCCACGACGAGAAAGAAGCGTTCTACGCATAGCTGGAGCAGACATACGAAGAATGCCCACTGCGGGACGTCATTGGCGACATGAACGCACAGGTAGGAAGGGAGGAAATGTATAGACCGGTCATCGGACCGGATAGTCGGCACACCATATCGAATGATAACGGCCAACGATGCAAAAACTTCGCATCCTCCCGCGGAAGGGTAGTCCGAAGCACCTTCTTTCCTCGCAAAAATATCCACAAGGCCACATGGAGATCACCTAGGATAGGATGTGCCAATTAGTCATTAAAAATCGTACCGATTTGCTGTCAAAATCGTACCGGTTGCTGATTGGATGAAAATGACAATCGATTACTTCGATCGGCGTTATCACATTTTCAAAAGGGAAGCTTATTGTTACCTTGGCCGTGTTGCTGGGTAATTAAATTGAAATTTTTGACAAAATTCAAAAGTTTGATTTCTCATTTTTTGGTTAAAATTAATTTATGTTAGGCTGCACATAATGTATGCATGCTTATTAAGAGTAATGCTAATTTAAAACACTCGATGAGACGCATTATTGACCAGCTTTTTACCCATTCCACTGTAAAACTCTTTCATCTCCATGTAAAAACTTTTTTCTGATAGTACGTAGCATCCTTTATAACGAATTATGGAAGAAGAGAACGATAAAACATGATTTTTTCACATGTACTATTCGGCGGATTTTGTAAAACAAATATTCGGAAGCACTGGCCACCACCTCGTCAAAGCAATCGACTGAGGAAACAACAAGGCAGTTGCAATTCTATTGTCGCATCCTATCCTAGGAGATCACCTAATCAAGAAACGGAAAACCAAATCAACCACGTTCTAACCGACGGAAAATTCTTCTCCGACGTCACGAACGTCTGCATTTACTGCAGTGCGGATATTGAATCCGACCACTACCTCGTTGCAGAATCCCTGCGCTTAAAACTCTCGACGGTGTACAACACGCATCGAATCCAAACGCCGCGGCTTAACATTGGGCGGCTGCAAGCGAGTCCAAGGACACGCACAGCAGCTGGAAGTGGCATTTCCAACAGAAGAGCAGCTAGGCGCAGCTTCTCTTGAAGATGGCTGGAGAGATATTCGATCCGCCATTGGTAGCACCGCAACCGCTGCACTTGGCACGGTGCTCCCGGATCAGAGAAACGACTGGTATGACTGCGAATGTGTGTAGTTACTGGAAGAAGAAGAATGCAGCATGGTTGAGATTGCCGCAACACGGCACGAGGGCGAACGAGGCACGGTATAAACGTGAAAGCGCCAGCAGGAAGATCGAGACCATGAAGATACGGAACAACTGTACCGCGCTAATAACACACGAAAGTTCTATGAGAAGTTGAACCGTTCAAGTAAGGGCCACGTGCCACAGCCTGATATGTGTAAGGACATAAACGGGAGCCTTCTTACGCACGAGCGTGAGGTGATTCAAACGTGGCGGCAGCACTACGGCAGCACACTGCACCTGAATGGCGATGTGGCAGACAACGGAGGTTGTATGGTAATACATCTGGGAACACGCAGGACATACGTATTCAGGCTTTGGATCTCCAAGAAATCCAGGAGCAGATTGGCCGGTTGAAAACTAGCTAGGGTGGACCAACTACTTGGAGAACTATTCAAACACGGTGGTGAGGCACTGGCCAGAGCGCTGCACTGGGTCATTACCAAGATTTGGGAGGAGGAAGTTTTGCCGTAGGAGTGGGTGAAAGGTGTCGTGCGTTCCATCTACAAAAACTTTGAGAAGATGGAGAAGCCGACATCAGACTGAAGAGGGAAGCTAAGCGGCTCGGACTAGTCATCAACACGTCGAAGATGAAGTACATGATTGGAAGAGGTTCAAGAGAAGACGCGAGATTGCGTCGGTGGTGACGAGATCGAGGTGGTAGAAGAAATTGGCATTGTGGCGGTTTTGCTCGCAAGGCTAACTGGATGCGTTGGTTGCCTATTTCCCAAAATTTACCTTTGAACAAGTACTAAGGTTCACCCGTCAACCAATTCAAATCAGTTCAAATATACATTGCGTTGCGTTGTTGTAAACAATTCCAATCTGCTCAAATATGGTCCAGGAAGTACAAAACTATCATTAAAATGCCACTGCCTTTAAAATCATGAAGTTTGATATGCCGCATGATGGAATTAGCTTATTTCCCAAAATTGACCCTTGAACCTTATCTTATAAAATCATGAAGATTGATGTGTCGTATAATGGTAATCGCCTATTTCCGGAAAGTGACCCTGTAACAGGTTCCGGCGGAACGGGCCATATATTGGACGGATCTTTTTGGCTTCTTGATCAAATTTGGCATAATTTATGTGTCGTTTGCAATCAAAGTATCTAAAATAATAATAATGTTGAAAGACAAAAAAGTTACAGCCAAAAAGATTTTTATTTTCGTTTTCAAAAGGGGTGTTGGTAACGGAAGGGTTAATAACAAATTTAGTTTGGAGATAATGGGCTGCAAAGTTTGTCAATAATTTACCGTTTTAGAAAAATTGTACAAATATCTTAATATTGTCGCAAAGCTCTAGATCCAAAAAAGTTTTCGCAATATTAAACTTAAGTTTGAGCTTCTAACCCCCTTAATCAAATATCAAACACAAAAAAAAAAAACATCTTCTGTATTCTGTATCGGACTAAATAAAAGTACGTCCAACTTGACTGACAGAAAAAACCGAATGATTCTTTATTTCTAATCAACAATTAA
Organism: Armigeres subalbatus; assembly: GCF_024139115.2. Classification (NCBI taxonomy): domain Eukaryota; kingdom Metazoa; phylum Arthropoda; class Insecta; order Diptera; family Culicidae; genus Armigeres; species Armigeres subalbatus. The sequence goes on from NC_085141.1 coordinate 258,269,071, forward strand.
TGTAGCTATGAAGTTGCTATACAACAGTAGTTCTTGACCTACTACGGTAACCACGGTTGTAGAACACGCGACATCACATCTTCCCCGCAAGCTATTGCCGGTTTGGAATGCGCACCATTCTATTGCTTCTAGTGACATATGTTCCATCCTCACGATAGTGGCCTCGTTGTGGTAGAGCTGGAACTGAATCTTCGAAATTATCATCCTCTGCCGACACATATTCATCATCAGGAACAACTACTTGATCTTGATCTCTATCGACAATTTCGCGTCTATCAAAATCATCGGCTTCATAATCGTCATAGCTATATTGCAGCAGCTGATGAGTCCTCCGTATGAACGTACCCAGTTCTATTGCATAGCATTCATAGATATTCACACCTTTTCTTCGAACAATCTTCGCTTTCCAACGTTGTATGTCAGGATTTCGATAGTCTCTCGCATATACTATATCGTCCACAGAGAAAACAATGTTCTTCTTATCAACGTATAGCTTCCAAGTCTTAACAGTATGCCTCACAACACTATCCTTCTACAAGGAATCAAATCTTGTTTTCATCTCACGCCCGAACATTAATTTGAATGGAGTTTCGTTGGTAGTCACGCTATGTTTAAAGGCAACTATTATGCAAAGTGAATGCACCTCGGATGTTAAGTCGTTAGGTCATAGTTTTTGACCTCTAGTTTAAGGATCCGTGTCGATTGAAATATTTCATCGGTGAAAATTTGACTTTTTTACCATTTAAGGGGATATTTTTAACCTAAAAATCTATTCTGATTTTTTAAATTTTTTTGAAGCAAGTTACATAAAATACAGGCACCACATTTTTTTCCTGACACTTCAAGGAAAATTTTCATATAAAAACAATTTTCATATGATGAAAGTAGCAGAAGTTATACTAAAAATACTGTTGACACCGAACATTTATTTCATTGTTTGATAGCGAATTCTTGTGTAACTGCATATCTCATACGTGTTTATTAAAAAAACAGCAACCCTGCACCACTTGTTACCATAGAAACAGAATTTAACGCTGGACAGTTCAAGGAATTATATTTCAATTGTGTTCATAATCATTTTCTGGAAGGAGGAGACTATGACACAATTTAGACAAAAACCCTCCTTCAGCGCTACATTAGCTGGTGGGATTGGTCTACCAAATCTTCGGCCCTGTAGCAAAAAAAAACCATCCAGACAAATCTGAAGTCTCGACATCAGAGGTCAACGCAGCTCATCACGCTCAACTTGGTTTCACTGGGCATTACTGCCGTTGTCTTTTAGTTAAACGGGGTGTTTTGAAAGGAAAATAACGCAAAGGTTATTACAATGTATTGGGGAGTCTACCACAGGTAGTTGATTGCTGTTTTAGTATAACATTGTTGGACTTCTATTCAGACGGCGTTCGAGCTTTTTGTTACAGTTGGATAGCAGCCGGGCTACCAATCACCGAAAAATTTCTTATTTTGAAATTCCATGTTCTTGAATAGAGCGCATCACAGAGAGGCCTTACAAAGTATACGGAGCAAACAACGGAAGCCATCCACAGAAATTTCTATACTATCTACCAAAACTACAAAATGCCATATAACCACGAACAGTATGCAAGTAAACTGTTATCCACGGTGGGAGCATATAACAGTGGTCACATAATGCAGGCGTCCATTGAGGTTCAATCAAGTTTGAAATACAGGACAAACATAAATACTACTTTGAACTAGTTCGTAGTTTTAATTTTTTGTTGATTTGAAATGTTAAAGAGTGATATTATGTTCTTAAATTTAATAATACTTCTTCTTATTGGCATTACATCAACCACTCTGACATATGCCGCCTCGGAGCTTAGTGTTCATTTAGCACTTCCATAGTTATTAACTGCGAAATTTCTAGTCCAAGCTACCATTTTCGCATTCGTATATCATGAGGCTACGATGATACTTTATGCCCAGGGAAGGTGAGAATATTTCCTAGACAAGGCCGGGAATCGAACCCAGCCACTTTTAGCATGGTCTTGCAGTGTAGCAGTGCATCTCACCGCAGGGCTAAGGAAGGCTACAGATCTATTCATAATATACCGTAAGAACATTTAAGACTTGCAGTAATTTTAATACAATTTCTACTATTTTCATCATATGAAAAAGGTTTTTATATGAAAATGTTGCTTTAAGCATCAAGAAAAAAAAGGTAGTGGTTGGGTTTTATATAACTTGTTGCAAAAAAATTTTAAAAATCGGAAAAGTTTTTTAGGTTAAAAATATTACCTTAAATAGTAAAAAAGTCAAAATTTCACCGATGAAATATTTTAATCGATGCTGATCCTTAAACTAGAGGTCAAAAACTATGATCTAACAGCTTAACATCCGAGGTGCATTCACTTTGCATAATAGTTGCCTTCAAACATAGCGTGATAGTACAATGCGGCGTAGCTCGATACATTTGAAGATAATTATTCATCAGTGTAGTAAACGACTTACCACGGGAGGAACTATCCACAAGCATCTGCTTGAAAGAGTTCTTGAATGTCTTGACTGCGTTTTCTGCTGCACCATTTGAACATGAGATGTATGGCGCAGAAGTCAAATGCCGTATTCCTCTCTCCTTACAAAATCCATCGAATTCCGCTGATGTGAAAGATCTAACGTTATCGGACATCAAAACATAGCAATTTCAAAATCGACCAAAACAACCTTCAAGTTTCTCTATTTATTCTCTCGTTGACAATGAGCTGACCATGTAGATTTCTACCCGTTTTGAAAAACTGTCGGTTACAATCAAGAAATTTTTATTTTTCAAAAATAAATGATCTATGTGCACTCGCTCAAATGGACGCGAACACAATTTCCATGGCTAAATAGGTACTTTTGATGTTTCCGGTCTGCACTGGATACATAATTCACATCGCTTACCCATGTCTTCTATATCCTTATCGATGTTTGGCCACCAAAAATAACTTCTTGCTAATGATTTCATCTTAACTATACCCAGATGCGTTGAATGCAATTCTTGCAGCAAAAACTGTCGGAGTTTAGTAGGCACCACAATACGATAGCCCCACATCAGCACACCTTCTTCAACAATAAGTTCCGTTTTTCGCACGTGAAACTTTTTCAGTTCAGGATCTTGCACATTGTTGGCCAGTCAGATTTTACATATCTAACCACTCGACTTAATATAGCATCCCGTCAACTTTCAATTATCAGCTGTTTCCGTTCTATACCAATGATCTTGTTTCGGATTCTATGAACTGAGAGCAATACAGATACCTCGTGCCTATTTCCCGAGCGCCTGCAACAGACATCGAAGACTTGCAGCTGCATATCTTCGTCGACGGCAGCGAGACTGCTTACGCTTGCGTCGCCTACTTCAGGGCCGTGATCCAAGGAAACTTCCACTGTGCGCTCGTCGGAGGAAAGACGATAGTAGCACCACTGAAAGCAGTCTCCATTCCCAGATTGGAGCTGCAAGCGGCGCTCATAGGCTGTAGGCTGATGAAAACGCTATGCAATAGTCACAGTCTGCCAATTTCGCGACGAGTATTTTGGACCGACTCGAAAACCGTCCTTTCTTGGATCAATTCCGATCACCGACGCTACCGGCAGTTCGTCGCCTGTCGAATAGGCGAGATACTATCTAAATCGAACGCTCAAGAGTGGCGATACGTTCCGTCGAAGATAAATGTGGCAGATGATGGAACAAAGTGGGGAAGTGGTCCTAATCTGCAATCGGACAGTCGTTGGTTCAAAGGGCCGGAGTTCCTGCGGAAGGCAGAAGTGTTTTGGCCACATCAAGTCGAACCAGAGCAAGTCGAAGAGGAAATCAAACAGTGCAACGTCCACCTAGTTGCAGAGCGGAGCGAAGTTATCGATTGGCACCGCTTCTCCAAGTTCGAAAGACTTAGGCGAACAGTCGCCTATACTCACCGCTTCGTGGACAACTGTCGACGGAAGATTTTGAAGCAGCCACTACAGTCATCGCATGTCAATCAGGAGGAATTCATTAAGGCTGAGAATACACTCTGGCGACTGGCTCAGCAACCTGAGTTTCCGGAGGAAATGTTCCAGTTACAGCAGGCGAAAGAAGGGCGAAAAACGAAACTGGATAAAACTAGTCGCATCTACAAATTGTCGCCGTTTATCGACGAAGCCGGCGTCGCTAGGATGGACACACGCATCGCGAAGGCATTCTTCGTATCGTACGACACCAAATTCCCAATCATTCTTCCGAAAGGTCATCGTTTAACCAACCTGGTCATCGAGTGGTACCACCGTTACTACCTGCACGCAAACAACGAAACCGTAATCAATGAAGTCCGCCAGCGATTCCACATCCCCTGTCTTCGGACGCTGGTGCGGAATCTCTCAAAAACGTGTATGCAGTAAAGTGTAATGAAAGCGAAACCGACGTATCCGAGAGAAGCACCCCTTCCTGAGGAGAGATTCAGTCCGCATATTCGGCCGTTTAGCTTCGTGGACTGGACTACTTCGGACCCATCTTAGTCAAGGTTGGACGATCTTTGGTCAAGCGATGGGTAGCGCTATTTACCTGCCTTACCATCAGGGCCGTCCATCTAGAGGTGGTCCACTCGTTATCCACCGAGGCGTGTAAGATGGCTATTCGACGATTCGTAGTGCGTCGGGGAGGTACCAACTTCATTAGCGCCAACCGAGAGTTACAGCAGCAGATTAAGGAGATGAATCAACAACTGTCCGAGGTTTTCACCAACGCAGTTACCAAGTGGGTGTTTAATCCACCATCCGCTCCCCACATGGGCGGATCATGGGAGAGGCTCGTCAGGTCAATTAAAACAGCATTCTCTACACTGACAACCAACCGAAATCCAGACGACGAGACTCTTCTCCCATTAATGACCGAGGCAGAAGGGATAGTCAATTCTAGACCATTGACGTACGTGGCACTCGAACGGGAGACACAGGAAGCACTCACGCCAAACCATTTCTTGCTCCTGATCTCGCAAGGCGTCACCCAACCTCCGATCCCGATTCCGGAACGCCCGAAGTCCCTACGGACCAACTGGCGACTGGCAATAAATTTGGTGAATCAATTCTGGAGTCGTTGGATTCAGGAGTACCTCCCAATCATCGCGAGCCGAACCAAGTGGTACGAAGAGGTGAAGGAACCGAAGATGTGAGACCTAGCTGTCATCGTCGATGTATCGGTGCGGAACGGATGGCTGCGCGGACGGATTATTTCCGTCATCAAGGGACGTGATGGACGAATCTGACAGGTGCTGGTCAAGACGTCTGGAGGCGTGCTACGGCGACCTGTGACCAAGGTTGCTGTTTTAGACATTGTGGTCGTAGACAACGATCTAGTGGATAGTAACGCAGTACCACCAGAAGCGCTGGACGTGCATTACGGGTCGGGGGATGTTGGGGGCGCCCCTACGTCACTGCTACTCGATAGCGCGCAACCCTGTGCCGCGTCATCAATATCGGCTGTCAAACGTTGACATCCGTCGTGTCATAATCCTGCAAATCATTCGTTCCTCAAAACCATTATTTTTGTGAAGTCAAAAAAGGTAGAGCTGAATTACAAATTATTGAACTAGTGATCGTTAAATTCCCGAAATATCATCCAGTAGACACTAGGAAGACCAAATGTAAGAATAAATTCTCGTATATAAACAAATGTTATCCTAATGTATTTATTATTTAATAAATCTAGCTTTGAGCTCGCTAACCTAAAAACACGCGTGCTACAAGAGGGTCCGAAAACGTTTCCGTTCCAACAATCTTGATATTCCAACACAGCATCAAATGCTCCTTTCGGTGTGGCTTCTCTACCAGTGTAGAATACCACCTTTCCCCGAAATGGTTGTAATGTGAATTCTTCAAACTGACTCTTGTAAAACTCATCCGAGATGACTGTGATAGGTGATCTAGTATCCACCTCGAACTTCGTATTCCGTCCATTAACGGAAACACACTGAAAATAAGAATCGCTGTAGGCTACATTGTTGACTTGAAAATGATTCACGTTTTTCTCTTTCTTTCCGCAACCTGCTTTAAACTTTTTCGGACACACCACGGCGACACACGACAAATCGTGATTGAGTTTCCCACAGTCAAAACAGGATGCAGGTTACATCTCCCATTGATCTCCCAGGGTAAATCGTGGTGGACCATAACCTTCCTTTTTCAAAAACGTAGGTTTTAACTCCAATCGTCGCCAATTGTTCTGTATTGGACTAATTAAAAGTAGGAACGTCCAACTTGACTGACGGAAAATACGGAAGGATTCTTTTTCTTTTAATCAACAATTAATGTAACTATGAAGTTGCTATACAACAGTAGTTCTTGACCTATTACGGTAACCACGGTTGTGGAACACGCGACATCACATTCTGTTTACAGCTGTCGGTCGTTTTTTCAGTTGTTGGTGAATTCGAAGATGCAATTTTTGCTTAATCAGTCTTGCGTACAATGATCTCTACAATTACTACAAAAGATGTACCTAAAACATGTTCATTTGGTGTGACCCCTTAATAGTATTTGTTGGTACGGTTCTTTGAAAACCAAGAAAAAAGAACGGGTTACACAACTGTCCAATATTCCAAATAGGATTGACGAGTTAAGTCGGTTTTAACCAAATAGACATTTCAATAGGACCTGTCAATCGAAAAATATTTATCTTTCACAAAGGCGGATAGGGTTAACAATTGCGGGCTTCCGCAGTTCAACACCCCCTTCCGGGCAACCGACATCTCAATCGAAACCATGCATAAAAGAAATGCGACTCCTACCATTCCACATCATAATATGCATGCTGTCGAAAGTAAACCCAATATAGATCCTTCGAACCGACTGTTTCTGGTGATAGCGCTTTCATACAAGGATAAAACCAACATAGGATGAATGTACGCTTCCATCCGGAACCGTATGTAAATTTAGTGAGAAAATCATAAAAATGGTAGGAAAACTACCTCCGAGAAAACGGACGGACACGACGACAGGCGGCAAGGATGAGTAGCAGCTCGAATCGCTCACTTGGAAGTTGTAATATATTTTGAATGATATCCGTCTTTAGCCCTTTGCTCCGGATGGTTGGTGTCACTGCAAATAGGGGAGATTTAGTGTTTATAAATGTTTGCAATATATTTAGGACTTTCACTTCGGGAGAATGGGTAGCGGACTAGGTATTTTGGCAAAATGATGTTGTAGCTATGCATTCACACGTCATAAATTTTTAGTGTTCAGTGCTATGAATGGAGCGATTTATCAACTTGGATGAGGAGATTCTTGGAAGTTGTATTCGTATAGTTACATAGTAGTAATAAAAAGAGCAAATCTTAAAGCTTCTCTTTGATTGAAATATACTTTTAATATAAATATACTTCATATTTTTCCATCTACGAACAATGTATTGAATATAACCTTTTTCTGACCTGTGTTGTTTGTGCTGGAGTAAAGACAATCAACAAAAAGATTACTTACTTACCATTACTTTTGTTACGTTAATCAAGATCGATACTGTGTCACACCACGAGTTGCGTCATTTGAGCACACCACCTAGCTTAAATGTGAATTATAATCACATCCTAGTAATAAACTATCATTTTAACTTAAACTGAAATCAATTTGAACATTCTCAACTCGTGTCACTTGCGTGGTCCAAACATCAGCCAACCGAAAGTGGAAACACACTTTTTGTGTTCTCTGAACACACTTGTGTTCTCATTGCATCATATCGTGACATTTGTTATCACAAATGGAAGTCAATTTATTGCACCCCAAAACAAATATTCGTTTTTTTGCTGCACTTTTTTTAGTTGAAACTCAGCCATCAGAGTATCTAAACATGTTCCCACCCTCAAATCTTTGCACTTTTTCCTAGCTTACAGGAAGATTGAGGCTAACTGTTAAAATCATAGAACAACAAAAATGCAACGAAAAAATGTTTCCCTTTCCAGAGTCAATTTGTCCAAGATGAGAAAAATATGATGATGATTATGACGATTATCTGCCACTATCCTCCCTTCGAATCCCTACACTTTAGCATGTGAAACGATAAAGCCTTTTCTAGTAGCTATCCGTTGAGAGGGAGCCTCCGATTGGCTTTGCCGGTCAATCGTTCGGACAACGTCAGCAGAGGAATGCTTACCCGCTTGTTTGATCCACGCAATTATCATATAAATTTGAAAATTATCCAATAAAACATAAATGTGGGCTTGGCCACTCGGTCGACATGATGTAGTTGCTGCAGTCAGTGCGAGGGAGGCAACATCGAATAGGATTTTGATTTCGGGTCCAGTCGGAGGATTACGAGTGGTGGTATTGTTCTTTTTTTCCTGTTTCGATAGGGAGGGGGAACAACCTGCTACTCGTGATAGAGAGGACAATAAATCATCTTTCTAGTTCGAAAACCTGCCCGGCTGTGTGCTAAGCCCCTCGTGTAATCGGAGGATTTGTGAGGTTTGTCTAGCTTTCGGGGATTCTCTGTTCATAAACATTCAGTCGGATGATTCTGGGGGCTGACAGCCGAACAAGGAGGGACTGATTGGGCAAACATATAAGGTTCGTTCCGGTGAATCGGTACAAATTAATACTTATTTGAGTTGAAGTTGGCCGAAGAATGGAATTACATGAGATCAAGAGGATGTAGGTGGTCACTAACGGTCAGTATGAATAATTGACCCTAACAAGGAAAGGATGCTAAATTTCACACATAATTCATGCAAAAGCGAAAAAGGGTTCCATTGGTTTTCAATGTGGGTGAGGGTTCCGTGGCCGAGTAGGATCAATTTTAATGGGTAGCTTGATTGATTTTAACTTCTGGTGTGTAACTCTTCATGTATGCGTATTTGATATATTAAGAAAGATATGTATAATATTTATTGCTAGTATAATACTTTTGAAAAAATGTTTTTTTTATTAAATTGAAACTCAAACTCTGAACGATATATAAATCTATGTTTAGACCACCCAGAAAATCTTTCTAGTGGTCATAATAACATAATAATTTTTCAAAGCATTGATCAAATTGGGAAAAATATCAATTGTGGGAAACCTAAGCCTTTCGCCAGATTGAAAGATAAAAATAATCAATTTTTATCCCACAATACAGGTATTGCTTAAGGTTAAGGCTGGTTTGATAGTAATGGTTCAATGAAAACATTCATTTTCTGCAGTAGTATTGGTGTCGTATTTATTACGCCACCTCACCCACTTGACTCCATTCCATGCTCCAAGTGTCCTGAAAAAAAAAACCTGAGCCGATTTGAAAAAAAAATCTGTCTGAAACTCGATTTGCGCTATTGCACAACATGTGAAAGATTTAGTTCGAGAGGTTTTATTCCACGAAACCAGTACAATAGACAGGTGCTTTCCCTAATAATTAGCTACGAAGAACCTCCGTCGTCCTCCGCAGCTCAGAAGGCTACTGATGAGATCGAATTTTCAACACCAGGTACATAGCCTAATGGAACGTACACACGGTCAAGCAGTTTGACCAACATTGTCTCCACCTCTCTATTCAAACATCCATCAAGTTTTACCAACAACGGCACGAACAATCAATTTATTCGACCAACAATATCACAGACGAACGACCGAAACGCCAACTTGAGCACCAACCATAAAAAATATATGAGGGCTTGTGCAACTTCACTACAAATGCTCAAACATGTTTGGCGAACCTTGACTCCGCCCCCGACAACTCAAACCAAAATCAAACCGTTTTAATTTTTTCCAACCGAGCCGCCAACTGTCAAATGGTTGTTCGAACAACTTCACACACGTTCAAACAAAACAGCAACCGATGCGCTTTCTGGGGGACGGAGTCAATATTTGACTAGTGTGTACGTTGCGTAATGGAACGTACACACGGTCAAGCAGTTTGACCAACATTGACTCCACCTCTCGTTTATTCAAACATCCAACAAGTTTTAGCAACAGCGACACGAACAATCAATTTATTCGACCAACAATATCACACACGAACGACCGAAGCGCCAACTTGAGCACCAACCATCGAAAAATATATGAGGGTTTGTGCAACTTCACTACAAATGCTCAAACATGTTAGACGAACCTTGACTCCACCCCCGACAACTCAAACCAAAATCAAACCGTTTTAATTTTTTCCAACCGAGCCGCCAACTGTCAAATGGTTGTTCGAACAACTTCACACACGTTCAAACAAAGCAGCAACCGAAGCGTTTTCTTGGGGGCGGAGTCAATGTTCGTCCAACTGCTTGACTGGTGTGTACGTTGCATAACACTCGCAATCTATTTTCAAAACCAACTCTTTCACAAGCATTGTTTTGTGCAATGCCAGCCGAATAGGATGAGTATTTAGTTATGTCTGGCATCTGGCATGTGTGGATGCTCCCTAAACATGCAATTTATGGATGCTCTCTATACATGCAACAATGCTGCTGTTGTGAAAGATAACACAGCCAAAATTAAGGTACTATGTTGCATTGCACGTTTCAGTGATGCCCTCTGAGGACCAGGACCAAAGATTCGGTACTTGGTATAAAATCGATTAATAATTATTGGAACGACCAATTAATATGCGATCCCTATTGAGTGAAAGCTCCTGAATATTACCCCCAGTCATATAGGCTCTGCCCCTGTCATAGTCAGTACAATGAAAAATTTAACCTCCCCATACCAACCGTCATACGAGCATGAAACGGCCAATCAGCCTCTATCCAAACCAGCCCAAACAATCGGAGGGCACCCAGAATATGGAACAGTATCGACCAGAGCTTTAAATATTTAACTTCATGAAGTTACGTCAGTCCGATTTTTGACAAACATCACATGATTATTCAAAACATAGAATATCGTAGTCAGATGACTACTCCATCGACTTATTCATTCGACTGTCACTGAGAATGCTTCATTTACCGTTATTATAAAAAAAATACCATTTAATCGGCAGCCGCCATTCGATTTCTACTATATATCTACGCTTCTGGACAACTTTTCGAAAAAATCGTTAGTAAGATTTTCGAGTTAGGACGTTTTTAATACTTTTGATGAAAAAAGCCTTGTTAGGCAATAAAAAAACGAACAGTGGGTAATGTCTGTGACATAACCGCTAAGTGGACGTAGGACTTGACTTGACCATGCCTTTAATATACATAATATGTCCAAATTTCTCACATCAACTATTTTGGATAAATAATCGGCGTTGCATACCATTCCTTGGCAAAATCTTCTCATCAAACCGACACAGAAATCAAATCTACCTCAAACAAGAATCATAAAAAAAATCAGGAAGTATCTGTCCGGTCACGAAATATTAGCCTCGACAGTGGCAACCTTCCCACTGAAGGACTGCCTGAAATAAACCACAAGTTGGCTCAGCAGGGGATGTAGACTGTATCTCAGCCCTTCCACTGAAGAGTAGACTGGCCCAGGAAACAAAAAGTTGTCTGATTCCACGGGGCACCCCCCAGGATTGTGTCTTTGGGTGAGAAAATCAATCTCTGAAAATTTCAGCTCAATCGCGTGTTGCATAAGCTGGGGCATTTGATTTGAAGTTTGTATGGGGATTTCAGCCAAAATTTATAGGAAAATATACCTCCGTCACTCATTCGAGCTGGAAATTGGTTCTGATTGCTCGATTGACCTCAGAATTGCAAAAACGGCAGTTGGTATGCTACAGAACAATTTCACAGAACATTGAATGATGATTAAATAAACTTTTATATGGGTTTCGGCTGATGCGATTCGATCAAAAAACTCAAAAATACACAAATCAGCTCCTAATAATTCAGCCGAAAATTTTATAAAAGTTCATTTAATCATCATGCAATGTTCTGTGAAATTGTTCTGTAGCATACCAACTGCCGTTTTTGCAATTCTGAGGTCAATCGAGCAATCAGAACCAATTTCCAGATCGAATGAGTGACGGAAGTATATTTTCCTATAAATTTTGGCTGAAATCCCCATACAAACTTCAAATCAAATGCGCCAGCTTATGCAACAAGCGATTGAGCTAAAATTTTCAGAGATTGATTTTCTCACCCAAAGACACAATTCTGGGGGGTGCCCCGTGGAATTCGACAACATTTTTTTCTCCCCATAGTAATCTGGACCAGTCTACTGAAGAGCCTTCTAATCCGTGCGATAGCGACTGAAGGAGAACATTATTTTTAACTCTTATGGAACGTACACACGGTCAAGCAGTTTGACTAACATTGACTCCACCTCTCGTTTATTCAAACATCCATCAAGTTTTACCAACAGCGACACGAACAATCAATTTATTCGTCCGACAATATAACATACGAACGACCGAAGCACCAACTCGAGCAACAACCATCAAAAAATTTATGGGGGTTGGAGCAACTTCACTACAAATGCTCAAACATGTTCGGCGAACCTTGACTCCACCTCCGACAACTCAAACCAAAAACAAACCGCTTTGATTTTTTCCAACCGAGCCGCAAACTGTCAAATGGTTGTTCGTACAACTTACACACACGTTCAAACAAAGCAGAAACCGAAGCATTTTCTTGGGGGCGAGGTCAATGTTCGTCAATCTGCTTGACTGGTGTGTACGTTGCATTAGAGCAAAGGGCTGTTTGCTTCGGCTAAGTGCAAAAAGTAAGAAAACGATCTTTTCAAATAACCGCGAATTTCTAGTGATGGTATAAAAAAGACTGAATGCTCTGCGAGCGAATGCACTTTTCTTTTATACCTTATTTTGAATTTTCTCTGCTTCCCAATTGGTGGGCGAATCAGCTAGTGTCTTGTATCCCGCTTCTTTGTTAGCCAAAGCGTCATCATCATTAACGCGTTCGAGAAGGGCTTTTCTTTTTAACGCTTGTTGCTCGCTGCTGGCGTCTATTTCCTAACGGGACTTTTCGCTACAGGCCAATAAGCCGGGCAAGCGAGCTTAGAATTGCAGTTCAGGTGTGAAGTACGTGTTCTTTTCTGAGAAAACATTGTTAGTAGTAGAACGAAAGAAAAAACCCGGACATGGAATTTCGGGTGATAAGATTTGGAATTGGTAACATGGGACGATCATTCAGTCACGTTCGCTTTGTGTGCGGTCAGTATCAAACAATGTTTATCTACATATTTTTTTTATAAATGCCAAAAAATCCAACATTTGATGAAAAATCGATTGATAGTTTATTGATGTTTGAGCTGTTATCGGTGTTTTTTATCCAAATAAAATTATGTGAGAGATTTGGACATCTTATGAATCTTCAAAGGCATGGTCAAGCGAAGTCCTTCGTCCACTTCGCGGTTAAATCAGAAAAAATATCCACTGCTAGTTTGGACGCTATTTATGAAGATCACGCATAAAATTTTATCTCTAGAATATTGGATTTGGCACCGAAGTACAATTTCTATCCCGAAGGGTATTGAAAGCATTGATATTGATCTCTATTATTGGCTCTCTGAAGAACTGTTTGTTTTTGGACATACATGCTGCATCATGTGGCTTTTCTTCAGCCTGTCTTGGCTCAGCACCGATTCCGGCCGGTCTCGGCTCGACTCTGCTGCTGCTGCCGGTATCTGCTCAGCATTGCTGCTTTCACCTGTCATAAGACGAGTTTGAACAATCCCATTGAATTCCACCACTTAATTGTATCCTGACAGATACGTATTTCGACCTCAACAGTAAGGCCGTCTTCAGTGTCTTGTACTTGACTCGACTCGAAGTCGAGTCAAGTACAAGACACTGAAGACGGCCTTACTGTTGAGGTCGAAATACGTATCTGTCAGGATACAATTAAGTGGTGGAATTCAATGGGATTGTTCAAACTCGTCTTATGACAGGTGAAAACATTCCACTAAAAAGCTCAAAATAATTTTCTTATCATTGCTGCTTTGTCGGGTCTGTAGGGTGGACTGCTGATGTACTGGCTAGGTTTCGGCTGATGATGGTCGCTTCGATGGTGTCGAGCCGAAAAAGCGGTCGGTACAGACTTCATTCCCTGCTAAAAGGTGTGAGTGCTGTTCAATCGATGATGCGGTTGCTTCGCTTGTCCCGGTCAGAATGAAAGGAAAAAATCGCGTTGCGCTATTTTATGGCTTCTCGGCAGACCCAGCGGCTGCTCATTCGCTGGTGTCTGCACCAATCAGAACGTGGTAATGGAATGATGCAAGAATTATGCGGTACCCATATTTATAGGTTCCCTTGATCTCAATGTTTTTCATTGAAAACAGTTTCATGCCTATTGAAACAAGTTTTTCGGGTCTTATCAAGCATAGACATGGAAGGCATACTCGAAATCTGTCGATTGAGGGGCTTACCGCAGAAATTCGTCCACTGAGACGAACGCTGTTAACGTTTAAAATCTTTCAACACAGCGTAACGCGGTCGATTTGAATATTTTGAAATGACATCCGGTATAGTAAAGAGAGACGTAAGTCCTACGTCAATAGCACAATGTTATAACTTTAAAACAATTTTTTATGCAAAATCAATATAATCTCTATACTTATAAAAAATATACATTTTCTTTTGAAGCAATATTTGATTGTTAATAATTGTGAAAAATAAAAGAGCAGATTTTTTGCCAAGTGTGTAAGACACAAGGTAAGACATCTCTGGCTCAGGAAGGTGCAATCAAATATACTATATTAACAATATGATTCACTCTCACGAAATTTTGGCGACACCACATGTGGCGCCAACTCGCGTCCGAAAGGATCGATACACAAGTAAATCGAACTACCCAAAATATGACGATCGTTTTACACACACTTCAAAATGTCATCATGGAAAAAAAATAGGGATGCTTGATGTTTTTTTTGCAAACTTGATCGATTATGTTTAATCGAATGCAAATGGAAAATCAAATGTTGTAGCAGATGTGTGGTAGGCATATTTTTGTGGAAATGTATAATAAATTTGATATAGCTCGTTGAACTGTATCCGGCGGGACCATGCCGGTGCACCTACTCGCTCTCTGTTTTGCACACCATGTTGCTGTTTTCTCATTTGACTGCAACACTTTTATCAATTGTACTATTGTCGCGCTAATCTTTTCCTAGAATGCTGCGGCGGTCTTACACTCGCAGGCTCGGAAGCAGGAAGCCGCAGTATTCTATTTTATCTCGAGATGCATAATATATTAACAATATGATTCACTCTCACGAAATTCTGGCGACCCCACATGTGGCGCCACGATACACGATACACGTTATAATTAAACTACCCAACATATAACGATCGTTATACACACACACTTACGGAGCCGAATTTATTGAATTCAACATTTGGCTAGCAAACATTACCGCTAGGCAATGGTTAAACTCACTGGTATTTTTTAACAGCAAGGAAGTGACCCTGATCAATTTACTTATGTTTTGTTACACTTTTTGAATTTAAATGTAAATTAACAAAATTCGTAGAGATTTATAGATTTATGATTTATAGATATATAGATGCATAATAGTTTACAAAATGATTGTTTGAGCTCGAAAAACGATGGAATTCCGACATTCAAGACTTAAGGATTTTTGAAAACGTAACGATTTTTATCACATTTTCAAGGATGATGTGATCAAAATATTTTACCTACTTGTGAGATGAGCATTAGGGTGGTTCAAAAAATTGATTTTGATCCACAGTGCTCATCTGATTCTTTACCATGTTCTGAGTTTCCCCTGAAAATTTGAGCTTATTTGGATTAAAACTGATTTAACAAGCCGTTTCAAGTTTGCATGCAAATTAGTATAGAGAAAATTATTTTTTCGTTGTACTGTTAATGAAGTTTCCCCATCAAGCGCAGGTTAAAAGAAAACCTACACAGCTAAAAGGAATACTCAACAGCTTTTACTCAGTGTAAACCGCATCTCAATTAATCGATCCAATAATTCATGATTAGACAATGTTTTCACCACGTAAAACACTTTTTTGATAGTTGATTTGCATTATAAATATATTAGGGAGAAATATCAATATACTCAAGGGAGATTATATATTGCTGTTACAATTATTTTAAATTGATATTTGAAAACCATCCCTAGAGCGGAATAAAACTTGTAATGTTGCTTGGGATATCACCGCATAGCTAAGGAAGGCTTTTATATTACTATGGTAGATTATTGTTTAGCATGATCAATCGTTTTGAATAATTTTATGACACCAGTTAAACTTATTCATTCGCATAACAAGTTTCAATTTTGGCAGGTGTTTAGAAAGAATTGGGTATATATGAAAAAAGATATCGAACCAGTGCATAATCTCCATCCAAGCGTTTCTCAGCTATTTTCAGAGGATTTCATACATTTATCGAGCTTGGCTTCGTTATGCTCTTTGACGCTTGAGCTTCAATAAACAAGTTATTTAGACTATAACTTGGTAATAATCGATTCCTCCTTAATTTTTTATATGATGATTGGAAGAAAAAAACGAGGAAACTCATTTAGTAGTGACGTGGTAAATAATTGACTGTTTTACAACTAAAAGGTTCCGTTTAAGGGAGAAAAAAAAGTTGTTTGGGACCCTCGGTAGATTTTTTTCAAATAGTCACGAAATGAACGCCTAAAGGGTCAAACACAATGGACACGTTTGCGTGCGTTTTGACAGTTTTCCCATGAGTTTGGCCCATAAGAGCTATATTTTCACGTAGTTCATTTTTTTTGTCACACACCGCGTTGAATTATCTTGATTTTATAAAATCAATGATGATTTCTTTTCAAATTAACTCGCATGCATAATCCCATTTTTGAGAATTCCCAAATTGTTATCAATTTGTGAATATGATTTGACAGAGAGAAACGTACTTTTGTGAACAAACTGCCCGATATGAGAGTCTGATATAAATACAATTCAAACATAATTACGTTTGTGGTACAATCTCTCTATATAAAAATGAGTTTGAATTTCCTTTGAGGCAATATAAATGTAACCAAATAATCATACCCATTATGATAAGCGTAACATAACAAAACGCAATCGGATGAGTGTCATCTTCATGGCTTTCCACTCAAGATACATATTCATTCAATCAATGGTGGGCAGCAAAAAGTTTTCAATTCATAATAAGTTGCAACGCAGGTGTTAAGTTCCAGTAGGAATTTAGGACACCGAAGAGGAAGAAGAATGATGCATTGGAATAATATCGATAATATTCAGAAAGAATTAATCAAATTTCTTGCTGAAGAAAATGATAGAAATGTTTACAGTGGAACTATCATATTAATGTTTGCGGAACGGCTTTCACAGTTTGAACGATTGAAGCAAAGGTGTAGTTTGTCTGCTTTGCACTGCTTCATCGAAATATGTAAAGTAGTGTTTGCATTTAACAAAGTCGATATTTTGCATTTAACAAAGTCGATAATCGATTTATTGAAAAATGTATGGACATCCCCACACTGTAAAATGTCATCGAACAACTGTATGACTACTCACCAGAAGATGGCAGGAGGGTTTTCCAGCACAAGCTAGAAAAAAACATGTTTAGATTCCTCTTTGCTCGCTAGATGATGTTGTTATCACCGGCAAATTGTTCGCCATTTCGTTGTATGGAAAAACTCGAAGTGAACCATATTGTTAATATAATATATTTGGTGCAATCCAAAGATCTGGTGTGCAAAGAAACGGAACCATCATCACAAGTTATACATGCTCCATTCTACATGCTAACATGCTTACATGGTGAAAAAGGATGGGATGCGATTTGAGATTGTCAACGAATTCATATATTTTGGGCCACTAGTTACATGTGATAATGACGTTAGCCGCGAGGTGAAAAGGCGGCTGCAAGTAGGACTTTCTACGGTTTGCGAAGCCAGCCAAAGTCTTGCAGCCTATAAACATGGACAAAACTAGCACTTTACACATCCAATTATCCTGTTGGGCCATAAAGCATGGACGTTAAAAGATGCTTACTATCGAATTCTCGGGGTGTATGCGCAGAAAACACTGCGCTCAATACTTGGTGGTGTGGTGGAAAATGATGAATAAAACAGACGCATGAATCACGAGTTGTACCATGTGTATAAAAATGCAGACATAGGCAGGCTGATAGAATACGACAGATTACAGTGAGCTGGACATGTAATGGTTATGTCGGAAGAGAGATCAGCAAAAGTCATGCTTAACAGAGAACCTGAAATAGGACGTCGGCTCCGAAATAGACCCCGCACTTGCTGGCTGTGCTACAATCGAGAAAGATGCGCGTGCGGCTAACGTGCAGAGAGACTGGCGGCCCAAGCAGTTACCTAGAACAAGACATTACATTCGGTTTTGCTCTGACAACGCGGAGTGTACGACTTTCATAGGAGATTCTATTGATTTTGCATAAAAATAACTCGTTTGCAAGCTATTACGTTGTTCTACGGATTTTAAGAATGATTTACAAGGCGTTTTTCATCGAATAACTTAAAAACAGCAAAACTAGAAAATCTCATCAACAATCTATCTGAAAATTTGTCCAGAAGCGTAGAATTAAAGTAGGAATCGAATGGCGGTTGCCGATTGAAAAGTGTATATTTTTGCCTTTCTCGTACAACAACAAAGTTGTACCGAAAGGCTATATGATTGCTTCAAAAAAGAACTTTTGATAGAAGGCCCGGAGACCCATAGTGTTATATACCGATCAACTCAGCTCGACGAACTGAGGTGATGTCTGTATGTGTGTGTGTGTATGTGTGTATGTGTACAAATTTTGTAGACACACTTTTTGGAACTTAGCATTATCCGATTTACTCGCAACAAGTTGCATTCGACGGGGAATGCGATCCCATTGTTTGTTATTGAAAATTGGCTCGATCGGACATTGCATTTCGGAATTATTGAAAAATCATTATTTTTTCCCAAGGGTCCCCCTTGGAAAAAAAATTCAAAACCAAAAAAAAATTATTTTTTTCCGAAAATGATGGCGATGCATTTTAACTAATGCAAAAACATGCAAAATGATCGAAAAAATGTGATCTATTCTCCTAAAGAACTTTTTTGACCTTTCTAATGTGATTCTTTCAATATATTTTATGATGCACGAGAAAGGCATCATCACTGCTAGGTGGATTAATCTGGGTTTTTTTCTTTTTGTTTTATAATAATGGTAAATGAAGCACCGTGGCACCGTGGCTTACTATGTGCAGAAATAAACATAATTAGTAAATACTAATACAAACAAACAAACAATTGTTTCTTTTGACGTTTACCTCAGTATTACATAAAGTTTTGACGTAGGACTTACGTCTTTCTTTTCTTTACTATACTGGGTGTCATTTAGATTTTTGGAAATCGAGAGCGTTACACTGAAAGGGAAGATTTTGAACGTTACTAGCGCCTTTATCTTTCAATGGATTTTTAAGATTTATATATCAATCGACTCGGACACTCTCCAGCTATTTGCCAATTTAATTGAAACTTAAGATTATTAACGACCAGCTATTGAAAATTTCAATTCTTTTCAATTCCAGCAAAAATTTCATATGTAATCAATTCCGTGCATTCCTAACACGGACATCAGAATGCGGTATCACGGGCCACCGCAAGATTTTCTTTGCGTATAAAAGAAGCAGTGCCTGCCGTGTACAAATCATTACAATTTGTGACAGCCGCGCGTAATACCGTGCTTTTTGCTCGCGCATTCTTTGTTTCTTTCGTTCGTTCATTGTGTTTACCTACACAGCATGCAGACGCCAGCGGTAGAACTACCGGTGGGTCCTCGAAAATGCATGAAAGAAGTGGGCACTTTTTTTTGTCATTCTGTGCTTGAGGATGGTCGGATGCAGTTGTGTCGGTTGCGATGGATACAATCGCCCATCGCATGCTCGGAGTTCACGGATAGAGGCCGATGATGGCTGAGGCCAAGATGAATACACCACTAGGTGTTCCAATCTGCCAAATTCACGATTCAGCCATCTTGGATTTTAGTATGGGAGAGCCAGCCGGTTTGTTTTCGTTTTGCACTGAAAATGAATTTTTCACCTCCGCCTTCTTCTCTTTCATAAACCTGGCAGATTGGAGCACCTAGTGGTGTATTCATCTTGGCTGAGACAGCGAAGGCAGCGATGGTAGACGAAAAAGAATAAAATTAGAGAGATTTGGTTGCTCATCCACGAAAAGTGATTAGTTTCATAATTCACATGATCCCGGGATGGGTACGAGTCATGGTATTTGACTGACCATATGTTAAGTTGTGCTTGGTACTAAACGACACGTACATTCAAATATGGTCATACTATAACAGTTCTGATTCCCCAGCAAAGAAAATCATCTACACTGATGATTATAAAAATTTGATTAAAATATTCACTTTCATTTATTCGCAGAAGGCATTAGCAATTAAAGATGCACAATGAGCAATAGTGTTGATATCCATTTTAGAGTAGACAATTTTGCTGTATTACATGTAAATGTTTTAAAAAAGTCCGCAAAAAATCATTTCCAGAAGAATATTTAAATAAACATTATCTTATTAGGAAAATTATTTTGAGCTTTTATCTTATTCTTTGTTTTTCATTTTCTGAGAAATTATAAAATTAAACTTTACGTAGACTCGGAGCTCGGAATCAAAACATTAAAACATTTTTCGTTTTTCGTTGACGTATTAGCAATACCTCCTTTATTTTAGTAGAGTTACTGCTCCTTGACTTGTTTCCTATTATTGTGATTTTTTTCAGCAGTAAGCACGCATGTTAGCGTTTAAAAATGCCCTACATTTTCTTGAGCAAATAAGGGCTTAATAGTTAGAAACAAAGCAATTCCAATTATGTATTTAATTATTAGTTTTATTATGAACCGGTGCCAGCGAAAGTGGTACATGTTACATTAAGTAAATTTTTCAGGAGACGCTTTTTCTCAAAAACATCGAATAATAAATTAATATTTGCAATTTTTTGCATTTAAACTGTACCAACATGTTATGACTGATGTGCCTAAAGATAGCAGTGAAAAATAAGCGAAGTTTATGACAAATTTCAAGTTTATTGTATTAAATTGCACATGTACCACTATTAATGGGAACAAAAGGAAACAGAAACCGAAAAACGTTGACAGTAAAAATGGTACATGTACATTTTCAAAATCATTCTAAACGGCAGAAAACTATCTTGAAATTCAAAATAGGATTAAAATCTGTTGTGAAAACAGTCATGTTGCCGAATTTTCTTTTAAATAAGCTGATTTTAGTGGGCGGAACTGTTCATGTACCACTTTTTCTGGCAACGAAATGGCCATTGTGATGTATACCAGAAAATAGAATGTGCATATCTCTAGATTTAGTTGCCAAAAATCACTTTTTCGTTATTTCCTTACTAGATTTTTGAAAATAGAAGCCGTTCGTGTAAAAAACTCAAAATTGACAAAAATGGTTTATGTACCACTTTCGCTGGCACCGGTTTATTTCTAGAAGTTTTGAATAAACAATTTGCCAATAATTCTACACAGCATGGATGTTGTCGTTTCTAATATCAATACCTATAATCAAACTCCATAAGTCCAAAAGTTGGAAAAAAAGTTGGAAAAAAGGAATAAAATAGACCCCATCTCGCGGTCCTTAGCCTCTTACCCAGCAACTCCTATCCCTACCTCCCCGCGGTGCTGGCCGGGATACGAGCAACCTTAGGGAAGATCGGGTAACCAACCCCGGTGGGAACTATGGTCGTATGCTGACAGGGAAGGGGGGGTTTGCTCCTCTCCGGAGGTTCAAATCATATTGAGCGTCTGTTCTCCATGTCAGGATCGGCTCACAACAGCGTCTGTTCTCCATGTTAGGGGCGATTGATCATCGTCCGAGTGCCAGCGAGGGACTCTAAGTGAAACTGTGCACCATGGTCCACCGGAAATAAGGAGGAATGGTCCTCCGGAAATTTTGGGGGTTTGGTGTCAGGCCCTGCAGGCCAGCCTTTAAAAAATCATAAGCAACGAACAATCAACAAGAGAGTACGGACCGGAACCATCGGCGAAGACCACTGCGACGAAAAGGGACTAGCGATTGGAAACTCGGTTCGTGGAACTGCAAATCTCTCAACTTCATCGGGAGCACACGCATACTCGCCGATGTGCTCAAGGACCGTGGATT
Source organism: Armigeres subalbatus (assembly GCF_024139115.2). Taxonomy (NCBI): domain Eukaryota; kingdom Metazoa; phylum Arthropoda; class Insecta; order Diptera; family Culicidae; genus Armigeres; species Armigeres subalbatus. Next base: position 258,291,045 of record NC_085141.1, read on the forward strand.
CGGCATCGTAGCGCTGCAGGAGGTTTGTTGGAAGGGATCAATGGTGCGAACGTTTAGAGGTAATCATACCATCTACCAGAGCTGCGGCAACATACACGAGCTGGGAACAGCTTTCATAGTGATGGGCGACATGCAAAGGCGCGTGATCGGGTGGTGGCCGATCAACGAGAGAATGTGATCAAAGGCCCAAAAGCCAAAGGTTGAGGATCAAAGGCCGGTTCTTCAACTTCAGCATAATCAACGTCCATAGCCCACACTCCGGAAGCACTGATGATGATAAGGACGCATTCTACGCGCAGCTGGAACGTGAGTACGACAGCTGCCCAAGCCACGACGTCAAAATCATCATAGGAGATTTGAACGCTCAGGTTGGCCAAGAGGAGGAGTTTAGACCGACTATTGGAAAGTTCAGCGCTCACCGGCTGACGAACGAAAACGGCCTACGACTAATTGATTTCGCCGCCTCCAAGAATATGGCCATTCGCAGCACCTATTTCCAACACGGCCTCCCGTATCGGTACACCTGGAGATCGCCACTGCAGACAGAATCACAAATCGACCACGTTCAGATTGATGGACGGCACTTCTCCGACATTATCGACGTCAGGACATATCGTGGCGCTAACATCGACTCTGACCACTATCTGGTGATGGTTAAACTGCGCCCAAAACTATCCGTCATCAACAATGTTCGGTACCGACGACCGCCGCGGTACGACCTAGAGCGACTGAAGCAACCTGATGTCGCCACTACATACGCGCAGCATCTCGAGGCAGCGTTGCCGGAAGAGGGTGAGCTCGATGGGGCCCCTCTTGAGGACTGCTGGAATACAGTCAAAGCAGCCATTAACGACGCAGCGGAGAACAACGTCGGGTATATGGGTCGAAGTCGACGGAACGATTGGTTCGACGAAGAGTGCAGACAGATTCTGGAGGAGAAGGACGCAGCGCGGGCGGTCGCGCTGCAGCAAGGTACCCGGCAGAACGTGGAACGTTATAGACGGAAGCGGAGACAGCAGACCCGCCTTTTTCAGGAGAAGAAACGCCGCCTGGAAGAAGCGGAGTGCGAGGAGATGGAACAGCTGTGCCGTTCTCAAGATACACGCAAGTTCTATCAGAAGCTCAACGCATCCCGCAAAGGCTTCGTGCCGCGAGCCGAAATGTGCCGGGATAAGGATGGGAGCATCTTGACGGACGAACGTGTGGTGATCGAAAGGTGGAAGCAGCACTACGAGGAACATCTGAATGGCGCTGAGAGTACAGGCAATGAAAGTCAAGGCAGCGGAGGAGATGACTACGTCAGTTCAGCGGACGATGGAAGCCAACCAGCCCCCACCTTGAGGGAAGTTAAGGATGCCATTCAACAGCTAAAGACCAATAAAGCAGCTGGTAAGGATGGTATCGGAGCTGAGCTCATCAAGATGGGCCCGGAAAAGCTGGCCACTTGCCTGCACAAACTGATAGTCAGAATCTGGGAAAACGAACAGCTACCGGAGGAGTGGAAGAAAGGGGTTATATGCCCAATCTACAAGAAAGGCGACAAACTGGAGTGTGAGAACTTTCGAGCGATCACCATCCTTAATGCCGCCTACAAAGTGATATCCCAGATCATCTTCCGTCGTCTGTCACCATTAGTGAACGAGTTCGTGGGAAGTTATCAAGCCGGCTTCGTTGACGGCCGCTCGACAACGGACCAGATCTTTACTGTACGGCAAATCCTTCAAAAATGCCGTGAATACCAGGTCCCAACGCACCATCTGTTCGTTGATTTCAAGGCGGCATACGACAGTATAGACCGCGTAGAGCTATGGAAAATTATGGACGAGAACAGCTTCCCTGGAAAGCTTACCAGACTGATCAAAGCAACGGTGGATGGTGTGCAAAACTGTGTGAAGATCTCGGGCGAACACTCCAGTTCGTTCGAATCGCGCCGGGGACTAAGACAAGGTGATGGACTTTCGTGCCTGTTGTTCAACATTGCGCTAGAAGGTGTCATGCGGAGAGCCGGGTGTAACAGCCGGGGTACGATTTTCAACAGATCCAGTCAATTTATTTGCTTCGCGGATGACATGGACATTGTCGGCCGAACATTTGCAAAGGTGGCAGAACTGTACACCCGCCTGAAACGTGAAGCAACAAAAGTTGGACTGGTGGTGAATGCGTCAAAGACAAAGTACATGCTTGTGGGCGGAACCGAGCGCGACAGGGCCCGCCTGGGAAGCAGTGTTACGATAGACGGGGATACCTTCGAGGTGGTCGAGGAATTCGTCTACCTCGGATCCTTGCTAACGGCTGACAACAACGTTTGTCGAGAAATACGAAGGCGCATCATCTGTGGAAGTCGGGCCTACTACGGGCTCCAGAAGAAACTGCGGTCGAAAAAGATTCGCCACCGCACCAAATGTGTCATGTACAAGACGTTAATACGACCGGTAGTCCTCTACGGACATGAAACATGGACAATGCTCGAGGAGGACTTGCAAGCACTCGGAGTATTCGAGAGACGGGTGCTTAGGACCATCTTTGGCGGTGTACAAGAAGACGGTGTGTGGCGGCGAAGAATGAACCATGAGCTCGCCCACCTCTACGGCGAACCCAGTATCCAGAAGGTATCTAAAGCCGGAAGGGTACGATGGGCAGGGCATGTTGCAAGAATGCCGGACAACAACCCTGCAAAGATGGTGTTCGCTTCCGATCCGGCAGGTACGAGACGACGTGGAGCGCAGCGAGCGAGATGGGCAGACCAGGTGCAGAACGACTTGGCGAGCGTGGGGCGTATTCGAGGATGGAGAGATGCGGCCTCGAACCGTGTATTGTGGCGTCAAATTGTTGATTCAGTGTTATCTGTATAGATGTAGACTAAATAAATGAATGAAAATGAATGAAATCCAAAAGTTAGAAGTAAAATTAACATGCGCTACGTTTATACAAGTCCTACGTCTACTCGCGGTTATGTTAAAAACATTACCCATTGCTCGTTTTTTCTTAATAAAACTTAGATCATTTTAGAGGAACGCCACTATGTTCCTAGTGGTTCGATATGCAAGTTTTTCACAGCGTTTTATAATGAAACTTCAAAATATTCAAATATTCACCATGCAGGAAGAGAACAAGGAAGTGCTACAATTGGTACTACAATAGTGAAGCCCCGTTTATCCCAAATAATCTGAATCCATCAAATTATCCTCAGTTACATACAATAGAGTAACTTTGGGTGATTATTAACCAGAAACTGAAGACGAAGGGAGCAGTCTCCACTGACACTGGCAGTATGAAGAAATGGTGGAATCAGCTAGCCAAAATCATAACTGGAGAGGCTGTGCACCGACTGACAAGCGGGATCAACAGAAAACTGCGAGAATTTCTTCGAAATAACGATGCATGACTTGTTTCAGTCATTCATATGAAATAAAATATTATAACTTTTGTTCCATTCTTAGAAAGTTTTTCGATCAAACTAAAAGCTAAAAAATACACGCATTTGAAAGTGCCCCATTTCTAAATGATCTGGTCTTTAATTTCTGGCAGTCATCTTGGAGTTAATTCACAATTTTTAGTCAGCTACGAGAACAGTTACCCTTACGGGCAAATTCGTAGGATCGCCAATCCGGAGATGAGTAGATGAGTTCGATTCTCGGTCCGGTCTAGGATGTTTTCGGGTGGGAAACATTCTCGACTCCCTGGGCATGGTGCTTTCATTGTACTTGTCACACAAGATACATACTCATGCAATGCCATGCATCAGGGAATTGATATTCGAGCAAAACCAAACAATATACCCTTTGTCACCAACAGAGTTTGTTACTGACAAACGCACCTCGTAACAAGCCTATATCAGAGCCCGAACACAATATGCCAAGAATCAGTTGCCTTCCATGCCTTGATATTCCCGAAAAAGAGCTTTACATTATGTACGCAATTCTGATTTCATTTTTTCGAAGTCAAATAACTTCTTTGCGACCAATAGAGTTATAGTAACAGAAGAAGCAGTCTGTGATAAATTGCCGCATTCCCGTTTATATACCATTGGCGATAAGGTAATACATACCCCATTAACCATGAAGTGTGTGCCCTCGAACCTGATCAATTTATATCAGTTCCGTTTTATATTAGTAAGTATAAAAAATATGGAGATTGTGGGATTTTGTGTGTGTTTGGATTCAAATTATGTTGAAAACCTTATTGCACTCAAGAATTATGTAATTATGCTAAAGCATACTTAATATTGTCTTATCTGCGGGGTTTATGGTATTGGGCTAACTCAAAACCAGAAAATGAAAGCATAGATTTTGTTTTTTATCTATTGGGATACTCATTTATATACCCACATCTGCCAGGCGTATACGCAGATAAAGAGCATACATTTGCTCACTAGAATAGTCCTCTGCATCTTTCTAAAATACACAAAGATATGTATTTTAGATTGTATTTCAGAAATGTGATAAAAGAAAATTACGGCAGCAGTTTTCCAAATATGAAGAAATAATTTTTCCTTTCTTATACAAAAAGTTGCACCAAAAGGCTATCATTTCCTTCCAAATTCGACCTTTATATATGGGGCTCTGAGACCCATTAGGAGAGGAAAATTAGTTTGACACTCATTGTTTTGAGAGACCGAGCAATGCTCTGTATCTCCGTGAGCACCACGTGAAAGGAATAGTTGGCTAGTTGAAAATGTAATTCAGGTAAAGCCACCTTGGTAAGCGAATAAATATTTATTTTAAACAAAGTTATTGAAAACTTGAAAACGAAAGCCGTGTCTCAAATCAATTCAATGCAAAAACCAATGTAAAAGAGAAGAAAATTAATTACGTATTTGTCGACTCAGAATAAGATTATGTAGTAAGCGTTGTTTCGAAATTCCTCGGAATTCTGTTAAATTTCGTTAAAAGCTATTTTTTCTAGTGAAATTTTTGTAATTTTACGAAAAGAAACCAAGAAATCAAATTTCGCCATGCTCAAATTCCGCGGAATTTTGTTTCGAACCAGCTTACTTGTGTAAAAATATTATAATAATAATTGTTCTCTGCAGTTAGCACCTTGAGCTGTCATCAAGCACGTTCCTGTCTCAATTACTTCTGTATATGGTCGGGGTTCAGCCAAACCGCACTGAGCGGCTTTTCGACTAACTTGTGATATTTTTATCGTACAAGGACAACGAAAATAGTTTCTTATAAATTTAAGGGTACATTTGCAGTAGGATATCCTCAGTTATGGGGTTGAGGGATATCCGATACGATTTGCTTTCAATTAAACTGCTAAACGAAACTTTTAGCAGAAAAATCGATAATTTTTCGTTGGCGCTTGGTGCGATTTGGCTGAACCCCGACCATATATTTTTGAAATTAGTGGAAAATATTTGATCATTTATATTGGACTTAGTTTCCAGACTTTTGTTTCATTTCCATAGTTTAAAAATACGTTAGGGGAACTGTACCGGTTTTGACCATGTTCCTTATTTGGCCAATTTTGCGAATAACTCCAAAGCAAAGCAATTCGGGAGGGTTTTATTAGTTTCAACAAGAGATATACCCCTCACGATTCATTGCTGCTTTTAACTGATCGATTATTTTGGAAAAATATGTATTTTTCAGGGTTGGCCAAAATAGGCACTAAGTTGGCCAAAACCAGTGCACTTCCCCTATTTGTTGATGCTACCTACAAATTTACTCCTTTAATACGTGAATATTACTTTGTAGATGGAGTAGTTGTGAATCCAATAAAAAACTTGACGAACCTTTGGAGATTGCCACTCAGTTCAGGCTGCTAATTAACTGCCCGTTCATTTGCTTCTGATCCTCGCCTTGTCATACCGGCGAAGTTGGCCAGCTCAACTTGATCACTGATTTACGTCCTTAAACGTGAATTTCACCGCGCGCATCGCCCTCGTCGAGTCAATTTATTTAACGATCAACAACATTATAACGGTCCTAAATCATTCTCGCCTCCAAGTATGCGGCCAATAAGTCCATATTTAACTTTGTGCCATTTTCAAGATCTTGTGTGTACTTATTCGGTCAACCGCAAATGCTTTGCCTCCTATCGGGGTTGGCTTCAAACTTAACGTCAAGCAACATTGTATACAAAGCTTTCCTCCGTTGTTCCTAGCACAGTAAAGGAGATTGTCAAAGGCGGCGCCGTATGTTAAAGACCACAACTTAACTGCCTTCCACTTGCCGCTCATCGTAAAAGATATTTTGAAAACCCTAACAATCATAAAGCCATTATCTTCTAAATTCTTAACTCTTCAAGTATTTAATCTCGGACTTGAAGCAGTCATGCGAAAAGCATGAAACCTACTCTTGGAGATATTCAAAACCAAACCATAATGGAAAAATGTGTCTTCCTCGAAGGAACATCATTTTTCAGGTCTAATCTGTTTTAAGACATCTCGACTATCCTTTGAACAAATGTTCCATTCAACCACTTACGCCAACTTTTACTCCCATTCCACCTGTCAAGCTGACATGCAAGGTAGGAATTTCCACACCAGATTCACATTATCACCAACTCAGCATCACCAGTTGCCACTTGAGTGTGTCTTGTTTTCAACCAACCTCAAGACGGCATGAATCCCTAATAAGTGATCCCCGGCACGCAGTCCGAATGAAGAATGAATGGGACTGTTGACCTCTGCCCCTTTCGCACCCAGTACAGAGCAGGGTTCGCACGAACTCTCCCACAGATGCTAACCGTTTGCCCGTTTGCAGCGTCCGACCCGAGGAAGAAGGAAATACGTGTGACACACTGTTTCCTTCCGGGGCTAAGATTCTTGCAGCTTGTCTTAAGTGGACCGGATACAAAAGGCGACAAGTTGTTTGGGTTTTGTTTGTCGAGCCGTAATGCATCCCAGCACTATAATTCCCACACCTACGAATAGAAGTTTGGAAAGCACCCCTTTTCAGTGGAACACTGAGCCGGGAGCAGAGTATGGTATGTGATGTATGTCTGAAATTGGGTTCATTTGCATAAAGAGGTGTTAAATGACCGTAACAAGATAATGTCGTTGAATTATTAATGATTTATTGTAAAGAGTACTTGCTTTGATAGCGTATCTCGGTTGTTTTTTTATGGGTAGAATCCTACCTGATTGGAACATTTTTTCATACTTATCATTTTCACCTATCATCTCTGTCTACATATATACGATATGTAGCATTAGGGTGGGACAAAATTTTATTTTCACTTCCTGCATGGTTTTTGCACGCCTCTTGGGTCCCATAATGCATGTGCGAAATTTCAGATTAATCGGTGAAACTATATTTTAGCGCCGGCGATTTTAACTTTCCATAGGATTTACTATGGGGAAATTTACCTTTACAAAGAAAAAATCCTCAAGGTGTCCCATTATTCTCTAACGATAAATCGATCCAACTACATCATAGAAAATTTTACCAGCAAACTTTCATTGGAAGACCGCAAAGTGATCCGACGCTCGTGAAAAATGTTATTTACATAAAACTAATTGCTGTATGAACGCAAGGCTCACTGCACTTTTTGTTCCAGCATCACTGCCGTCTGCTGCTTACTGTTGTTTGCACGAGGCACCACTTTGCGTAGAGGATTCGCTTAGCATGAATGAAAAAACGGGTTACTAGGGATACGTTTACTGGCCTTGCTGCATGAGGCTTCGTCCAACTAGGTAGAATAAATTCAACCAAATTTCAATGAAGGTGTGATTTACAAAAAGAGGCATGTAACGCACACTTTTCACACACAATGCAACGATGCGACTATAGATGCGAGGTATAGGTTGGGGCCTCTCATTCGCGACGTCAATAGTTCGAAGCTAGTCTGAACGGGGATTTTTTTGGGTAGTGGTAATCTTTTTGAAATTCTTTATATTCCCAAATTCTAACTTTCGAGAAGATTTCCAGTATTTCTAAAATATTTAGATAAGATGCACAGATAAAAATATGTTGTGATTTTAAATGTATTTTCATGCACATATTAGAAGCATGCAAATAAACAAGCGAATTAAATTCAAACTGTGTCTGCTTGTAAAACTCAGTCAAATTGAATTGAATATCAAATGTTAATTCGTTTGGTGGAATTAGCTGCAATTTTACAAGTCATTGAATTTTCAAAACAATTTGCTGTGTACTTGTGATAATGATTTCAGAAGAGAATAATTTAATGAACTTGCTCTGCTGCGTTGATACTTGATTGACATGCCGATAATTCAAATCGAAGACTACCGGGTTAGAGACACTTTTTGCAAAGTTGTGTATTTTCTAAATTGTGAAATAGTTTATGAGATTCCTAGATTTGTTTTGCCTCGAGTTGGAAATTTCTTTAATACAGATTATAGAAAAAATCTAGATTGCATGAGAGATGATTTTCACATCAAAATTTACATCACATCCCATTTTAAATCAACGTCACATCATGGATATTCAATTAAACAAATTTAGCAAAGAAATCAATTATATAATTCTGCAAATTAAATTATAACGATCTTATAGAAATAGATAATATATTTTCCCATAGAAAATAATTTGAAAGCACTTAAAATGAATCTATTTGAAAGGTTGTTTTGAAATGGCTCTTTTGTCTCAAGTATATTAATAAACAAGTGATTTTTTAAATTTTGGTTTGAAGCATATTTATTAATCTATCTTATGTCACATTCCTACATATGAACTCAAATATTCGTGTACAACATCAACGGTGATATTAAGAACTATTTTCACAGTAGTTCATTATTTTAAAATATAACTATTAACTATCAACATCATTACTGTTTAGATGTAAACTAAATAAATAAATCATCACAATTAAAAAAAAATACACGGCTGGCAGAATAGTTTGTATGAAAGTCAAAGGAATACCCTCTGAAAAATAGAAAATTAGTTATAATAATTCAAGTCTTTGATTTGAATTATTGGCATATCAATCAATCAAATATCAAAGAAGCAAAGCAACTTCATTAAATTATTCTCTTCTGAAGTCAGTATCACAAGAATCATATCTCAGTCTTTTAGAAATACCAGAAAGCTTCTCGAAAGTTAGAATTTGGAAATATAAAGAATTTCCTAAAGAATACCAGTATCGAAAAAAAAGCTCCCGCTCAGACCAGCTTCGAACTATTGACGTCGAGAATGAGAGGCCCCAACCTATACCTCGCATCTATAGTCGCTTCGTTGAATTGTGTGTGGAAAGTGTGCGTTACATGCCTCTTTTTGTTAATCACACCTTCATTGAAATTTGGTTGAATTTCTTCTACCTAGAAGGACGAAGACTCAAACCAACAATCAATATGAAACTGGCGTTCTTTTAGTGGTTCCAGTTGCGCACACTATGGACAATCCTTGGTACCCAGAAACGTCATCTCAGTTACCGGTTCGTAATTTATGATCGGCCCTTCAGAACCAAATTTAGTACTGTTGGCAAGGCAACATTTTCTTAGTTTGTTTTTATTTAATAAACCATCAAATTGAAAAATGAAAACTGAAATCTCATGGCGTGGAAATGTTTCAGGCAACAATTATATTTGACATTTTTTTTAAATTTAATCATACTTTTTTTACAGAAACATTGAAACAATAAAGGAAATTTAATAATTTAAGCAGCTGTTTCATCCCCCTCAACGGAAATTTCAAAAGATGTAGCACCAAAAGAGGTTGCTCTCAAACCGATAGGAAGTGATACGCACCGCAGTTTGTTCAGTCATCTCCTTCGCTCAGCATTTGACTTTTGGTTATACCAGACCGTCCAATACGCCTGTTATGGAACTGGGTATACCTTTCTTTCGACAACTTTACAACACTCGACCGTTACGATTAGGTAGAATAAAAAAAACTTTGCCTGGCAAACTTAGCATCTATCCAATAGTTTTCCGTCAACGACTGCGGCTTTCATCTTATCTTACGAAATGATTGTGGATAGGAACGAGTAGAAGCGATTGCTTATTATTTTATCAGTATTCTTTCTGGAAATGTCGATTATAACCATTCTTGATACTGATTCTGCTGAACTCTATTGATTATACTATTCGGTCGACCACACGGAACCGCGAAACAACTCACTTTATGGTTCCTTTCACTCAAATCCGCCCTTGCGTGGAAGAAGCCAAAAATAAGTATAATGCGAAAAAATCCGGTGAGTACTTTGCCTTTACTCCCGTGTTGAATTTTCACCCACTATGAAGTTTCACCAACTCAAATTTATGTTATTTTCACTCACCCGAGACTATGGTGAAAACAACCCAAATTTGGCTTCTTCCACGGAACAGCACACATTGGGTCGATGCAGCTCTCTTTGTTTATAATAACATTCATGAGAGGGAGTGAGAAAACTACTTACTTTTGAGTTAAAATTTTGAACTTCGTACTCAAATTTGAGTTCTTTAAACTTTTTTTTTAGGTTCTTTATTTTTTCTGTGCATACTTGTAACGTTTACTTCATCTGTGCCACCGACGGTGGGTGAAAGAATCCCCTTCGGTGTATGCACATACCTGAATGGAGTTTGAATAGCTACAATAGAACAGAGGTCAGTCAACTATGGTTCGATCTATGGTTCGATAGGGTTCGATGTCCACAATATGCTGAAGTTGCTAACAGGAGCACTAGATGCTTCAACCAGGCAAATGTGTGGTTCATTTGGCCACAATTAGCCCAATGTATTTATTCCAGAATCTTTTTTAGAAACACTCTGAATTTCGTCCTAAGAGTTTACGTAAAGGCCATATAAAAAATAACAAGAATGAGATATTGTAAGCATTTTTGTTTGTTTTAATTTGCATAGAAATTTAAATGAAATCAAATCAATCGACCTAATAGTGATACTGTCTTTCTCGTATTCAGCCAAGACACCAACCTTTCTGATTCAGAATACCATTTGAATAGCTTTTGACCGCAATGCTAATCGTAATCAAGGCTTTACCATCTTTGAAATACAGCTCGTTTAGAGAAAATCGGCTGAGAATTACCAAATGAAAAGATGACCATACCAAATAGAAGGTACATGGCCGCTGTCTTGGGAAATCGTTTGTAAAAGTTCGTGGAAGTGAGTTTCAAGCAAACTTAACATTGCAGACAAGGCCACCGAATGGGGTAGGTAGATGATCTTGCTTCGATGCCGGTAGTCGTTGGGTTCAAGAACCAGAGTTTTTAAGCATGCCAGCGAAGTTTTAGCCGAAGATTGTTGCTCTGATGATCTCCACATCAGAGAGCCTTTTCAAAATGGAACCGACTATTGCAAACCGTAGCATCCGTTTCCCATTTTAACACAATTCACAAGCCCAATAAATCAAGTTCCAACGTGAGAAAAGAATCACGATTAACGAAGAATTGAAAGCAGCGGGAATCCAAATGTGGAAGATGGTGCTGTGAACCATCTTTCCTAATATCACTACATAAGTCGAAGGCCCTCTGTACAAGTTAACGCTTTGCAAAACTGGAGTTTTGCCTATAGACAGCCACAAATCGTAAATCGACCTAGAAGTATAAAGAGTATTTAATAACTTCAACAATGGATTAAAGTATACATTTTTTCATTTATTTAGTTAACATCTAAACAGATAACACTAAATCAACAATTTGACGCCACAATGCACGGTTCGAGGCCGCATCTCTCCATCCTCGGGTACGCCCCACGCTCGCCAAGTCGTTCTGCACCTGGTCTGCCCATCTCGCTCGCTGCGCTCCACGCCGTCTCGTACCTGCCGGATCGGAAGCGAACACCATCTTTGCAGGGTTGCTGTCCGGCATTCTTGCAACATGTCCTGCCCATCGTACCCTTCCGGCTTTAGCTACCTTCTGGATACTGGGTTCGCCGTAGAGTTGGGCGAGCTCATGGTTCATTCTTCGCCGCCACACACCGTCTTCTTGCACACCGCCAAAGATGGTCCTAAGCACCCGTCTCTCGAATACTCCGAGTGCTTGCAAGTCCTCCTCGAGCATTGTCCATGTTTCATGTCCGTAGAGGACTACCGGTCTTATTAACGTCTTGTACATGACACATTTGGTGCGGTGGCGAATCTTTTCGACCGCAGTTTCTTCTGGAGCCCGTAGTAGGCCCGACTTCCACAGATGATGCGCCTTCGTATTTCACGACTAACGTTGTTGTCAGCCGTTAGCAAGGATCCGAGGTAGACGAATTCCTCGACCACCTCGAAGGTATCCCCGTCTATCGTAACACTGCTTCCCAGGCGGGTCCTGTCGCGCTCGGTTCCGCCCACAAGCATGTACTTTGTCTTTGACGCATTCACCACCAGTCCAACTTTTGTTGCTTCACGTTTCAGGCGGGTGTACAGTTCTGCCACCTTTGCAAATGTTCGGCCGACAATGTCCATGTCATCCGCGAAGCAAATAAATTGACTGGATCTGTTGAAAATCGTACCCCGGCTGTTACACCCGGCTCTCCGCATGACACCTTCTAGCGCAATGTTGAACAACAGGCACGAAAGTCCATCACCTTGTCTTAGTCCCCGGCGCGATTCGAACGAACTGGAGTGTTCGCCCGAAATCTTCACACAGTTTTGCACACCATCCACCGTTGCTTTGATCAGTCCTTTTAAGCTTCCCAGGGAAGCTGTTCTCGTCCATAATTTTCCATAGCTCTACGCGGTCTATACTGTCGTATGCCGCCTTGAAATCTACGAACAGATGGTGCGTTGGGACCTGGTATTCACGGCATTTTTGAAGGATTTGCCGTACAGTAAAGATCTGGTCCGTTGTCGAGCGGCCGTCAACGAAGCCGGCTTGATAACTTCCCACGAACTCGTTCACTAATGGTGACAGACGACGGAAGATGATCTGGGATATCACTTTGTAAGCGGCATTAAGGATGGTGATCGCTCGAAAGTTCTCACACTCCAGTTTGTCGCCTTTCTTGTAGATGGGGCATATAACCCCTTCCTTCCACTCCTCCGGTAGCTGTTCGGTTTCTCAGATTCTGACTATCAGTTTGTGCAGGCAAGTGGCCAGCTTTTCCGGGCCCATCTTGATGAGCTCAGCTCCGATACCATCCTTACCAGCTGCTTTGTTGGTCTTTAGCTGTTGAATGGCATCCTTAACTTCCCTCAAGGTGGGGGCTGGTTGGCTTCCATCGTCCGCTGAACTGACGTAGTCATCTCCTCCGCTGCCTTGACTTTCACTGCCTGTACTCTCAGCGCCATTCAGATGTTCCTCGTAGTGCTGCTTCCACCTTTCGATCACCACACGTTCGTCCGTCAAAATGCTCCCATCCTTATCCCGGCACATTTCGGCTCGCGGCACGAAGCCTTTGCGGGATGCGTTGAGCTTCTGGTAGAACTTGCGTGTTTCTTGAGAACGGCACAGCTGTTCCATCTCCTCGCACTCCGCTTCTTCCAGGCGGCGTTTCTTCTCCTGAAAAAGGATTAAATTATACGTTTATCTTCAATAAATTCCATAATACATCACCGACATCGACTGGAAAACAATGATAAAACAAATACTATCATATCCATGACAACGATAGAAAATTAGAACAAATTCAAATTCAAATCTAAGGATTGCTTAGTTTTACTGGGTACCGCTGGGTACTGGCGAGCTTAGTACACTGGAACCATAAAATGAGTACTAATTTGCTCTGACCCCAACATCTTGATAATTATATCTATGCTCAAACTGCAAGGCCAATAAACGTATCCCTAGTAACCCGCTTTTCATTCATACTGAGCGAATCCTCTACGCAAAGTGGTGCCTCGTGCAAACAACGGCAAGCAGACGGCAGTGATGCTGGAACAAAAAGTGCAGTGAGCCTTGCGTTCATACAGCAATTAGTTTTATGTAAATAAAATTTTTCACGAGCGTCGGATCACTTTGCGGTCTTCCAATGAAAGTTTGCTGGTAAAATTTTCTATGATGTAGTTGGATCGATTTATCGTTAGAGGATAATGTGACACCTTGGGGATTTTTTCCTTGTAAAGGCAAATTTACCCATAGTAAATCCTATGGAAAATTAAAATCGCCGGCGCTAAAATATAGTTTCACCGATTGATCTGAAATTTCGCACATGCTTTGTAATACTCAAAAGGCTTCTGAAAAAAATGAGGGAACGAAAATTTATTTTTTTCATATATACATGTCCCAGGCTAATGTAGCATACCTTGAGATAGTTTTTTCGCAAGCTGTTATGATAAAGAACTGATTCGGGAGGCTATATCTCATGATAAACTTCTTTTGCAAAGCTCCAAACGCGGGGACCACTGGTTCTGATGATGCATTTCAACTTGTTTCACACAGCTGTGTGATCCCCAACACAAAAGGAGCAAGAACAAAGCGATAATCACCACTTCTCTATGGGGGCTGCTTATCTGACTCTGTTTTTTGGCACTTGTATGCAAGTTTGATAACTTTGTTATTGTTATTTGTTATTATTTATTATTGATACCAATTTCTGCAAACCTTGCATTTAAAATATGCAAAACGGCAGAATGGTGGTGTAAAATAACCCATTTGCATGTGGAATAATGGTGAGCGCATGGTTGTTTCTTTAAGAATCGTTAAGAATCGCAAATCTTTAAATTTAAAAGTAAATGTAAGGATTTTGCCTAATCTTTTCAATGCAGCTGGATAATGAAAGGCTTTAATCCACTAGTAGTAGTAAAATTCTTTTTATTTTAAATTATTTTCTTGATATACATATTTTTTACATTTTAAGTTTTTTGCCTTTTTGCACTTCATCTTTGGTATGAAGTCGAGTCAAGTACGAGAAACTGAAGACGGACTCACAGTTGAGGTCGAAATACGTATCTGCAAAAATAACAAAACGTAAATTGAAAGTACAAAACTCGTCTTAGACGGTTAAATACATTTCACATAAAAGCTTTAATTATTTTTTCTGACTTCATCTTTAGTTCTTTTATGTTTAATTTCATATTCTAGTAAGAGATACAATTGCATTGGAATATTCTACACTTTGGCCATCTCAAGCATTAGTAACTTTTAAAAGAAACTTAAGACTAATAATTTGATAACCTAACTACAATATTTACAAAAAAATATTATTCTAGTTAGAGAACAGGTCCCGGCGTGGTATGCAACGATACCTAAACCGTGTTTTATACTCACCTTTATACTCACCTCACCGCTCTCGACACTACACATCAAATTAAATATATACTGTCGTCATGCACCAAGTAAATTTTCAACAAGAAAAAACAATCAACGGAGCCCAAGTAACATTTAAAGTTTTATTTCGCTCTAGGAATGGTTTTCAAGATCAACTTATAAGATCTAATGATAAAACCCAATAATATACGGCAACCTTCTGATGACCACTATAAGAGTAAGATATGGCCAAGTGGCCCTCTCTAGAAAACCACTATAAACCTATTATAAGAGCATTTAGAAACCCTTTTTGAGCCACTTGCAAAAAAGGGAATTTGGCTGCGGCAGCTGTCAGAATGTTGCTTTGAAAAAAGGGAAACAAAACTTTGCAGATAAATAATAACAAAATGGACTGTTGATGAAAATTATGATGATAACAAAATAATATTTTCTTTCAGGTTTGTTTTTCGATTTACTGCCATTGAAAATGAGGTGCGCGTCCTATTTCATAGTCAAAGCTGGTAAAAAAATAATGTTGAACACAACGCGCCGGCAATATAACGTACTTCAGGGAAATAAATTGAAAATATTTATTACCACATTATCTAAGATGTTCGCTAAATTGATTAGTATTTTTGCCTAAATTATTAGCAAATAAAATTATTTGTCAGAAAAAGCATATTTTTCACTGACTTCGAAATGCATTTCCATTTTCAATATGGCCATCATGGAATTTGATCAGAAAAATGTTGCTTTTATCAAACACCGTCATAAACTCTTCGCAATGCAAACATTTATATGGGGTAATTCATTTGACCACATTATGACCAAAAATTAAAGCTTTATTCGAGCGTTGAAAATTGGATTTATTACGCTCTTTATCACAACCATAGATCCATTCATATGGTCAATAGGCATTTGACGTTTGAAGCTTTTTTAAGCAGATTTATGCGAGGTTTATTGATAGCAATAAGAGCACCAATAAAACTGAGCAATTAGCTATGGCGATTGCTGGCATAAGTCCGCAATAAGAATTAGATAAATTCAAGAAGCATGGAAATTGTTACTTGGGAGGCGCCACCTGAAAGGCTAAATTTTGTTTTGCGTGTTATTGTTGTTATATTGCCTTCAAAATTTTTCTTGCCGAGTGGTTCGTTTTCGGCTCACACTGACAGCTAGATTTCGGCTCGGCTTGACACACACATTTTTCGAATCTGTTTCTCCCTCCCAGATACTCACCAAAGCGCTCGTTATGTTACTTTAATCCACTTTATCAGCCCCTTCTTCAGGCCCACAGCGATCGAATTTGTGCGAACCAGTGCACTATGGTCCAGGGTTCGCCATTTGGCCGAATGCCGTTTGGTCGAATAGTTGAAATACGTTTCCGTAGTAAGTGTGTGAAGTGAGAAGTGAAAAATGACAAATGAGAAATGAGTTATGTGAAGCTATTGTTTAGAAGTGAGATGTGATAGGTGAGAAGGGATAAGTGAGATAGCGAGTAGCAAGAAGGAAGAAGGAAGAAGGAAGAAGAAAGAAGTAAGAAGGAAGAAGGAAGAAAGAAGAATGAAAAAGGAAGAAGAAAGAAGGAATAAGGAAGAAGGAGGTAGGAAGAAGGAAGAAGGAAGAAGGGAGAAGGAAAAAGGAAGAAGGAAGGAAGAATAATGAAGAAAGAAAAAGGAAGAAAGACGATGAAAGCAAGAAGGAAGAAGGAATAAAAAAGAAGGAAGAAGGAAAAAATAAGAACGAAGAAAGAAGAAGGAAGATGGGAGAAGGAAGCAAGAAGGAAGAAAGAAGAAAAAAGGGAGAAAGAAGAAAGAAAAAAGAAGGAAGAAGGAAGAAAGACGATAGAAGAAGGAAGTAGAAAGAAGGAAGTAGGGAAATAGAAGAAGAGGAAGGAAGGAGTAAGGAAAGAAGAAGGAAGGAAAAAGGAAGGAGGAAGGAAGGAGGAAGGAAGAAGGAAGGAAGAAGGAAGGAAGGAGGAAGGAAGGAGGAAGGGACGAGGAAGGAAGGAGGAAGGAAGGAGGAAGGAAGGAGGAAGGAAGGAGGAAGGAAGGAGGGGAAGGAAGGAGATAGGAAGAAGGGGAAGGAAGGAGGAAGGAAGGAGGAAGGAAGGAGGAAGAAAGGAGGAAGGAAGGTGGAAGGAAGGAGGAAGGCAGGAATGAGGAAGAAAGGAGGAAGGAAGGAAGAAGGAAGGAGGAAGGCAGGAATGAGGAAGAAAGGAGGAAGGAAGGAGGAAGAAAGGTGGAAGTAAGGAGGAAGGAGGAATGATAAAGGAGAAAGAAGAGATAAAGAAGGAGGAGGTAGGAAGAAGTAAGAGAGATGAAAAAATCATGAAGAAGGAAGAAAGAAGAAAAGAAGAAAGGAAGAGGTGCTCTGTTCTCAGTTTACTGTGCTGATCACGTGTGCTGCAGTCAGTTCTACCTTAGGAATTGACTCTTTGTAAACTTGCAAAGTAGCGTCAATCTGACACCAGAAGGGAACTTTAGTTTCAGAACCACATCGTAAGTAAGGTTCCTTAATATCTGGGTTCCATAATTGCCCGGTAACAGGACCAACTTCTGCCTTTTCCATCTATCGGGAAACTAACACTCATCGAGGCGTCTCTGCATAGCTAGCCTGAACATATTCCGGCCGCACCCAAGACGGATCGAGTACCTCGATAATTCTCGGCAATCTATCTGGCGACCACTCGGGAGGTCGCCCCCTCTGGTCTTGGCCATCACAATTCTGCAGGCGTTACCCCACGGATTCTGGTTGGCTCCCTCGCACAGGTTGTCGAAACACGCTCTCTAGCGCTCCTAATCCCCTTGTTGAGGGCCAATTTCGCAGCTCGAAACATTTCTCGGGCGGCGATCAGCTGTTTGCGAGCACACATTTTTTTTAAGTCCTTATAATCGTGATTTTTTTATTTATAAGTTCATCACGAAAGCGAGCACACAGGATAGCAATAAAAAACGACACAAATTTAGCTGAAATAGCTTCATTTGAGAATTATAATTTTGTAGAGGAGTATGTCTGAAATAAATACCTTATGTGTCTAATTTAGAGCACACACGAAACTCAAACTGAATAACAATTTGTCCTGGAAATAATGTTCGGAAAATAAATGCTTTTAGTACAATGTGTACTAGAGCAATCAATAAAGCTTCTACGGTAAGCTTCATTTATGTACTTAGTTCTCGTTCCAGTTTCCAGAGGGTGTTTGCTTAAAACTTGTATGCTACCTATGCTATGAAATGTTTCCTAGTATGCTCTGAATGTTGCATACAATTATCTCCATATATCACTTGTACGCAAGTTTCTACATCGAGTCTGAAACTTATCTTGTGCCTTCCTTATATTATGTTATGTTTTGACTTTGCGATATCAACATGTTATTGGGGTATAAAAATATTAAACTACCTACATAAATATATAATAAAATAAAACGAACTAAGCTGCGAAGCTTCAATGTCCCAGTGCCAGTGGGGGAGGTAATGCCAATGAAGAAGAATAAGAAGAAGATATTATTTGAAATAAAACCAATGTTTCAATACAATCAATCATAATATTATTTTTTAGTTATTTTAATTTTATTTTCCAATGAAATCAAGTAAATATTTTATATGTTTTGGTGCTTCTCTATTATTCTGCCTAATGGCGTTCAACTGGGGCTCTACCAGTTCTACCGCCTTTTAGATCATAAGTTTCCATTTATAAAATACGTGTATCATGTAGCTAGTATGAATATTATCAGCTCAGAGAAGTCGAGAAAACCATGCCCCAGTCAGTATGGTCCTGCTATGAAGCCGCGCGTTTCACCGGTAAGCTACAGCAAGCTCCAAGCTCTATCTGCACTGTTCAAGTTGCATAAAATTGTTGCACGCAAAAACGAAAAGTTTTCGTTGCGGCATGCCTACCTCTATCAGAAAGTGCCTGAAAGTAATCTCAAAGCTTTGAAAAGCACATAGTTTCTCATTTTTTTCGGTAGAGGGTACAGAATTTTTTTCTTTTTAATAATTTCACACAATATTATCACTAGCATACTGGCTGGATTCTCTACTTTTTTCGCGCAGAAATGTGTTTCTATGCAAACAACAATTTATAATTGATTGCTGTTATGTATGTAATCGGTTAATTTCTATTTAAAACTAGTCGACCCGGCAGACGTTGTCCTGCATAGTAGGCGAAAATGCCCATGCGAAATGTCCATACGAATCATAATTTTTGTTTTTTACGATTAAGGATTACGATTCGCATAAGGAAATATCATGTAAGGATAACAAACATATCTGCTGAAGGAATGGAGAAAATCCATCCAGCCGTTTCTGTTTAGCGCAAAAGTGAATGCTGTACATATTCCGGCTTATATTTGCTTTAGACGTGGGCTACAGGGACTATGTCCAATAGCCTGGGACATGGATATATGAAAAAAATAAATTTTCGTTCCCTCATATTTTTCAGAAGCCTTTTGGGTCTTACAATGCTTGTGCGAAATTTCAGATCAATTGGTGAAACTATATTTTAGCGCCGGCGATTTTAATTTTCCATAGGATTTACTATGGGGAAATTTACCTTTACAAAGAAAAAATCCCCAAGGTGTCCCATTATTCTCTATCGATAAATCGATCCAACTACATCATAGGAAATTTTACCAGCAAACTTTCATTGGAAGACCGCAAAGTGATCCGACGCTCGTGAAAAATGTTATTTACATAAAACTAATTGCTGTATGAAGGCAAGGCTCATTGTACTTTTTGTTCCAGCATCACTGCCGTCTGATGCTTGCTGTTGTTTGTACGAGACACCACTTTGCGTGGAGGATTCGCTTAGAGCACCTCCACGGGAGTCCTCATCGCTATTCTTATAATAGCGCTCCTTTGAGTGCTATTTTAGGATAGCGCCCCATCTTCCCACCGTTGGTTTCTATTTTAGGTATAGCGACTTTATAAACATATTGAGTTCTCACTGGCCGTTGCTAAAATATAGTCATCGTCTTCTTCAATGGCTCTACATTCCAACTGGAACTGGGCTAGCTGCTCAACTTAGTATTTTATTAGCATTTCCTTGGTTATTAATTGAAAGTTTTTCTATGCCCGCTTTTTCATGAGTATTTTGTGTAACAAGCACAATGGACACACTATGCCCAGGAAGCCCACTCGAAAAAATACTTGACCGAATCGGGAATAGAACTCACCATCTCCGGAAGGCCATCTGGGATTAATCCTATGCTTTTGCTCGCAAAGCTAACTGAAGACCCGCCATAGTACTTAAATATATTATATCAAGCTTTTTTCATTTTTTTAAAGTTATTCCTTCTGGATTTCCTTCCTCCTGGATTTTTTTTTGTCTTTTTATTAGCGAGACTTTTAACCCTAGGCTGGCTCGTCTCGTTCCTGGAAATTTAACTCGAAACAACTTCCGAAAGAATCCGTCGAATTCTCTTGCAAAGTTTTTGAAGCCACAAAAAGATTATAGGACAATTCCAATAAAAACATATAAAAGATTCTGGAAGAAACCCTAAAACTATTCTGGGGGAACTTGTAAAGATTATTAAAAGAACTCAATGATTTCTGGGGGAACTCCCGGAGAAATCTTCCAGGGATCCTAGATAAATTTTCAAAGCAAATCATATAGGGGAACTGCTCCTGAATTTCATCTCATGGCTCCATATTCACCCAAAAACAAAGCTATGGAAAGGTATTAGATTTATTTCTCATATTTGTGATTTTTTCGGCAGTTTTTTGCATGTTTACAAAAAGCAGCCCCGAAATTGGTGCCGTTTTTCTTTGTTTTGCGATGAGATAAATATATGTTCAGTGATCTTCATGATCGGAACAGTTCCTGTATGATGAACGACAGAAAAGAGAAACTTGCGGTAGATTTTCTGGAGGAACTCCTTGATGAATATACTGAACAATTATTAAAATCTTAGGGATTCCTAGAAGACCTCCTCCTTGAACAACTTGCAACAAAACAAACATAACAGTAGGATTTTCTTTCACGGAAAATCCATGGTTATTGTGGGCTCTACCGGACGCCGGTGTGTATCGCTCCTCATTATCTCCTGATCTGTTGCTGTAATTACTTGTATTTCCCTTGATATTTTATTACAAAAGCCGAAATTTTTCTGAAAAAGAAAAACCATTTTTATCAATACTAAAGTGACGTTTCACAGAATAGCAACCCTGTATAGAAATTTAGCAACCCAGTATGGGGCGCTAAATTTGGAAACTCACGGCTAATTTTGAGTTGCGTTCTCATTTTACATTCCCGTTTAGATACTACCGGTGTAGAAGTGGGTCCCTATACAGGACCCGAAAAAAGCGATAGGGACCCAGATGGGAACTCCCGTGAAGGTGCTCTTAGCATGAATGAAAAGCGGGCTACTAGGGATACGTTTATTGGCCTTGCTGTTTGAGTCTTCGTCCTTCTAGGTAGAAGAAACCAAATTTCAATGAAGGTGTGATTAACAAAAAGAGGCATGTAACGCACACATTCCACACACAATTCAAAGAAGCGACTATAGATGCGAGGTAAAGGTTGGGGTCTCTCATTCTCGACGTCAATAGCTCGAAGCTGGTCTGAGCGGGAATTTTTTTTTCGATACTGGTATTCTTTAGGAAATTCTTTATATTTCCATATTCTTACTTTCGAGAAGCTTTCTGGTATTTCTGAAAGACTGAGATATGATCCTTGTGATTTGATTTCAGAAGAGAATAATTTAATGAAGTTGCTTTGCTTCTTTGATAGTTGATTGATATGCCAATAATTCAAATCAAAGATTTGAATTATAACTAATTTTCTATTTTTCAGAGAGTATTTCTTTGACTTTCATACAAACTATTCTGTCAGCCGTGTATTTTTTTTTTAATATGAAGTGATGATTTATTTATTTAGTTTACATCTAAACAGTAATGATGTTGATAATTAATAGTTATATTTTAAAAGCATGAACTACTGTACAAATAATTCTTAATATCACCGTTGATGTTGTACACAAATATTTTGAGTTCATATGTAGGTGATCGATCAGGCGGTAGGACTGTTTGGATCGACATATCCACGCGGCAAAAAGAATAATTTTACACAGTTTTCATATTTATTTGACTAGACGTGATACAGTACAAACATGACTATTAACCTACGTTGTGTATAATAGATAGCTTATAGCTATACAATAATGTGTGGTGCTAATAATGGCAATGATAGAGCTCAGCACCGATAATAAAACTACAGTAGCTTGACCGAACAGTAGGAATGTGATATAAATTAATAAATATGCTTTAAACCAAAATTCAAAAAAATCACTTATTTATTAATATACTTGAGACAAAAGAGCCATTGCAAAACAACCTTTCAAATAGATTCATTTTAAGTGCTTTTAAATGATTTTCTATGGGAAAATATATTATCCATTTCTATAAGATCATTATAATTTATTTTTTTGGTTTATTTATTTATTTATTCTTTTCCAACAACAGGCTTAAAATAGCCCCAATGATGTTGGTAAAAGTTGCAGAATTATATAATTGATTTCTTTGCTAAATTTGTTTAATTGAATATCCATGATGTGACGTTGATTTAAAATGGGATGTGATGTGAAAATCATCTCTCACACAGTCTACATTTTTTCTATAATCTGTATTAAAGAGATTTCCAACTCGAGGCAAAACAAATCTAGGAATCTCTTAAACTATTTCACAATTTAGAAAATACACAACTTTACAAAAAGTGTCTCTAATTCGTTAGTCTTCGATTTGAATAATCGGCATGTCAATCAAGTATCAACGCAGCAGAGCAAGTTCATTAAATTATTCTTTTCGGAAATCAGTATCACAAGTACACAGCAGAACACAGTTTTGAAAATTCAACGACTTGTAAAATTGCTGCTAATTCCATCAAACGAATTAACATTTGTTATTCAATTAAATTTGACTGAGTTTTACAAGCAGGCACAGTTTGAATTTAATTCGATTTAAAGGAACAATAAGATCGATTAGATATTGCGTCTATTTGCGTGCTCCAAATATGTGCATGAAAATACATTTAAAGTCCTGTGTATCTTATATAAATCTTTTAGAAATACTGGAAATCTTCTCGAAAATTAGAATTTGGGAATATAAATATAAATATCAAAAAGATTACCAGTACCAAAAAAAATCCCCGTTCAGACCAGCTTCGAACTATTGACGTCGTGATTCAGAGGCCCCAACTAATACACCGCATCCATTATCGCTTCGTTGCATAATATGTGGAAGTGTTCGTTATATGCCTCTTTTTGTTAATCACACCTTCATTCACACCTTCATTGAAATTTGGTTGAATTTCATCTACCTAGAAGGACGAAGACTCAAACAGCAAGGCCAATAAACGTATCCCTAGTAACCCGCTTTTCATTCATGCTAAGCGAATCCTCCACGCAAAGTGGTGCCACGTACAAACAACAGCAAGCAGCAGACGGCAGTGATGCTGGAACAAAAAGTACAATGAGCCTTGCGTTCATACAGCAATTAGTTTTATGTAAATAACATTTTTCACGAGCGTCGGATCACTTTGCGGTCTTCCAATGAAAGTTTGCTGGTAAAATTTCCTATGATGTAGTTGGATCGATTTATCGATAGAGAATAATGGGACACCTTGGGGATTTTTTCTATGTAAAGGTAAATTTCCCCATAGTAAATCCTATGAAAAATTAAAATCGCCGGCGCTAAAATATAGTTTCACCGATAGATCTGAAATTTCGCACAAGCATTATAGGACCCAAGAGGCATGCAAAACCCATGCAGGAAGTGAAAATAAAATTTTGTCCCACCCTATTGTCCAAGGGCTTGACGATCCCTCCCCAGGCCATCTGCGAGTTGTGGGGCTTGCCTAGGATGTGGTGGGGTTTGACAGTGGGCCCTGTTAAACCTCTATAAAAAGCTGCATGTATCCGCAAGTAGGCCCCACCAAATCGACCGTGTGCCGCTCAAAGCGCACAAGCCCAAGTCCTGGTGTTAGGTGGGACGCTAAACAGCCCTGACACGACGGCCCTCCGACGAGACAGGAGGTTTGCGCAGGCCCAATAAGCCGCCTGGAAAACCAATCATTACGAACAATATATGAGATAATGCGACTCGATATAATCGGCAAAGACCTAGGCGACGAATACAGGATCACGATTGGAAGCTTGGAACATGGAATTGCAAGTCGCTAGGTTTCGCAGGTTGCGACAGGATGATCTACGATGAATTACATCCCCGCAACTTCAACGTCGTGGCGCTGCAGGAGATTTGTTGGACAGGACAGAAAGTGTGGAAAAGCGGGCATCGAGCGGCCACCTTCTACCTAAGTTGTGGCATCACCAACGAGCTGGGAACCGGCTTCATAGTGCTGGGTAAGATGCGCCAACGCGTGATTGGGTGGCAGCCAATCAACGCAAGGATGTGCAAGCTGAGGATTAAAGGCCGTTTCCTCAACTATAGCATCATCAACGTGCACTGCCCACACGAAGGGAGACCCGACGACGAGAAAGAAGCGTTCTACGCACAGCTGGAGCAGACATACGATGGATGGATGGTGTAGAGTAGAGTGGGGCAAGAGTACGCACTTAGTTTTCAATCGATCATGTGGCCCTTATGAAGCAAGCTTCTGCATATCAAATCAGTGTCGATGATTCATGTACTCTTCCTTTATGTTACCCAGTGGAAAAAATATTGAAATTATTGAGATTCGTTTTAGTAGAACCCTTATTGCAAGACAAGTGAAAAACGCACTCTTACCCCACCGGTGGGGTAAAAGTGTGCATCGGGTGGGGTAAGAGTACGCATTTATCCAATCATGTGCTTTAAGTATATATTAACACAAATAAGAGTTAATAACATTTAATTGATGTTTAATGAGCATATATTAGGGAATGTTTAAAGATTACGTAACTCTTAAAGGGGGAGGGGGTCCTAAAAATGTGCACTTTCATACGAAAAACCATTGTTTTTTTATATATACAAAAAACTACACAGGTAAAAATATATATCAGATTTCGCGTGGCGTATACAAAGGCATTTTCCTTAAAGAAAGTCCACCAATCACGTAACGTAAAATTTGGCTATTTCATCAACCCTCCCCCCTATCTTACACTATTTGTATGAATCCTCTAAAAATTAAATGGATCGTCAAACATCTCCCAGCTAAACGTTGCGTAATTTCTGAATGTTTCTTTTGATTAAATGAAATTATCATTTAGATGAAATTGTGTTTTCGTACTATGTTTAGGTGTACAACAAGTCCTAATACAATTTCATTATTTCGCTTCAGTGCTTTGTTCGCTAAGTCCTTTCTAACACCAAATTACTTCAACTTATCCTAAAAACTTGTGATAATTTCAAATTCTGTCCCTTTTTCTTAGTTGTGGATCTTTACGCTTTGGAAGAAGTCTTATTTCGGCCGGAGATACGGGTTTGACATCATAACTTGAAGATTCATATGCGTACTCTTGCCCCACCGGTTCCTGCGTACTTTTACCCCACAGTCCCAAAAATTATTTAAGTAATGGTTTTGACTTCTTGGAAAACCAACCGGATTGGTGTTCTGTACAATAAAGTACTCTATACAAGAGGTTATCGAAATGGTATAATGTTCACCTGATTGAACGTATATATGGTAATGAAATACTAGTTGCGGAAATCCAATTATTTTTAGCAAAATGCCCAAAAAGTTATCTATCTCCATATCTTCCTTGTTGTTTATTCAAATCGTTTACAATTACACATGATAATAGTTGGCCAGAATACCTGTCAAACTGATGCAGTGCTGCTAGTTTATCTTTTTTTATTACTTCAAAAAATCGAAAACGTACTCTTACCCCACGCGCACTCTTGCCCCACTCTACTCTACGGTGTACAACACGCGTCGAAGTCGGACGCCGCGGCTTAATATCGGGCGGCTACAAGACGGTAGACTAGCCCAAGAATACGCGCAGCAGCTGGAAGTGGCACTCCCAACGGAAGAGTAGCTAAGCGCAGCGTCTCTTGAAGATGGCTGGAGAGATATTCGATCCGCCATTGGTAGCACCGCAACCGCTGCACTTGGCACGGTACCCCCGGATCAGAGAAACGACTGGTATGACGGCGAATGTGAGCAGTTAGTAGAAGAGAAGAATGCAGCATGGGCGAGATTGCTGCAACACCGCACGAGGGCGAACGAGGCACGATATAAACAGGCGCGGAACAAACAAAACTCGATTTTCCGGAAGAAAAAGCGCCAGCAAGAAGATCTAGACCGTGAAGAGACGGAGCAACTGTACCGCGCTAATAACACACGAAAGTTCTATGCGAAGTTAAACCGTTCACGTAAGGGCCACGTGCCACAGCCTGATATGTGCAAGGACATAAACGGACGAACGAGCGTGAGGTGATCCAAAGGTGGCGGCAGCACTACGAAGAACACCTGAATGATGATGTGGCAAACGAAGATGGCGGTATGGTGATGGACCTGGGAGAACGCGCGCAGGACATAATTTTACCGGCTCCGGATCTCCAGGAAATCCAGGAGGAGATTGGCCGGCTGAAGAACAACAAAGCCCCTGGGGTTGACCAACTACCAGGAGAGCTATTTAAACACGGTGGTGAGGCACTGGCTAGAGCGCTGCACTGGGTCATTACCAAGATTTGGGAGGAGGAAGTTTTGCCGCAGGAGTGGATGGAAGGTGTCGTGTGTCCCATCTACAAAAAGGGCGATAAGCTGGATTGTAGCAACTACCGCGCAATCACATTGCTGAACGCCGCCTACAAGGTACTCTCCCAAATTTTATGCCGTCGACTAGCACCAACTGCAAGGGAGTTCGTGGGGCAGTACCAGGCTGGTTTTATGGGCGAACGCTCCACCACGGACCAGGTGTTCGCCATTCGCCAAGTACTGCAGAAGTGCCGCGAATACAACGTGCCCACACATCATCTATTCATCGACTTCAAAGCCGCATATGATACAATCGATCGGGACCAGCTATGGCAGCTAATGCACGAACACGGTCTTCCGGATAAACTGACACGGTTGATCAAAGCGACGATGGATCGTGTGATGTGCGTAGTTCGAGTTTCAGGGGCATTCTCGAGTTCCTTTCGAAATCCGCAGAGGGTTACGGCAAGGTGATGGTCTTTCGTGTCTGCTATTCAACATCGCTTTGGAAGGGGTAATACGAAGAGCAGGGATTAACACGAGTGGTACAATTTTCAATAAGTCCGTCCAGCTATTTGACTTCGCCGACGACATAGATATTATGGCACGTAACTTTGAGAAGATGGAGGAAGCCTACATCAGACTGAAGAGGGAAGCTAAGCGGATCGGACTAGTCATCAACACGTCGAAGACAAAGTACATGATAGGAAGAGGTTCAAGAGATGACAATGTGAGCTACCCACCTCGAGTTTGCATCGGTGGTGACGAAATCGAGGTGGTAGAAGAATTTGTGTACTTGGGCTCACTGGTGACTGTCGAAAATGACACCAGCAGAGAAATTCGGAGATGCATAGTGACTGGAAATCGTACGTACTTTGGACTCCGCAAGACGCTCCGATCGAATAAAGTTCGCCGCCGTACCAAACTGACAATCTACAAAACGCTCATTAGACCGGTAGTCCTCTACGGACACGAGACCTGGACGATGCTCGTGGAGGACCAACGCGCACTTGGAGTTTTCGAAAGGAAAGTGCTGCGTACCATCTATGGTGGGGTGCAGATGGCGGACGGTACGTGGAGGAGGCGAATGAACCACGAGTTGCATCAGCTGCTGGGAGAACCATCCATCGTTCACACCGCGAAAATCGGACGACTGCGGTGGGCCGGGCACGTAGCCAGAATGTCGGACGGTAACCCGGTGAAAATGGTTCTCGACAATGATCCGATGGGCACAAGAAGGCGAGGAGCGCAGCGGGCAAGGTGGATCGATCAGGTGGAAGATGACTTGCGGACCCTCCGTAGACTTCGTGGTTGGCGACGTGTAGCCATGGACTGGAGAAGACTCTCATATACCGCACAGGCCACTTCGGCCTTAGTCTGAATAAATAATAAATAATTACTTTAGACGAAAACTACTTTTTAAGAAAATTTAAGTAGAGTTTTTTTTGGGCCACGGGTTGAAAGTATTAAATAAGACAAAAAAGTTATTTGGCTTCTTGAACTCCAGTTATTCGTGCTTGTCCTGGATATTCTGGGATATTCGGGATTTCGAAAAATAACTGACTCTCTAACTGTTAGCTTTATAGTTGTGTCAATAAAATCAAACTCTGAAGTGTGTCGGGCGATGATCGGAATTGCTATCCGACATATAACCATAGAAAATCTACAGGGTCCGGCTACTGAAGTACTACATTAGAATTAACAGCTCTTAGCTCGAAATGGCCGCTTCATTTTGAGCCGGTCTCCAATTCTGTCGAAAGACCCAACCCCTGGTATCAAAATAACGACGTGCCCACGCCTCGACAACGCGACGTTTTGTAGAACTAATTTCCATGACTTATTTTGTATTATATTATTTTTACTCACCTACAGCAGTTCAATTGCCGGACCCTGTAACTCTGGAGTAGTTCTGACGTAACCACTACTGGACCTAGTCTGATTGATAAAATCCCACACTGGGATGAGAAGTTCAATGGCTAGAACCAAGGAATTAGTTAGTTGAAGGAATTAGTAGACTTAGTTAAGTCAATAAAACCTCTATTGTAGGTTCAATATTAGTCTTTATTGTAGTGAGTTGGTCGATGATCAGGATAGCTATTAGACCTTGTCAGATCTAGACTTAGTGGATTGGATGGTGTCCGAAACCGCCAACTAACCTATTTGGATTGAGAAACATTCAACTCTGTAGTGGATCTGTTGGCAGTTTGGAGGCACTTCTCAGCCCATGATTTCATAGTTGACGTAACAACCAGCACCATCGATGTTGGGAAAACGCATTTTTATTAATTTTACCCGAATCATCATATCAATCAACAAAATACAAGAACTAATCTGTCCAAATGGACAATATTAGTAGTTATTTTAAGGCCGCGGGGAATTAATTATTATTCCTTCAATTGATGTGATCAAAATATGCATACGACAGTTTATCCGATCAAACAAACGTTTTGTTAAATGTTTGTTCCCATAACATGGCGTAAAAACCAGCCTACTACGTGTGGTTATATAGCGCTAAAGAATAATTGTAGTTAGTTCCAAGATATATTAATTGAAGAAGGGAAATCTTTTGAAAGGTTCGAGTTTCCGGGAAAGGTTTTTCGGATAGCTCTTTCCGTGAAAATTAAAATTATGTGCTAAAGATAAAATTATGTGTGGAAGAGTTCGTGTTGCAAAGAATTTAATCAGTACCGTACGGGGATTTTCACACTATTACAGCATTAGAATGGTTCTGTAACAAGTGTGCAAGCAGTTACCATTTTCATGTATTGGCCAAAGCCCTCGTTCCAACCAAATTTTAAGCAAAAATGGTTCAAATCCCTAATGCAATCCCCAATCAATCCCCAAATCAATCGTGTTTAGATTGCAAAATGAGATATGGGCCTGATTTATATGTAGGGTATAAAAGGACAAAATATTAGACGACAATATCCAAATTTGCTCTGAAATATCATGAGTTTATCAGTTAATGGTATTTGGAAGAAGTGATTAATATCTCGAGCTATAAGATTGTTTTTATCCATAACACATCTTGATATTTAAATAACATTTCGCTGCATTTTTGCCTTTCTCGTATACTAAGTATACGGTAAAGGCTATATGATCGCTCCAAAAACAAACTTTTTATAGAAGGCCCGGAGACCCATAGTGTTATATACCAATCGACTCAGTTCAACGAATTGAGGTGATGTCTGTGTGTGTGTGTGTATGTGTGTGTGTATGTGTGTGTGTGTGCGCAAAACTACTCAAAAAATGTCACTCATTTTTCGGGCACTTATCCTCAACCGATTTGCTCGCAACAAGTTGCATTCGACGCAGAATCCTGTCCCATTGTTTCCTATTTGAAATTGGCCAGATCGGACTATGGGATCAAAAGTTATGGCCAAAATACAAATTCATACAAAAAAAATCGCGTAAAAAATGTCACTCATTTTTCGGGCACTTATCCTCAACCGATTTCCTCGCAACAAGTTGCATTCGACGCAAAATCCTGTCCCATTGTTTCCTATTTGAAATTGGCCAGATCGGACTATGGGATCGAGAGTTATGGCCAAAATACAAATTCATACGAAAAAATTGCGTAATAGATGTCACTCATTTTTCGGGCACTTATCCTCAACCGATTTGCTTGCAACAAGTTGCATTTGACGCAGAATCCTGTCCCATTATCTCTTATTTGAAATTGGTCAGATCGGACTATGGGATCGAGAGTTATGGCCAAAATACAAATTCATACGAAAAAATTGCGTAAGAAATGTCACTCATTTTCGGGCACTTATCCTCAACCGATTTGCTTGCAACAAGTTGCATTCGACGTAGAATCCTGTCCCATTGTTTCCTATTTGAAATTCGGACTATGGGATCGAAAGTTATGGCCAAAATACAAATTCGTACAAAAAAATCGCGTAAAAAATGTCACTCATTTTTCGGACATCAACCGATTTGCTCGCAACAAGATGCATTCGACGCAGAATCCTGTCCCATTGTTTCCTATTTGAAATTGACCAGATCGAATTATGGGATCGAGAGTTATGGCCAAAATACAAATTCATACGAAAAAATCGCGTAAAAAATGTCACTCATTTTTCGGGCACTTATCCTCAACCGATTTGCTCGAAACAAGTTGCATTCGACGCAAAATCCTGTCCCATTGTTTCCCATTTGAAATTGGCCAGATCGGACTATGGGATCGAGAGTTATGGCCAAAATACAAGTTCATACGAAAAAATTGCGTAAGAAATGTCACTCATTTTTCGGGCACTTATCCTCAACCGATTTGCTTGCAACAAGTTGCATTCGACGCAGAATCCTGTCCCATTGTTTCCTATTTGAAATTCGTACTATGGGATCGAAAGTTATGGACAAAATACAAATTAGTACGAAAAAATCGCGTAAAAAATGTCACTCATTTTTCGGACATTTATCCTCAACCGATTTGCTCGCAACAAGTTGCATTCGACGCAGAATCCTGTCCCATTGTTTCCTATTGAAATTGGTCAGATCGAACTATGGGATCGAAAATTATGGCCAAAATACAAATTCATACGAAAAAATCGCGTAAAAAATGTCACTCATTTTTCGGGCACATATCCTTAACCGATTTGCTCACAACAAGTTGCATTCGACGTAGAATCCTGTCCCGTTGTTTCCTATTGAAAATTGACCATATCGGATTATGGGATCGAAAATTATACCAATTTTTTATGGAAAAATCGCTAAAAAAACTCACTCATTTTTCAGGCACTTTTCCTCAACCGATTTGCTCGCATTAAATTGCATTCGACGCAGAATGTCGCATATTTTCTTATTGAAAATTGGCCAGATTGAACTATGGGCTTAGATGTTGTGGTCAAATTACTATTTATTGCGAAAAAGAGTTCAAAAAATTCTAGCTCACTTTTTTAGCACTTAGACTTAATCTATTCCCAAAGCAACACAAGTTCAACAAATCTGGTTGCAGTAACCATATTGTGACTGATTTCGGTCATATATAAGTTACTGTGATTGATGTGCAATATGTGTGCTTCTCAGGTCGCTCGCAACAGATTGCATTCGACGCAGAATCTTGTCCCATTGTTTCCTACAGAAATTTGGCCGGATCGTACAATTGGGTCAAAAGTTATGGCGAAAATACTAATTTTAAAACTACAGAATAAAGTGCCTTTTTTTGCTCTTATGCTCATCCGATTTGTTTGCAACAAATAGCGTTCGGCGATAATTTTTTTTATGCATATAAACAAATATGAAAAATAAGACCAATCCACATATTGGTGTTATTTGAGATTTTTCCAAACCTTTTGAACGAACGAGAAAGGCACCATCACCGCTAGGTGGATTAATCTGGGTTTTGTTGATATTTTTGCCTGCTCTTTTGAATCTTACATCATGTTTTGCCTTTCTCGTATACTAAGTATACGGTAAAGGCTATATGATCGCTCCAAAAACAAACTTTTTATAGAAGGCCCGGAGACCCATAGTGTTATATACCAATCGACTCAGTTCGACGAATTGAGGTGATGTCTGTGTGTGTGTGTGTGTGTGTGTGTGTGTGTGTGTGTGTGTGTGTGTGTGTGTGTGTGTGTGTGTGTGTGTGTGTGTGTGTGTGTGTGTGTGTGTGTGTATGTGTGTGTGTGTGTGTGTGTGTGTGCGCAAAACTACTCAACAAAATGTCACTCATTTTTCGGGCACTTATCCTCAACCGATTTGCTCGCAACAAGTTGCATTCGACGCAGAATCCTGTCCCATTGTTTCCTATTTGAAATTGGCCAGATTGAACTATGGGATCGAGAGTTATGACCAAAATACAAATTCATACGAAAAATCGCGCAAAAATGTCACTCATTTTCGGGCACTTATCCTCAACCGATTTGCTCGCAACAAGTTGCATTCGACGTAGAATCCTGTCCCATTGATTCCTATTCGAAATTGGCCAGATCGAACTATGGGATCGAAAGTTATGGCCAAAATACAAAATCATACGAAAAAATTGCGTAAAATATGTCACTCATTTTTCGGGCACTTATCCTCAACCGATTTGCTCGCAACAAGTTGCATTCGACGCAGAATCCTGTCCCATTATTTCCTATTTGAAATTGGCCAGATCGCAACAGATTGCATTCGACGCAGAATCTTGTCCCATTGTTTCCTACAGAAATTTGGCCGGATCGTACAATTGGGTCAAAAGTTATGGCGAAAATACTAATTTTAAAACTACAGAATAAAGTGCCTTTTTTTGCTCTTATGCTCATCCGATTTGTTTGCAACAAATAGCGTTCGGCGATAATTTTTTTTATGCATATAAACAAATATGAAAAATAAGACCAATCCACATATTGGTGTTATTTGAGATTTTTCCAAACCTTTGAACGAACGAGAAAGGCACCATCACCGCTAGGTGGATTAATCTGGTTTTGTTGATATTTTTGCCTGCTCTTTTGAATCTTAAATCATGTTTTGCCTTTCTCGTATACTAAGTATACGGTAAAGGCTATATGATCGCTCCAAAAACAAACTTTTTATAGAAGGCCCGGAGACCCATAGTGTTATATACCAATCGACTCAGTTCGACGAATTGAGGTGATGTCTGTGTGTGTGTGTGTGTGTGTGTGTGTGTGTGTGTGTGTGTGTGTGTGTGTGTGTGTGTGTGTGTGTGTGTTTTTTTTTTTTTACAAGGGTTAAAGGCCATCAAAAATCTGCGCGACAGACACCTCGAGCATCCACACTATGCTCGAAGGCGAACAGGGATGGGCTCCTCCCGACCTGCTAAAAATGTGCCTCCCGGATAAACCGGGTCCCTTATCTTCCTTGCCTCGATCCCCAGGGACCACGGGATGCTGCGACTACTTCGGGGGGGGCTGTGCTCATGCACTTCTTCTAAAATTCCGGCCCCTAGCTTAGGCTAGTTCGCCGACTGGCTGGCTAATCCACTGCTCCACTGCAACGTAGTCTCGATCCCTCGACGGTCATGCACCGATCTTCCTGACTCGAATCCTCCTGACTTCCCCGGCGTCGAGGGTGGTCCACCAGTTCCGGTGAAGGAAACTTCCGCACTGATGGTGCCCCGACTACCGGCGGCTATCGCAGGGGACGCTTTCGCGCATTGCGCCGTCTTCGTCTTCGGGTTGCAGAGGTGGTCCGACAGTTCCGGTGGTGGGTGACGTCCGCACTGGCGGTGCCCTACATACCCGAAGCACTTCCTTCTTCTTTCTTCAGCAGGTTGGCAATTCGAGTGCCGAGGTCGGTCCAACGATTCCGGTTGGCAGAAGACTTCCGGTTCGCTGGCGCCTCGACGACTTGAGACCAAACACTGCTCACTGGACTCACACTGGATTTCCCCGAAACTACGCTTATTCGCTGGTCACTTCTCCATCTACGCTGCAGTTCTGACAGTATTTGCGTCACGACTCTGCTGACCACATTCCACGTGCCTTCTTCGTGACACATTCGCTCTGCGATGTTGTCCGCCCTTAGTGCAGGCATTCCTCTACGTACTTCCGCAAACCTTGGGCAATCGAATACCACGTGTTCTGGAGTCTCTTCGACATTCTCGCACTCTGGACATAACGGTGAATTAGTATGTCCAAACCGATGTAAGTACTTCCGGAAGCATCCGTGACCCGACAGAAACTGCGTCAGGTGAAAGTTCACTTCACCATGCTTTCTGTTCATCCACACCGACAGGTTTGGGATGAGCCGGTGGGTCCACCTCCCTTTCTCCGTACTGTCCCACTCTTGTTGCCATCTCGCCATCGATCGGATTCTCACCTCCTTCCTTACGTTTCTGGTGTCTCTTCGCTGATAACACTCGATGTCTTCCTCCAGGGTGATGCAGATGGGTTGCATCCCAGCAATAACGCATACAGCCTCTGACGATATCGTTCTATATGCGCTCGCGACTCGAATGGCCATCAGCCGGAACACACTTTTCAGCTTTTCCCGGTTCCGCTTGGTTTGCAGTGCATTACCCCAAGCAGGAACCCCATATCGCAGTATCGATGACGAGACACTAGCTAGCAGACGCCTCGTGCTGCTTCTAGGACCGCCTACGTTTGGCATGATCCTCGCTATTGCGTTCATTGCCTTCGCCGACTTTTCACAGGCGTAGTCAACGTGGCTGTTGAAATTTAGCCGATCGTCGATCATCACTCCCAAAGTGCTTCAGTGATCGCTTCGAAGTAATCGCATGGCCTCCGACGACGATCTCCATCCGCTGGATCGCTTTGCAGTTGCTGACTAATAGCACCTCCGTTTTGTGGTGAGCTATCTGCAGCTTAACACCGCTCATCCAGCGCTCGATCATGGCTATCGTCTCCATCACCAACACCTCCACTTCTTCAAGAGTCTCGCCCATCACCGCTAGTGACACGTCGTCCGCAAAACCCACGATTTTCACTTTCCTGGGTAGCTGCAAAGTCAACACTCCGTCGTACATCCCGTTCCAAAGAGTTGGACCAAGTATGGAGCCCTGGGGAACACCAGCTGTAACGCGCATCGATTTATGTCCTTCGTTCGTATCGTACGTCAGAACTCTACCCTGAAAATAACTTTTCAGGATATTGCACAGATAGTTGGGGACCCGCATTCTGTGCAGCGCCGTCGCGATGGCTTCAAAGCTGGCGCTGTTGAACGCGTTCTTCACGTCTATCGTGACCACTGCGCAGTACCGATCTCCTCGTCTCTTCTGCTTGGACGCCTTCTCAGCACTCTCGAGCACTGTTCGAATGGCATCCACCGTCGAAACTGCTCTACGGAATCCGAACTGCATATTCGACAACCCGCGTTCTCCCTCTGTACATTTCGTCAGCCTATTGAGGATGATTCTCTCAAGGAGCTTCCCGAGCGTGTCTAATAGGCATATAGGCCTGTACGCGGCCGGATTGCCGGGTGACTTTCCTGGCTTAGGCAGCAACACCAGCTTCTGGATCTTCCACATTTCTGGAAAATTGCCTTCGTCCAGGCACTTTTGCAGCGCCTTCCTGAACATGTCCGGATATGCCAGGATCGCAGCTTTTAACGCAACGTTCGGTATGCCATCCGAACCTAGGGCATTTTCCGCTTTCCGGCGTTTAGTCGCTTCCGCACGCACACTATTTGACACTTGTCGATCTAAGGGTTGTGCTTCTCCTTCTTCGTCGTACGGTGTTGGCGGCCACATGGTCGGCTCATGTTTCGGGAAAAGACCCTCCACAATTGCCTTCAACTTGTCCGGGCACATTTCAGCTGGCGTCGATGGGCCTTTGATCTTCGCCATCACGACCCGATACGCGTCCCCCCAGGGGTTGGCGTCTGCTTCTCGGCACAGCTCCTTGTAGCAGTCTGACTTGCTGAGCTGGATAGCCCGTTTCAATGCGGTCCTAGCTTCCCGGAACACCGCTTTGCGTTCCTCTCTCTCTGGTTCCGTCCTTGCTCTCTGTGCCCGCCTCCGAGCTTTGAGGCAAGCAGCGCGTAGCGTACTGAGCCTATCGTTCCACCAGTAAGCTGGACGCCGATTACTTCTCGGTTCTAGTTTTCGTGGCATCGTAGCGTCGCAAGCCCTTACCATCATTCTTGTTAGCTCGGCCGCATCAATGATCTCAGTACTGCTGTCCGGTCGAAGTGCTTCAACGAATAGGTCTTTGTTAAAGGCTTTCGTTTTCCACCTCCGATCACTGGATATCCTTCTTCGTGTTGCACCAGGATTTCGTTGGCCAATACGGTAGCGAATCGCCTGGTGGTCGCTGTGGGTGTACTCCTCGCTAACTCTCCAGTCCATACTTGCCATCAACGAAGGACTGCAGAATGTGATGTCGATGATAGACTCCTCCCATCCCTCCGAAACGTGCTCACCGAGCCTTCATTACACAATCGTACATCTAGCTTCGCTAGAGCTTCCTGCAGGATATATCCTCTTGTGTTGGTCACTCGACTGCCCCATTCCACGGCCCAGGCATTGAAGTCACCTCCTATGACTACCGGCCTTCGTCCGATCAGCTTATCGGTCAACAGATCCAATATCTGGCTAAACTGATCCACGGTCCACCTTGGAGGTGCATAGCAGCTGCATATGAAGACGCCGTTAATTCTGGCAATCACGAAGCCTTCGCACGAACTCTCCACCACTTCTTGAATAGGGAATTTGCCCATGACTTGTATCGCAGCCAAACCCGTTCTGTCTGTCACCCAGTTACCGTTATCAGGGGGAACTCGATACGGCTCTGCAATTATCGCGACATCGCACATCGTTTCTGCTGTAGACTGCCATAACAGTTGTTGTGCGGTTTCACAATGATTCAGATTAATCTGAATTATCTGCATTACTGCTGGCCTGCGATCGCCCTCTTGTAGGCTGGGCATTTGTAGCCACCCGTCTGATGGTCATTTCCGTCCTCTGAAGTGCAAAGCATACACTTCGGTCTTTGCGTGCAGTCTCTCGCAAGATGACCCGTTTCCCCACATTTCCAGCACATGTTAGATCTGTCTGGACCTTTACAAGCTCCTGCTCGGTGTCGGTGTGTGTGTGTGTGTGTGTGTGTGTGTGTGTATGTGTGTGTGTATGTGTGTGTGTGTGTGCGCAAAACTACTCAACAAAATGTCACTCATTTTTCGGGCACTTATCCTCAACCGATTTGCTCGCAACAAGTTGCATTCGACGCAGAATCCTGTCCCATTGTTTCCTATTTGAAATTGGCCAGATTGAACTATGGGATCGAGAGTTATGACCAAAATACAAATTCATACGAAAAAATCGCGCAAAAAATGTCACTCATTTTTCGGGCACTTATCCTCAACCGATTTGCTCGCAACAAGTTGCATTCGACGTAGAATCCTGTCCCATTGATTCCTATTCGAAATTGGCCAGATCGAACTATGGGATCGAAAGTTATGGCCAAAATACAAAATCATACGAAAAAATTGCGTAAAATATGTCACTCATTTTTCGGGCACTTATCCTCAACCGATTTGCTCGCAACAAGTTGCATTCGACGCAGAATCCTGTCCCATTATTTCCTATTTGAAATTGGCCAGATCGAACTATGGGATCGAAAGTTATGGCCAAAATACAAAATCCTACGAAAAAATCGCGTGAAAATGTCACTCATTTTTCGGGAACTTAATCTCAACCGATTTACTCGCAACAAGTTGCATTCGATGCAGAATCCTGTCCCATTGTTTCCTATTTGAAATTGGCCAGATCGGACTATGGGATCAAAATTTATGGCCAAAACACAAAATCATACGAAAAAATCGCGTAAAAAATGTCACTCATTTTTCGGGCATTTATCCTCAACAGATTTGCTCGCCTCAAGTTGCATTCGACGCAGAATCCTGTCCCACTGTCTCCTATTTGAAATTGGCCAGATCGAACTATGGGATCGAAAGTTATGGCCAAAATACAAAATCCTACGAAAAAATCGCGTAAAATATGTCATTCATTTTTCGGGCACTTATCCTCAACCGATTTGCTCGCAACAAGTTGCATTCGACGTAGAATCCTGTCACGTTGTTTCCTATTGAAAATTGGCCATATCGGACTATGGGATCGAAAATTATGGCCAAAATACAAATTCATACAAAAAAATCGCGTAAAAAATGTCACTCATTTTTCGGACACTTATCCTCAACCGATTTGCTTGCAACAAGTTGCATTCAACGCAGAATCTTGCCCCATTGTTTCCTATTTGAAATTGGCCAGATTGGACTATAGGATCGAAAGTTATGGCCAAAATACAAATTCATACAAAAAAATCGCGTAAAAAATGTCACTCATTTTTCGGACATTTATCCTCAACCGATTTGCTCGCAACAAGTTGCATTCGACGCAGAATCCTGTCCCATTATTTGCTATTTGAAATTGGCCAGATCGGACTATTGGATCGAGAGTTATGGCCAAAATACAAATTCATACGAAAATATTGCGTAAGAAATGTCACTCATTTTTCGGGCACTTATCCTCAACCGATTTGCTCGCAACAAATTGCATTCGACGCAGAATCCTTTCCCATTGTTTCCTATTGAAAATTGGACAGGTCGGACTATAAGATCGGAAGTTATGACCAAAATACCTTTTTTCATAAAAATCACAAAAAATTTCACCTATTTTTCGGACACCTAACCTTAATCGATTCACACGCAACAAGTTGCATGCGACGCAGAATCCTGTCCCATTGTTTCCTGTTGAAAATTGGCTAGATCGGACTATGGGATCGGAAGCTATGGCCGAAACACCATTTTAGCCTTTTTATACGAAAAGGCTGTATGTTCGCTCCAAAAACCAAACTTTTACAGAAGGCCTGGAGACCCCCCATAGTGTTATATATCAATCGATTCAGCTCGACGAACTGAGATGATGTCTCTGTCTCTCCCACTTCATACGGGAGTTTGGCAGAAAGACGGTCATGAGATTTATATCATATCAAATATTGCCCTCCGCTCGCGTGATGGGAATGACATTTTCGTTTTCTTTTTGTGTAGTCGGAGCTTCAGTTCAACTAACATCCAAAAGTGATATCCTTAAAATATATGACTGGGTGAAATAAAACAGGGTTATGTACGTCAAAAAGATTGGAAAAGGAAACAAAAATGTCGAAATTCTTATTAGCATATTGTAGATCAAGCTGAAAACCGAACCGAGGTCCCGCGAAATCGCATTTTCTCGCATTTCCGGATGTTGCAACTGCATCGCGAGTAGTGCGCAACTGTGCCATAGTCGGGCACCACTCGCGATACAGTTGAGACATCCGGAAATGGGACAAAATATGATTTTCGGTTTTCAACTGGATCTACAATATCTTTGCCATGAATAATCTGATTTTCATAGAACGGACAAAGAAATTTGTCTTTTTTACTCCTAGCCACTAGCTCATCTTTTTTCAAGCACACACATTTTACGAAGGTCGAGAAAGGCACCATCACCGCTAGGTGGATTAATCTGGGTTTTATAATTTAGTTCTGTCCGGGTAAGGTAATGAAAAACATTAATAAGAAAATTACTACACTTAAGAAGAGGAATGGGGATTTAGATAAGTAACTTTTGGCGACAATATTTAGCATTGATTCAAAAGAATGTAAACGTTTATCTCCAGACCGACACCTCGATGGATGAAAGCTTATTTTGTCGGATTATACCGTGGATTTAACAAGAAATGCTTGCTTTAGCAGGAATTTGCATATTAATTTTTGATTAAAACAATCAGTTACGCCCAAATCATAAAGTAGTCCTGTAAAACGACAAAGTAAAACGACCGGATTTTGAATGTCGAAAAAATATGAGACAGGTTTTTGCTCCATATTGCAGCAGGTAATGGAGGTACGTCAACTTATGCGATCAAATGACCATTTTTCCAAAAATAATTATCGCCATAACTCGAATGTTTCCGAACAAAACATGAATATTTTTTCATGGAGCATATGTATAACCGTACGAAGAATCCATATCCGCAAAAAAAGTGTGTTTTGGTCATTTTGGCTTATACGTCAACTATGTGATCATGGACAGTAACTGCATTGAATGGAAATCAATCATTACCCACAAACAAATTCTTACCTACATAGACACCATAAACTTATGGATTAGATTGAAATTTTGCATTTATTGTAGTAGAATTTATTAAAGATCGATTCATTGCAGGAAGTTATCATACACCTCAGACTCTGGCAAGGTTTGTCTATCTTTGTCTGCTTTTGCCACCCGCTCCTCAGCTAGTTTGTGCATTCCAAGCAGGAGATGTGGATGTGGTTCAATCAACATCTGAAAAGTTTCATACGTCAATCTATAAACCTCACAATTCTCCAGGGCCACGATAGTAGCCGTCCGTTGATTTCCTTTATTGAGCACCGACATTTCTCCAAAATGAGCTCCGTCGATCAGATGACCAAGCTCCACACCATCAACGGAGTATACAGCAGCTGTTCCGTAGGCTATGAAATACATTGCATCCCCTTGTGTTGTGGCCTCGATAAGCTTATCGCCTTCCAGATAGATTTCGTACTTCAGATGATCTACAATGTCTTCAATTATGGTTTTTGGTAATCCACGAAACATTTCCACATATCTGAGCAAATTATGACAAATGTCCATCTGTACGTTTCTTCTCAAATTATCCGACATAATTTTCAAAATATCATCCGAATTGAAATAGTGTCTCCTATACCGATAACCCAGGTGGCTCAGCATTCTATCCTTGAAATTGTTACTTAGCCGTTTGTTGAATGCGTAAGCTCGTATTTCGTTCGCAAACTCCTCATACTTCGTTTGGCTCATCTCGGATGACACAATCAATTGAACCATGCTTAGCATAATGTAGGTGAACCATATCCAACCGCCCAACAGAAGAAAGGAGGTTAAAATATTATTGATGAAATGGATACCCGCATCTTCGTCTCGTCCGGATTGCAAGCAGATTTTCACGGTGGATTTCACACTTCCCATATATCTGTCAAATATGCTGGAGTTTTTCCGGATATCATTCAGCTTCATCAGAACGAAATTTCGATCCACCATTCTCTTTTCGACCGGGCGATTTTGGAAATAATAACGCGTGTACATTTCGAAGCTTGGGGGATCAACTGTCATTCGGCCTTCAGACACTGGATAATGAATGCTGTCTCCATTTCGGTAATGGCGCCAGTAAACGTCGACAAGAAAGTGACCAACGCTAAATCTCTCCTCCTGAGTTTCCTGGCGAACCAATCCCAATACGTCACTGTCGATGGTTTTCGGTTCCATTACGATGGTCAGTTCCGGTAGGATGTATCGCAAACAAGCACTCCAATGCAATACGTAGATGGTGTTCATTATCAGTTTCATGACCAGAATCTTTTTCTCACCAGCATGTAGAATTTTAGGGAAGATCTGAAATTACGTCAAATTGTTATCGACGATCATAATGCTGAGCAGTTTGACCTACACTGAAATATTGAAATATTTCCTTGTAACGAAAGATATTGATCACGTACAGATAGATGATGAAGGCTAAATAAATATCAACCGAGTATCGATAGTAGGCTCGATTGAATGTGTCCAACAACATGATGTACGGCATGACCCGTAGCAGATCGTAAACCAGTCTTCCATACTTCAAGTAGTTCATTGCAATCTTCCTAGGTTCCAAAATTATTTCACTGGTTTCTTTAACCACGAACCCTGTAATAAACTTCAGCAGAACCTCCGCTGCCAGAACACCGCACAGCAACAAATCGAACCTTATAGCTCCTTGATATTTGTATTCGTCTTGAAAGATCAGGAAAGTGAAATCAAACGCCAGCATGACTAGATGGAGCGTTAACGCAAAAAACACCACCATGTCCCAATACTGACGGAAAGAGCTGAAAGGGTGGATGACAAACGACGGATAACTGCTAACTTGCCGTTTGTTTTCTTTCGATATCTGGTTGTGGCTCTTGAGATATTTCTTAGTTTCGGGATGATGCGGTGAAACTAGCATAAGGGTACGAAAGAAACGTCCGATCTTGGCCCATCTCGACGTTCCCGGCAGAATCGGAGCCAGATGGGTAATCGAATGATGCCGAAGTGTGCAACGGTGACCAACGATCATGATATTTTGGTTCAGGGTGTACTCATTTCCGGGAGCAAAACACTGCGGTGTCAAATGAACGTTGGTGCCTACTTTGTTTAAGTTGTGTTGAACAAATAGACAATAATGCTTTGAGCATATTTAAAATTTTGAAAAGCGGATTAATTTTCAGCAAGAAACCCGTATAGTGCATTGCAATTTGTTGTTTTGAGTTAAATCTATACCGTGATGTGATATAGGTCGTAGTAAGTAAGAAAGAGGTATAAGATGCGAGTCGACGGAGTTAATTGCATGAAGCTTCCACAAATCCTAGAAATAGTAGAAGAAGAATACGAATTAAGTTTGGAACTAAGCTTGCGAGCTAACAGTTTGATCCAAGAAGTTGCCGCCATGACGACATGGTCAACGCTTTCTCTCACCCTGGGACTTTTACCCATCGTTGTGGTAGTCCTTCTGAGTCTGTTGGAGTAACCGAGAATATGAGCTCAATTTAGCGCAATCATAAAACAAGCTCTTTCCGTTCAGAATGGTTGGAGTGAGCGCACAGAGCCACCATGCAAGTGAAAACGATGTAACTTATTCAAGCACTCGGAAAATGTGTCTCATGTAATAATAAACTTTTGTTTTTCATCCACCACGAAGCATTAAATTTCATCCATCGCTCGACTTGATTCCAAGAAGGATGATGGCAAACAAGATATGCGACACGATC
The DNA here is from genome assembly GCF_024139115.2 of Armigeres subalbatus. Classification (NCBI taxonomy): domain Eukaryota; kingdom Metazoa; phylum Arthropoda; class Insecta; order Diptera; family Culicidae; genus Armigeres; species Armigeres subalbatus. The sequence continues at coordinate 258,333,918 of NC_085141.1, forward strand.
TGTGCTGGAAAAGTCTTTCGTCAGACGACAAATGGCCAAGCAGTGCGGGGGAGGAAAAGTTTATGAAAACTTTTATTGGAGCATTTACACATTTACAAGATTTATACGAAAATAAATACTTTGCACATTACACTTTAGATCTTTGCCTCACTAGTGCGGGCTGCCGCTCATCGTTTCGGGTCTTTTGTGAAAACTGTCTCCATACCGTTGTATCTGAAAGGAGGATTCGCCATACTTGCAGCTGTTCTCCGGGTGAGATTTTTTTTCCGGTTCCGCCTGCATAGTCTTCCTATGGTGGCGACACTTAAAATCCTAGGCTACAAGTGGGGCGGAACAAGAACATGGACCAAAAGTGGCTAAAAGCTGAAAACCGTAGCATATGTTGCTTGCCGGATGCGACACTGGGATGAAAACAAAGTTGGGTGCAGTTTTTCTTCATATCCAAATCCTAGACTCGACGCAACAAACCCACATTGTGCTTTGCACATTCCGATGTACATACATATATAGTTAGAATGCTTTACCCTCTTTCCAATCTAAGGGAAGCTGAAATTCCGACCACCAAGTCTGAGTCGTACTCTCTGAATCTTTTTTTTTTTACTACACTGCCATACCTACATACACACATCTCCTACATATAAACGTACCACTAACAAAACTTTCCTTTTAAAAAGTTTATTTGTGTCTTCGCCTGTTTCTGTTACGTACTATGCCCAGGCACTTGCCCTATTAGGGAGAGGAGCATATTTTCTGACTCTTCCGCTCGCCAGCCTCAGAAGATTGCTCGGCTGTTTTCAGAGTTTTGCATGAAGTTGAATATTATCGGCATCTATCCGGAAGAAAATTCCATTTCGATTGTTGTCATTTTGTTGTCAACAAGAATGTCTTATGACTGCATACGTGCTCTGGTAGGAGGTGCAAAATGTAGTTGTAAATAAATAAGTAAAAGCAGTCTATGTGACTCATTTTCGAGCATGCCTCTTGTTTTAAAGTGTATCAATCTCATGACCATATCATCGTCTCGTCTCGGGGTATCATCTCTATCACCAGAATTTGAACGCGGTTTTCACATTTGTTCTACGGAGGAGGAAGGGAAACCTTTAGCTTGACATATCATCACCACTCAAAAACATTAGTTTTTCTTAAGTACGACGACAATTGGTACAAAAAGAAATGTTCTCCGATTAAACAAATGTCATGATCATATGTGAATAATATATGTTAGTCCCATTCATAACGCACTTTGCACTTGTATTGATTCAATACCAAATTCCAACAAACAATGATGTGTAGGATAGAGTAGGGTATAGTTGCCAGTGACTGTGGGCCTTGTGACACATGTAAGGACAATCCTGCCGGGATCCAAGTTTAAATCTACTCGTGTTTTCAAGGGTACACCACTCAATACTTAAGATACACGTATCTTTTATCCTTTCAGCACGCGCGAAATAGTGCTTGGTAAGATGCGCCAACGCGTGATTGAGTGGCAGCCAATCAACGCAAGGATGTGCAAGCTGAGGATTAAAGGCCGTTTCTTCAACTATAGCATCATCAACGTGCACTGCCCACACGAAGGAAGACCCGACGACGAGAAAGAAGCGTTCTACGCCCAGCTGGAGCAGACATACGATGGATGCCCACTGCGGGACGTCAAAATCGTCATCGGTGACATGAACGCACAGGTAAGAAGGAAGGAAATGTATAGACCGGTCATCGGACCGGATAGTCTGCACATCGAATGACAACGGCCAACGATGCATAAACTTCGCAGCCTCCCGCGGAATGGTAGTCCGAAGCACCTTCTTTCCCCGCAAAAATAACCACAAGGCCACATGGAGATCACCTAACCAAGAAACGGAAAACCAAATCGACCACGTTCTAATCGACGGTAAATTCTTCTCCGACATCACGAACGTCCGCACTTACCGCAGTGCGAATATTGAATCCGACCACTACCTCGTTGCAGTATGCCTGCGCTTAAAACTCTCGACGGTATACAACACGCGTCGGAGTCGGACGCCGCGGCTTAACATTGGGCGGCTACAAGACGGTAGACTAGCCCAAGACTACGCGCAGCAGCTGGAAGTGGCACTCCCAACGGAAGAGCAGCTAGGCGCAGCATCTCTTGAAGGTGGCTGGAGAGATATTCGATCCGCCATTGGAAGCACCGCAACCGCTGCACTAGGCACGGTGGCTCCGGATCAGAGAAACGACTGGTATGACGGCGAATGTGAGCAGTTAGTTGAGGAGAAGAATGCAGCATGGGCGAGATTGCTGCACGAGGGCGAACGAGGCACGATACAAACGGGCGCGGAACAGACAAAACTCGATTTTCCGGAGGAAAAAGCGCCAGCAGGAAGATCGAGACCGTGAAGAGACGGAGGAACTGTACCGCGCTAATAACGCACGAAAGTTCTATGAGAAGTTGAACCGTTCATGTAAGGGCCACGTGCCACAGCCCGATATGTGTAAGGACATAAACGGGAACCTTCTTACGAAGGAGCGTGAGGTGATCCAAAGATGGCGGCAGCACTACGAAGAGCACCTGAATGGCGATATGGCAGACAACGGTGGCGGTATGGTAATGAACCTAGGAGCACGCACGCAGGACATGCGACTTCCGGCTCCGAATCTCCAAGAAATCCAGGAGGAGATCGGCCGGCTGAAAAACAACAAAGCCCCTGGAGTTGACCAACTACCAGGAGAGCTGTTTAAACACGGTGGTGAAGCACTGGCTAGAGCGCTGCACTGGGTGATTACCAAGGTTTGGGAGGATGAGGTTCTGCCGCAGGAGTGGATGGAAGGTGTCGTGTGTCCCATCTACAAAAAGGGCGATAAGCTGGATTGTAGCAACTACCGCGCAATCACATTGCTGAACGCCGCCTACAAGGTACTCTCCCAAATTTTATGCCGTCGACTAACACCAATTGCAAGAGAGTTCGTGGGGCAGTACCAGGCGGGATTTATGGGTGAACGCTCTACCATAGACCAGGTGTTCGCCATACGTCAGGTATTGCAGAAATGCCGCGAATACAACGTGCCCACACATCATCTATTTATCGACTTCAAAGCCGCATATGATACAATCGATCGGGACCAGCTATGGCAGCTAATGCACGAAAACGGATTTCCGGATAAACTGATACGGTTGATCAAAGCGACGATGGATCGGGTGATGTGCGTAGTTCGAGTTTCAGGGGCATTCTCGAGTCCCTTCGAACCCCGTAGAGGGTTACGGCAAGGTGATGGTCTTTCGTGTCTGCTATTCAACATCGCTTTGGAGGGAGTAATACGAAGGGCAGGGATTGACACGAATGGTACAATTTTCACGAAGTCCGTCCAGTTATTTGGTTTCGCCGACGACATTGATATTATGCCACGTAACTTTGAGAAGATGGAGGAAACCTACATCAGACTAAAGAGGGAAGCTAAGCGGATCGGACTAGTCATCAACACGTCGAAGATGAAGTACATGATAGGAAGAGGTTCAAGAGAAGACAATGTGAGCCACCCACCACGAGTTTGCATCGGTGGTGACGAAATCGAGGTGGTAGAAGAATTTGTGTACTTGGGCTCACTGGTGACTGCCGAAAATGACACCAGCAGAGAAATTCGGAGACGCATAGTGGCTGGAAATCGTACGTACTTTGGACTCCGCAAGACGCTCCGATCGAATAGAATTCGCCGCCGTACCAAACTGACAATCTACAAAACGCTCATTAGACCGGTAGTCCTCTACGGACACGAGACCGCACAGGCCACTTCGGCCTTAGTCTGAATAAATAATAAAAATAATAATAATACGCGCGAAATAAAAAAAAGCATTTGTACGTTGCTTCCGTATTGAGTGGTGTGCCTTTGATAACACGAGTGAATTTGGTTTGTGATGCCGGGAGGGTTTTCCTTAAGTTTAATAGAATACTGCAAATGGAAGCCAGAATGAAGAATAATTCTGCCCTATCTCTATACAAGAACAAGTGTTCGGAATATGAGTTTGTTCGAGATTTGAATCAAACGGTAGGCACATTCAACCGCTAAAAGTTCGTCATTCTTCATGATTTTCGGAAAGATTTTTTACGGCCCACTGATGATGATTTTTTGTAAAAGTACATAGTGAAAAAAATAAATAAAGTAGTTGAAAAGTCGAATTGAACAAAACCTGAAATAAAAAGTGAATATAGAACTCCTTAAAGAATGACCTATGATATGTGTGTGATGTGGCGTTGTACCTAAGAAGAAAGAACTAGATCTAAAACCATTTATTTATGCCTGGAACTTATTCCAAGAAGTCCTTTGAAACTTTCATCGGGAATTCTTCCAGAACTTCCTACAGAAATTATTTCAAAAATGCCTTCATGAATTCTTACCGAAGTTCTTTCAGTAATAGCGTTAATGAAACTATGAGTAAACCTCATGAAAAAATCTACAAAAAAATCAAAGAAATTTCAGGTGGTATTTAAAAAGCTGAGAAAGATTAGGTTAACCGGGAAATTGAAGAATACCAACCGTGAAATAAACATTTTGGGTGAAATTTTGTTTCGACACTAGCTGTGTCGAAACTGTGAAACCAACAATAATTATACTTAAAGTATAATTATTGTTTTTTTCATTCTGAACTGTTGACGAGGCGAAAATTTTCTCGACCTAGAGCGACTGAAGCAACTTGATGTCGCCACTGCATACGCGCAGCATCTCGAGGCAGCGTTGCCAGAAGAGGGTGAGCTCGATCCCAAGCAGCACAACTTGTTCCACTACTGAACATTTCACTATGTTGCAACTATTCGGAAAGAAACATTCTTTGCGTATGTGCTATCAAATATAACTCTCTTGCAATCTAAAAAGCGCAAGAGGTGGAGCCTACGGAAACATCCTTCGATTGGAGTAAAATTGCAATAATGTTGCAAAATACTACAGCGGAAAAAAATAAAATAAAAATATAAAACTGGATTCGATTTATGGATCTTGTGATTGATAGTCCTTCACTCTACCACAGCACCATTCAACACTTCGAAGGGACTGCATGATGACTCACCATAAAAACCATACGATTATGAAGTTTTGTACTCGGGTTTTCTGTTACTTGATTGCACCATTACCGGAAAAAATGTGAGTTGTCAAAACGTTGAACGATGCTAAATTTAACATGAAGACACACTCAACTTATCTGCAACTTAATTTAAACAAACAAATAAATTTTGAAAGACGCATTGAAGTTACATGGTAAAAATATGCAACTTGATGATTTTGTTTTGTGTTTGCAACATAATGTGCAGTATTCTTTGGTTGTTTGTTTCCAAATGTCAAACACGTACTGCATTGCAATGTTAATGAAACATTGATCACAACTCGAACGTTTTTGACATCTTGATGCAACTTTTTTGTGCTTTGATGTTTTTCCAATGCCTTTAGTGAAACTGAATAGAAACTGCTTTTGGTGCTTTTTGGAATATGTTGCGTGTGCTACTTGGGATGGCGCCTCTCTTGAGGACTGCTGGAGGAGAAGGACGCAGCGCGGGCGGTCACGCTGCAGCAAGGTACCCGGCAGAACGTGGAACGTTATAGATGGAAACGGAGACAGCAGACACGCCTTTTTCAGGGGAAGGAACGCCGCCTGGAAGAAGCGGAGTGCGAGGAGATGGAACAGCTGTGTCGTTCTCAAGAAACACGCAAGTTCTATCAGAAGCTTCGTGCCGCGAGCCGAAATGTGCAGGGATAAGGATGGGAGCATCTTGACGGACGAACGTGTGGTGATAGAAAGGTGGAAGCAGCACTACGAGGAACATTTGAATGGCGCTGAGAGTACAGACAGTGCAAGTCAAGGCAGCGGAGGAGATGACTACGTCAGTTCAGCGGACATTGGAAGCCAACCAGCCCCCACCTTGAGGGAAGTTAGGGATGCCATCCAACAGCTGAAGACCAATAAAGCAGCCGGTAAGGATGGTATCGGAGCTGAGCTCGTCAAGATGGGCCCGGAAAAGCTGGCCACTTGCCACTTGGAGAAGTGGAAGGAAGGGGTTATATGCCCTATCTAAAAGAAAGGCAACAAGCTGGAGTGTGAGTACTTTCGGGCGATCACCATCCTCTTCCGACGTCTGTCACCTTTAGTGAATGAGTTCGTGGGAAGTTATCAAGCTGGCTTCGTTGACGGCCGTTCGACAACGGACCAGATCTTTACTGTACGGCAAATCCTTCAAAAATGCCGTTAATACTAGGTCCCAATGCACCATCTGTTCATTGATTTCAAGGCGGCATACGACAGTATAGACCGAGTAGAGCTATGGAAAATTATGGACGATAACAGCTTCCCTGGGAAGCTTACCAGACTGATCAAATCAACGGTGGATGGTGTGCAAAACTGTGTGAAGATTTCGGACGAACACTCCAGTTCGTTCGAGTCGTGCCTGTTGTTCAACATTGCGCTAAAATGTGTCATGTGGAGAGCTGGGTGTAACAGCCGGGGTACGATTTTCAACAGATCCAGTCAATTTATTTGTTTCGCGGATGACATGGATATTGTCGGCCGAACATTTGCAAAGGTGGCAGAACTGTACACCCGCCTGTAACGTGAAGTAACCAATGTTGGACTGGTGGTGAACATGCTTGTGGACGGAACCGAGCGCGACAGGGTCCGCCTGGGAAGCAGTGCACAATGGTCCACAAAGCCAAATTAAGTGGAAATAGCTATTTTGAGCCTTAAATAGCAGAGTTAGAAAAAAAACTTTGTTCTACAAAGTTGTTCCTTATAGTAAGGACCTTATTCGGGTGTTGATGAACATTGGGGTAGTCCTTATTTTCAAGAAACAGAAAAATTAACTTTTCAATCTACGAAAGTCAAGGTAATTATTGTTCTGCAAAGTTGTAGCCCTGTTAATTATGATTGGATTTAATTAATTATGATTTATTGCTAAAAAAAAAGTCGTCTGATGCTCTTAAATTGACGGACCTAGAGCATTTTTATCATTTTTACTCAAGTCCCATAAAAATAGTTTTTCCCCTCTTACTTTTTCATTTAAAATTTCTCAGTTAAGTCGTCCTCAGACGACTTTTAGAGCTCTTCAACACGCAACTTTTCGTGATATCGTCGATATCTTTCGCAGATCAAAAGTTATTCACATTTTACTTAGAAAATTAGTATTTTTATAATGGCAATATCTCTGGATAGCGCAGACATGAATCGCATATTTTCCCATCATTTTAAAGAGTAAACCATAAAGTACATCATATCAAAAAATCAGAGAGGTGTTTTTCTTGTATCTCGAGTAACACCGGTTTGAATTTGTTGACTTTTGCCTTTCTCGCACTCTAAGGTGTGTCGAAAACTGTCTTTCGCAAATTCATTTGCCACCTGGTATGTAGGTGCGGTGAAACGTAGTTTGTTCCGATTAATCTGATTGAATTCGGTTGTCGGAAAACGACGCGTCAAATCACGTTTAATGTCAAGGAAATCCAGGCTCTTAACTGTTTTTCCCAAGTAAACAACCCAAGGCCCAGGCGAAGCCGCATGGTACAGTCGTATGCGCCCTCCATCTTTTGGAGGTCCATTGCCTCCCAAACTTAAAATCTTGAGGTTGTATACAAGACACTGAACCAAACATTCCGCTCTACTGAGCAACACGGTGTTTAGTGCCTCCCCGAGTCCCCTTAATTCTAAGCAGTGACACTCTGTATTAAGGTGATAAAACAATAAAGCCAGAAATCGGCCATTTTGGAAACCACGTGCTTTTTAAAGTAATTTTTCAAGAGCACGAGTTGAGGGAACCATAACTTCACAGATAAAAATATGTTGTGATTTTAAATGTATTTTCATGCACATATTTGGAGCATGCAAATAAACGTAACATTCAATCGATCCCACTATTCTTTTAAATCGAAATAAATTTAAACGCTGCTTGCTTGTAAAATTCAATCAAATTTAATTGAATATCGAATGTTTATTCGTTTGATGGGATGAGCTGCAATTTTACACGTCGTTGAATTTTCAAAATTATTTGCTGTGTTGCATTGGGGAGAAAACAACGATAAATCATTTACTTACTTGTGTTGAACAATCGACTTAAATTTCAGCACTAAATAAATATTATTACGACAGCCCCAGAGACAGAATTTTTAGAAAAAAAAATTTTCGAACCCTCTCGATTTAAAAAAATATTCCAGTTGACCTTACCACGCTCTATGTCCTAGGAAGGTGGGAAGGGTCGGACTGGTATCAAGAATGATGATGCCGCGTGCACCCCAAATTGACCTCTCTGCGATAGGGTCTATTCGCCAACACACAGAGGGACTTGGACACACAGAGGGATGTGGTGCCTACGCCTGCCCCAGCCTTGACGAGGACCCCTTTCCGTCCTCGGGCTCGGAACCCGCCCGGTTGACCGACGCCGCGAGCGACGATACCATGTTGTTCTTCGCGCGGCCACTTGTTCGATAAAAGGATCGAGTTCGACCACAGGGCACCGGTATGACCCATGAAACTGACTCCGAACCCTTGGACCACCTCTTATTTGCGCCTAAACTAGCCATCCTTGAGTCCACGCGCCACCTTCTGTGTAGCTCCGAGACGATTTGGACGATAGTCGACGGGGGAGACAGTCTTCAGGGGATGAGCTCCCTGGGGCCGCTCCAAAACGCGGAGGGTTGCTACCCCGAACAAGGGTAGTGGAGCTGGGAAGCTGAACCCCGGCCAGGTACCTCCAAAACCGGGGGAGGAAGGACCTGGAAAGATCCGTCCACTCAGGAAAGACGGTGGTAAGGGGTTATGGCAGGCAGAGCTCTCAGCCGCCCCAGACTAGGGAAATAGAGTGGGATTACGCCTCCTAGACCCTGGTCAAGAACAAGAGGAAACCGAAGACGTCGAGGGCCGAAAAGAAGGCCCAGGCGAATGAGGGTAGTAGGAAGTCTAGGGTAGGCGCCAATCGCTCCAGGGGCGATGCCCTAGCCTTCAAGACGGACGAGGCTAAGTACTCGGGCGTCTTGAAGGTGATGAGGAGTGACGTCAAGCTCGGTGAACTCGGCGCCGACGTACGTCGAATAAGACGTACCCGGATGGGCGAGATGATCCTCGAGCTGAAGCAGGGCGTCACCCTCGACGTGCCCGCGAATACTTGAGCCTCAGTCTGGGTAAACTTTGGCACAACCGTCTTTGCTGGCTCGCCCTCGGTCGATTCGACCTTGCCCGAGTTCACGAATACTTGGGCCTCAGTCTGGGTAGACCTCGACTCCACGGATTTCACGGGTTCCCACTTGGCCGCCCCGACCGTCACCTCCACCGCCACCAGGGGTTGTCGCCTACACTACTACCACTAATTGAAGAATTGACTTGTTTTTCCATTTTGGTTCCACGAGTTGCTCGGAAAAAGAGGTCCACTACGCCAGAACCCTGCATGACGCGGTAAGGGACAATTACTGTGGAGGGTGACCAGGTACCCCAGAGGCTCCGTTAAAGGTCTAGTTCATTATTTCACCCCCTGGCCATGCATCTCCTCGGCACGGGTCGCTTAACGCCTTGGGATTAGGGATTAGGGACGATGGTCGCATCCCCTCGCTCTAGCTGATGTCAGAAGGACAACAGTGCCCAGGCTGCACTACCAGCTAAGTACACAACCCTTAGTTGGCGGTCGATTGTCATCGGAAGACCCGTGGAAGCGTGAGATTGGAAATTGTGAGGACTAGAGCTGTGTACGTCGCTCCTTTCCAAACGTCAACTCACCATTTCGCAGTCCAACACATACAACACCAAACCCCCATTTGCCCAGATCAAACGCATTTTGGGTGTTCCATTGTATTTATCGTGTTTGAGATGACTTCAATAACTAGACCAAAAATAGTGTAGGTTAGGCGAAACAATGTGTCAAAATACACCCCCGAAAATTATTAAATACCCTTCGCTGATTTTAATACAAAATGGTCATGTTTGAGGACCAAAATCTCGAACCCTAGCGATTAGATTAAGGACATATTTGGCATCCCACCCTAAAATGACTTAAATTTTCAATTAATGATTGTTTTTGTATGCACTTCTACTGAAAAGTCTCGTTTCAGTCGGAAATAACTATTAAACCACACTTGTGTATGGAGCTTCATACAAGTGGAGTGGCTTTATAATTATTTCCTACTGAAATGTGCCTTTTCAGTAAATGTGCATATATAAAACCATCATTAATTGAAAATTTAAGTCATTTTAGGCTGGGATGCCAAATATGTCGTCCTCAAACATGACCATTATGTATGAAAATCAGCGAAGGCCTTATACAAATTTTCGGGGGTGTAATAGATATGAAGGTATAAAACATCTAACGTTTGACGAGGCAAGCGGGAATAGCCTGCGTGGTGCGTTGTTCCCCTTTTTCGCTAATTCTAGCGGACAATGCACTATCCGACAATACTACAATTCCTGTTTACATTGTACTAGCATCGCTCTATTATAATTATCGGATAGTACTAGTACATCCGATAGAATCAGCGAATGTGTAAACGAGCCATTAGAGCTGCCAACTAAAAGACGTTCTGCCTCATCAGTTTTCTGGAAACAGAATATCACCACTTTTTTGTAATGTGAAGATTATCAATATGATCGATATTTTCTACATTTTTTTCTACAAATATCTGATGTTCTTCAACTATTGTGATTATGTTCTGTAACTATTGAATGAGATAAAAATATCATGTTTCCCCTACTGATAGCTGGGACACCTGGGTCGTTCATAGCTCAGCGATAAAATGAACGGATACAAAGTAAACCATGTTAAAAGTTCTAAACGCCCATGCCGGTTTAGAAACGCATAAACATATACGTTCAAAGTTTTATATAAGTACAGTGCAATGCACTGTATATCTTCATTTTCATAACCAGGAGTAACCGTCGATAGAGTCATAAAGTGCGAAACCAGGTCAACCACATCGCACCGACGCTGGCATCAATCTAAACTTTTGCCATAAACATCCCGGAAGCTACCAATCAATAAGCAACCCAACTGCAAAATTAAGCCCATAAAACCGCTGAACCGACCTGTGGTATGGAACTATAAATAAGTACACATCGCGAACTCGCTACATTCTATCCATCCTCCGTCAAATGTTTAGTCAGTTGTGGGACCACACCGTTGCTAGTGATCCCACTTAACCCAGCTTCGACACTACGCAGCGTGTATAAAATACGCATTTCTTTGTACGTAGCATATGGAGCAAAGAGTTTTCCAGAGAACCAACCTCATATCATCTGTGCGATCGATTTTCCAGACCAACTGGCAGAAGTTGTAAGGATATATGCAGCATCAACAACATGAGCAATAGCAAACCACAGTGTAGCAGCCTCAGCCGGGCTGTAAAACAGAATTTACTACAAACCTAATTTCTGCCGAGTTCTTCTTTGGTGCATTTTCCGAGCTGATGAGCGAACGGCGACAGCAGCGCGGGGCATGAAACTCATCTACCAAAGTGAGTCCCCGGCTGCGCTGGCATGGTGGGTGGACGTGTGGGGAGTAAGAAAAAGTTTTTCCATTCATACATCAGTTAGTTGTCGGAGTTTTCTTGGTGAGTTTTTATGGCTGCTGCTTGGAGTTGGATGTCAGTAGCGTGATATCGGAAGGTGCAAACAAAATCACGAGTGTGTTGTAATACGCACGGCCAGCTAATTCTAAAAAGAAGAGAATTTTCCTCGATGCTATGGAGGTGGACTGTAATCTTCAAGATTAACTGAGATCTAACTTTATTTATTTTAAATAATAATTTTAGTCAGTTTGAGCAACAATCCGTATAAATTGGTACAAATAAATGAAAATAATGGAAATAATTGGTGCTATCTCGACCTTCTATTGTGTTCTTCTAATGACATTTCATGTTAAACGTGAAAGGCACCATCACCGCAAAGTGGATCAATCTGGGCTTTTAATATTCTTCCCACATCAGTTACAACCCATGTTATTAAAAATTCCTATCTACGCCCGCGACAAAACTTGGACGGCTGACAGCGGACCTCCAACAAGGATGAAACGCACTTACACTTTCTCCCCGAACCACATTCAGTCGCCGTGCGGGAAGCAGATTCTCACTTTCCAAGAGTCTAGTAGCAATGTTCTACGGTTTTTGCGGGCAAATAGTTTGCAACTCTGCGCGTTGATGATTTCTCGACTGGAGGATGTGGCGCACAGAAGGCATTTGACGGAGGGTGGGCAACAGAAAGACAAGAGCTCGATCCGCAGAACCAAACGAATGAGTGGGAAGATAAAAACTCGTTCGAAGGGAAACTTGAACCCGGCAGCCAGCCCTAACGATGCATGTTGGCTGTTGTCGGTGTGTAGAGTGGATGGTGGTGGCTTTCGGGGCTCATGATTGAAGAAAGTTTTTGCTGTCTGTTACTTTGGTATGGGTGTCTGGAAAATTGTCACCACATCGAACCAGGATTCATGCTCCAGTGCACTAGTAATTGCGTTGGCGGAAGCTGTGCGCCTCGGAAAAGTTCTCGAAAGTGGTTTTGCTGCAGCAGATGGAGACAGTTTTGAAGGTTTTGGTCAAGTTTGAACGCGCTGCATGAGCAGAAATTGTTTTTTTTTTGTAGAATGCCCATAAATATGTTCACTACGTTTGAATAATTTTCAGTGTTCGATTGCCGTTTAGAGTTTCGATTTGTACTTGAATTATCTTATGCTTCATTGAAATAAGACATGAAGGAGGTTTCGTATACTGAATACTGATAAATAGGAAGGAAGGTTTCGTATATGTACTGCACCCAACCAGGGGATGGCAGATTTTAATACAGTTCTGCATAAGAACCTTACAGAAACTGTATAATAATTGGGCATATACAATTCTGTAAGCTTTTTATACAAATATTGTATTAATATAATACAGATTTGTATTATTTTAATATAATATTTGTATAAAAAGCTTACAGTATATGCCCAGAATTGTATATGTCAGATTTGTTTTTTGGGTGTGGATATTGAAAAATAGAAACTTTAAAACTACCTTCACAGTGTCTGAGTTGCTGTACTTCCTAATTTGAGTACAACATGGCGGTTCAAGAACTTGTCTGAGTCTCATGAGGGCGCAGTAAATCCTTAGTAACCGTTCTTTGCTTCACCTGGAAAAAATCAAACATCTTCCCGAAACAGCTTGTTAGTCGTCGATTAATTGAGGTCCACCACAACTGGATTCATCTAGACTAAAATTATTTGGCCAAAAATGTCATTTGGTCGAACAGTTCCTTTAGCTAAAAAAATCAGCTGGCTGTTCATAGTGCTTGGAGTTCGAGCTGCAGGAAAACCATTAAAATAAGTTTTTTTCATTTTTTATTCATTTTACTTTATTAGCGAAACATTTGCCGAATTTTTATACCTATTTATAATAATTTATATGGAATGTTTCGTGGCTCCGGCTCCCGTGAATCAGTCAGCCTTTTTCGTTAATTTGCGGTACCTGGTGGAGTTCTGAGCCGTTTGGACCTCTGGATTGCTTTTGCATAGCCCCTGAGTTGCTGTCGGGTAGCTTGCAGTTCCGCCAGGACTCCTGGATTTCTGGATTGTTGGAGGGATGCTTGTGTGGGGTTGGAGCTTTCGAGGATTTTTGGGATTTGAACTGCCTTAATATTGAGCTTATTGTTTATTCATGTAGTTTTGCAATAGCTATCCTCAGGTTGGCAGGGTTGGTTCGCTCTGAGGAGTATTCAAGAGAAGGTGTATTTGATAATTAAACATTCATCTTAGATATACAAATTGTGATAGTGTGTAGTACACACTCATTTTTTGTTTCTGCAGCTCGGCGAAATCCGCACAGCCGTCTACACAACGAAAAGTGTAATTGGTATTCCGGCAAAAGCAAAAACGCTGGCTGTAAGTGAATTGTTTGTTGAGTTTCGGCTACGAAACTTCATATTTGACAGAGATTTTTGGTAAAAAATATGTTGGTGCGAGCTCGACTGTGCGTGTCTGGGTGAAGGTTTCGAAAGAAGAAGGATTTTCAGTTATAATTCGTTAAAAAAACGACAAAGATATACTTTTTCCCGTTGGTATCAATTATTTTGAATCTCCTGTGTTAGATTATTACGTGATTAGCGTGAAAAAAGCTTTGCCTTTCTGTATATTTGGTTTTTGGATTTTTGACGAAATTGTGTTTTTTTGCCAAGGGCCCCCCTAGAGATGTCGTAAAATCCCGATTAATCGATTAGTTACTAATCGATTACTCTTGATTCTTGTCGATTATTGAATCGATTAATCATTGTATAGTAATCGATTCAAAATTAATCGATTATCACAACGATGAATCGATTAATCGAAATAATCAATAAATTTTCGACATCCTTATGATGTCGTAAAATTCTGATTAATCGATTAGTAACTAATCGATTGCTCACGATTCATCTCGATTATTGAATCGATTAATCGTTGGGTAATAATCGATTCAAAATGAATCGATTATCACAACGATGAATCGATTAATCGAAGTAATCGATTAATTTGCGACATCTTTAGGTCACCCCTTGGGAGAAAAAAAGCGAAAATTTTTTTTTCACTTATAATGCGTTTTCTGACTAGGACTCTTCACCAAAAAATGTAACGTACCTTGATTTGACTGGTTCTACGTAAAACCAAGTTTTTAAAAATCTTTTTATATTTTTGTTGTTGCCTGTTTTCCCGCTTGCCGGGCAGTGGCAACTATATTGCCACCAATTTTTCAATGTTTCTGAACTGTTTAATGTATAACAAACATACATTTGAGTTTAATACCTTGTCAACATTGTGTCCTATTGTTGTTTTTGTTAATTTATGGTTTAGATTCGTCTGCCTTATAAAGGGTTAAAGATGCTCAACCGCGAACGGAGTCTGTTGAGTATAAGGACCACCCCCCCCCCCTTAGTAAGCTGCACTAACTGCACTACTGCGTGGCACTGGTGCAGCGGACCGTTATTTAGCCAACTACTGGGACCAAAAATAGATAGGCAGAATTTTCAAAAAAAAAACCTTCAAGATGCAAACTGCCTCTTCTACACAGAAAAAAATAATGAAAATTAATCAGCGCGTAAAAAATACAGACGCGGAAAATTACACTATTTTGAGCATTCATGAATCTTTCCCATCAATTTCGCACTAAATGTATGCAATTTGTATAGCATTATACCACTTAATCGACTAAATAGTGACATAACGCAATACAAATTGCATACATTCAAGCAAAAATATCGTTTAAAATTACGCTCTTTTTGGCATTCCCTTTATGTGCATTACTTTCGTGTAAATTTCAACAACTTTTTCTATCTGTGTAGTCAAATGCAAGCGGAATGGAGTTAGTTCGCAAGATGTACACTCAGCTTTTATTTCTGCAGCTCAGCAAAATCCGCACAGCCGTGTGCCCAGCAAAATAAAATACTGATATCCCGTCAAAACTGACGTTTGTTAGCTGGGTTTTGGCAAATTTTTTGCTGATTTTCAGCAACTTTGTCAGATTGTCAGATCTCATAAAAAAACATATTTGCTGGAGCTCGGCTGTGCAAATCTTGGTCAAAGTTGGACAAATTGCTGAGATCCCGGTAAAAAAAATTAAGTGGGGAATGGATGTTACCTGCCTGTTACTTCACACACTTCAGGTCATTTCCTGTAACAACAATACATGTAACTCATGTTATTGTAACTAACGATTTTCGATGAGTTCATTTCAGCTGTCGGAATTGGAACTAGCCTTAACTAAAGTTTTGCTTATTGTTTTAACAATTCGCCAACTTATAGTTAATCAGATGATGGAAATTACGCCAACAAAATCAAATGGAGAAACGGTTCGAACGAATCGCATTCGTTCAAAAGTATCGTTCGTCCGTAAACAAGAATAAGAGTGATAGATGGAATATTTCCAGCGTTGATCCAAATAGAGGAGAAAACACGGCTTCCATCTATAGTACAGATTGTTAAGACAAGACCGGGTGGTTTTCATCCAACACCTAAATAGGGGAGAACAGTCGAATATGCACTCCTTAAACTTTTTCGATGTTTTCACTAATATAAACAAGACTACCGAACCATTTCAACGTGAAGATGCAAAATTTACAAAAATAGGAAGTTTCACAATGACCTCCTATTCAAAACAACAAGGTTTTTGTGACTTTCTAATGCATTTAAAGTAGGGTTACTGCTCCTGGACTTCATATCATAGCTCCGATATTCATCCCACGAAAAACAATGCAATGAAAAGGTATTTGATCTGTTTCTTATTTTTTTCAGCAGTGAGCACGCATGTTAGAGAAACAACGAAATCGGTGACGTATTTCTTTGTTTCGCGATGAGATGAATATGATGGTAATGGCAAACAGAGAAGTTCCCCTATGATTAAAAAAACAGCCTGGGACAAATCGCCCGAATGGTGGTGCAAAGTGACTCAATTGCATGTGAAATAAATTCATCGTTAAGTTTTTAGTGGAAATTAAGGAATTTTGCTGTTTCAAGGAAGCTCAAGGAATAAAGAATAAATAATATTGATTTAGGGGAACTGTTTCGTTTTCCATCTCACTGAACATAAAGTCATCTCATCGCAAAACAAAGAAATTCAGCACCAATCTCGTAGCTTCTTTTTGCAAACACACGTGCGTGCGGTGAAAAAGATCACAAAAATAAGAAACAAATCAAATTCCTTTTCATTGCTTTGTTTTTGATGGGATGGAAATGGGAGCCGTTCCCCTATAATGGAAATATTCGTTCAGAAATTTCCTACAAAAGATTCTCTAGATAGGCGTAATAACCATTTTGTTGTATTGTTGCGTAGGAGTTATCATGCCTATGTAGAGAGTAAGAGGTTCACCCAGAAGTAATGCTGGGAGGCAGTTCCTGGGTGTGTGTGTCCAAATTAACCCCCACTATCTGGCAGTGATGGTATGGAAGAAAGCTGTCTGTTTTACAAAATTTTACAGTCAGATTTAATCTGGGAGTTAGAATGTGCAAGTTCTGTTTCAGCTCCAGTGACCCGTTTCAGACTTCCTGGTATTTCATGACCAGTCCGAGGTCACTTTTGCTTACAATAAGACCCGCCTGTTTATGCTACCATTATCAAATGGATAATGGACCCATAAACAAACTTCCGGATTCTTTAATCCAGCGCGTATTTAGTTTTAATTAAAACACCTTGAAATTCGCTACAATGGAATAGTAGTAAATCCATATTGAAACAATCTCACCAGATTTATCCACTTTTGTAGAACTGCGTATCCACGGTGAACAATAAGCTGGAAATAATTTTGTTGGGAGGAGTTCCGGATCTGTACTCCACACTCGATCCGTGTTGCGTCTGCAGCCTGTGGCTCCTGATTTCACATGCGGCGATTTAATAGCAGGAATTATCCCACAAAAATTTCCACCGGCATACCATAATCACTAAGGCACATTCTTAAAATCTGTTTTATATTTTTAATAACTTGAACTATCGTTAAACGCCACGCGTATACCAATTGGCTTTTAAAATAAATTTCTGAGAGTCTCCATCAGCTAAAATAGAAGAATCGAGCGATGAAAAATTTTGACATCCGTCGTGCGCGGCACACTACGATCACTACGGGAGGCAGTTCCTGGGGGAAAAGATGGATGGAGCCCAAGGGAGTTTAGTCGGTATTACCTTCACTGGTCTAGTCTGACACTCCAGTACACTTCCGTGTGGTAGCTTGGCAACTACCATTCGTCGTCGAGTCGAGTCAAGTACGAGACACTGAAGACGACCTTACTGTTGAGGTCGAAATACGTATCTGTCAATGTACAATCAAGTGGTGGAATTAAATGGGAAGGTACAAACTCGTCTTATGACAAGTGACTTTAGGGAAGTTTTTGTTGCCAAATTAGAATGTTGCAAAAATCGAATGGTTTTTGTTTTCGCATAATACTTCACATTTCTTTATTTATTGTGACAATAGACACACTGTGACACTTTCTACGCGGATTCTGGAATCTAAGCACTTTTTGGGTAATTTTTTCTTCGAATATAGATTTTTTGAACTTTGCGTTGCGAATGATCATGCGCTTTTTTCTTCCTTACTTGTGTGAATTTTTAAAGGATTTTCAGTTATTCACGTTATGTGTGCCCTTATATGCATTATTTGCCAATACTTATGTGGATTTTCAGTACTGTAGGATAAAATACGGCTTTGGCAGTATGCAGCTATATTTGCAATATTTGCGATATAAAACAAAAATACTTCACTTCTGCACATAAATTAGATTTAAACACGCAACTCAAAGTTTAGGCTTTGATTTGAATATGTTTTAGTGTAGCATGGTAGTAGCTATAGATAGTGGAATATATAGATGAGCGAAGATAAATCCTCTGTCTCCAAACGAACTGTCAAACGTGTCTCCAAACGAGCATGACGTCACGATTTCAATGGAAACGTTAAGGGCTGTGACGTCATACGCGCGTGTGCACGGGCAAAAAAATCGACTCAGCCATGCTTTCGCTCATCTATAGATTCTACTATCTAAAGTAGTAGCCTACTTGTACCTACTTACTGTTTTGAATAGTTTGTTTTTCCTCTTTATTGTGTATGACAAGTTGATTCAAAAGTATTAGATTACTATAGTGACCAACATCTAGTTGGCATCGGACTTGCACGGTTCTATAAAAGTCAAACCGATGGTGTTAGCAAAAAAACATTTAGGGTATCTGTTCCTATATCAATAACAATAAGGCAATGCGCATATAAAATGCATTGATTTCTCACCCAATAATCAAGAAGCATGAGAATAATTATGCTCGGCTCACGTACATTTTAATTGAAACAATTTGGTAACTTCAAACATCAATTTATTATCACATTTTAGAAGTATTTAGCTGAAAAACATCATCACCACCATGCACCTATTTCAATAACATTCAAGAATAGTTAAGGTCACTCCTGACGGAATCCAAGATTAAAAGTGCTCGCGTTTTCGGGGGCACACCACTTGATACGGAAGCAACGCACAACTGTCATTTTTATTATTTCACGCATGCTGCGACGCAGCAAAGCTAAATCAACAAAAATGACAGTTGTGCGCCGCTTCTGAATCGAGTGGTGTGCCCCCGAAAACGCGAGCACTTTTAATCTTGGATTCCGTCAGGAGTGACCTTAATCCTATGCCTGTACCTATATCAGTAATACTGTTTCCAACATAAAATACGCACACTATTACTTGTGTGTATACGTAACGATATGATTGCAGTGATGCCGAATTCTACAATGTTTTGTATTTGAGTTGAAATATAATTACGAAATTGCAGTTTTTGTTGTAGTTTTTCAACTTATCAGGTAAATTTTATGTTTGTCGTAGATTATCTTTTCGATATACCTTATTTTACAAACATAAGAGTTAAATTTTACAGTAAAAGTTTATTCAAGCATTTTTGAAATAAAAATCTAGGTCGGCAACCCTTGAGAGTACTGCAAGGCATGTAAACAGTTTGGAATACGGGCAAGGATAATTTAGACGTTGTTCAAAATCAAACTATAGGAAATCGCGTTGGTTTTTCAAATATAATTATATGTATAGTGAAAATGTGATGTGCTTTATGTGTTGTGAAGTGAATTCCGAAAGGATACACTTGTTTTCATTTCATTTCATTTATTTAGTTAACATCTAAACAGATAACACTGAATCAACAATTTGACGCCACAATGCACGGTTCGAGGCCGCATCTCTCCATCCTCGGATACGCCCCACGCTCGCCAAGTCGTTCTGCACCTGGTCTGCCCATCTCGCTCGCTGCGCTCCACGTCGTCTCGTACCTGCCGGATCGGAAGCGAACACCACCTTTGCAGGGTTGCTGTCCGGCATTCTTGCAACATGCCCTGCTCATCGTATCCTTCCGGCTTTAGCTACCTTCTGGATACTGGGTTCGCCATAGAGCTGGGCGAGCTCATGGTTCATTCTTCGCCGCCACACACCGTCTTCTTGCACACCGCCAAAGATGGTCCTAAGCACCCGTCTCTCGAATACTCCGAGTGCTTGCAAGTCCTCCTCGAGCATTGTCCATGTTTCATGTCCGTAGAGGACAACCGGTCTTATTAGCGTCTTGTACATGACACATTTGGTGCGGTGGCGCAGTTTGACCGCAGTTTCTTCTGGAGCCCGTAGTAGGCCCGACTTCCACAGATGATGCGCCTTCGTATTTCACGACTAACGTTGTTATCAGCCGTTAGCAAGGATCCGAGGTAGACGAATTCCTCGACCACCTCGAAGGTATCCCCGTCTATCGTAACACTGCTTCCCAGGCGGGCCCTGTCGCGCTCGGTTCCGCCCACAAGCATGTACTTTGTCTTTGACGCATTCACCACCAGTCCAACTTTTGTTGCTTCACGTTTCAGGCGGGTGTACAGTTCTGCCACCTTTGCAAATGTTCGGCCGACAATGTCCATGTCATCCGCGAAGCAAATAAATTGACTGGATCTGTTGAAAATCGTACCTCGGCTGTTACACCCGGCTCTCCGCATGACACCTTCTAGCGCAATGTTGAACAACAGGCACGAAAGTCCATCACCTTGTCTTAGTCCCCGGCGCGATTCGAACGAACTGGAGTGTTCGCCCGAAATATTCACACAGTTTTGCACACCATCCACCGTTGCTTTGATCAGTCTGGTAAGCTTCCCAGGAAGCTGTTCTCGTCCATAATTTTCCATAGCTCTACGCGGTCTATACTGTCGTATGCCGCCTTGAAATCAACGAACAGATGGTGCGTTGGGACCTGGTATTCACGGCATTTTTGAAGGATTTGCCGTACAGTAAAGATCTGGTCCGTTGTCGAGCGGCCGTCAACGAAGCCGGCTTGATAACTTCCCACGAACTCGTTCACTAATGGTGACAGACGACGGAAGATGATCTGGGATATCACTTTGTAGGCGGCATTAAGGATGGTGATCGCTCGAAAGTTCTCACACTCCAGTTTGTCGCCTTTCTTGTAGATGGGGCATATAACCCCTTCCTTCCACTCCTCCGGTAGCTGTTCGGTTTCCCAGATTCTGACTATCAGTTTGTGCAGGCAAGTGGCCAGCTTTTCCGGGCCCATCTTGATGAGCTCAGCTCCGATACCATCCTTACCAGCTGCTTTATTGATCTTTAGCTGTTGGATGGCATCCTTAACTTCCCTCAAGGTAGGGGCTGGTTGGCTTTCATCGTCCGCTGAACTGACGAAGTTATTTGCTCTGCTGCCTTGACTTTCACTGCCTGTACTCTAAGCGCCATTCAGATGTTCTTCGTAGTGCTGCTTCCATCTTTCGATCACCACACGTTCGTCCGTCAAGATTCTCCCATCCTGCACATTTCGGCTGGATGCGTTGAGCTTCTGATAGAACTTGCGTTTTCTTGAGAACGACACAGCTGTTCCATCTCCTCGTACTCCCCTTGATCCAGGCGGCGTTTCTTCTCCTTAAAAAGGCGGGTCTGCTGTCTCCGCTTCCGTCTATAACGTTCCACGTTCTGCCGGGTACTTTGCTGCAGCGCGACCGCCCGCGCTGCGTCCTTCTCCTCCAGAATCTGTCTGCACTCTTCGTCGAACCAATCGTTCCGTCGACTTCGACCCATATACCCGACGTTGTTCTCCGCTGCGTCGTTAATGGCTGCTTTAACTGTACTCCAGCAGTCCTCAAGAGGGGCCCCATCGAGCTCACCCTCTTCCGGCAACGCTGCCTCGAGATGCTGCGCGTATGCAGTGGCGACATCAGGTTGCTTCAGTCGCTCTAGGTCGTACCGCGGCGGTCGTCGGTACCGAACATTGTTGATGACGGATAGTTTTGGGCGCAGTTTAACCATCACCAGATAGTGGTCAGAGTCGATGTTAGCGCCACGATATGTCCTGACGTCGATAATGTCGGAGAAGTGCCGTCCATCAATCAGAACGTGGTCGATTTGTGATTCTGTTTGCAGTGGTGATCTCCAGGTGTACCGATACGGGAGGCTGTGTTGGAAGTAGGTGCTACGAATGGCCATATTCTTGGAGGCGGCGAAATCAATTAGTCGTAGGCCGTTTTCGTTCGTCAGCCGGTGAGCGCTGAACTTTCCAATAGTCGGTCTAAACTCCTCCTCTTGGCCAACCTGAGCGTTCAAATCTCCTATGATGATTTTGACGTCGTGGCTTGGGCAGCTGTCGTACTCACGTTCCAGCTGCGCGTAGAATGCGTCCTTATCATCATCAGTGCTTCCGGAGTGTGGGCTATGGACGTTGATTATGCTGAAGTTGAAGAACCGGCCTTTGATCCTCAACCTGCACATTCTTTCATTGATCGGCCACCACCCGATCACGCGCCTTTGCATATCGCCCATCACTATGAAAGCTGTTCCCAGCTCGTGTGTGTTGCCGCAGCTCTGGTAGATGGTATGATTACCTCTAAACGTTCGCACCATTGATCCCTTCCAACAAACCTCCTGCAGCGCTACGATGCCGAATCCACGGTCCTTGAGCACATCGGCGAGTATGCGTGTGCTCCCGATGAAGTTGAGAGATTTGCAGTTCCACGAACCGAGTTTCCAATCGCTAGTCCCTTTTCGTCGCAGTGGTCTTCGCCGATGGTTCCGGTCCGTACTCTCTTGTTGATTGTTCGTTGCTTATGATTTTTTAAAGGCTGGCTTGCAGGGCCTGACACCAAACCCCCTAAATTTCCGGAGGACCATTCCTCCTTATTTCCGGTGGACCATGGTGCACAGTTTCACTTAGAGTCCCTCGCTGGCACTCGGACGATGATCAGCCGCCCCTAACATGGAGAACAGACGCTGTTGTTGCACCTCCGGAGAGGAGCAAACCCCCCCTTCCCTGTCAGCATACGACCATAGTTCCCACCGGGGTTGGTTACCCGATATTCCCTAAGGTTGCTCGTATCCCGGCCAGCACCGCGGGGAGGTAGGGATAGGAGTTGCTGGGTAAGAGGCTAAGGACCGCGAGATGGGGTCTATTTTATTCCTTCAGGTACGCGAACTACCAATGGTACGCTTTACCCAGCATTTGCCGTGCCATACACTTGTGTTAGCTTGAAATTGAGTGGAAAACAACGGCGTGAAAACGGATGAATCTGCTAGTAGCAATCGAGCAGTGCATCAAACCAACAGTTCAGAGGTAGGAAAATGAAAATAAAAGTGCATAATAATTTTATCTTTTAATAATTTCATTCTTGTGCATTAAAACATTACTTTAAGAAAATCTTGAATAATATTCGAAACATTCAAGAATGTGTTCCATCCATTATTGTGTACATACGATGTGAGAAATTGTAATTAAATTGATTTTTTATTTGGTTTATCGACGGTTGGGATTAATATACGGGCTGTTATTAATATGGGAACAGATACCCTACTTCAACGTGGGATATAGTAAACAGCCAAGTTCAGCTTATTGAAGAATTTCATAAATTGACTACAGCGCCACTAGCGTTCTAGTACTTATGCTTCTACTGCATGACACGAGATATTTCACATGTTAAGCGAATACTTCATCGATACTACCAAACAACAAATGTTTTTACAAGTAAAGGAATTTCTCCCATTTCATATGTATTTCATTCACAGTGTAAAGCTCTTGTCCTGTTGAGGGGAAGATGATGAAAATATTCATTCAACTGAGCTTTTATCCTTGATTTTCTAGCTTGCACCGCTCTGAAGTTCATTCCAACGTAAATCAAGAGCGCAAATGTGACTCTCCTTTTCCGAGTCCTTGATACGCTCACTCTCAATCCGCAATGAACAGGAGCTTCGAAGGCAGAAAAGTTTCATTCGCCTCCCAAATACGCACGATTCACTACTGTTGGTTCAGTTCCAGTTTAAAAGTTCAACAGCAAGGATATGCTTTGCCTTCAATTGCTTCATAGGTACACTTGGAGCAAATATGGGGCTGTACGGCTTTTTGAACCAATCGCCATTTATCAATAAAATGACCATGGTCGCAGGCTGGTAAAAAATCTGTAGGGACACGGCAGGTATTTCCGTCCTTCGTCGTAGGGGCTAAAACCAACGAAAGCTACGTACATTTGCTAGAACTCCACTATAGTAGAACGTTTCACCTGAGCTTACGATTTGGTACGTATGAGTTTTACAAAAAAGCGTCTTTTTTTATTGGTTTTCGAGACTATGACGAACAGACGAAAATACCTGCCGTGTCCCTACCATAAAAACATTACAGGAGAGCAGCCATTATCGCGCTTTTCTTCGGTGTTCCATTTTCGTCGCATATATCATGCTCTTTCCATGTGGGGCCTGTTGGTGTGGAAATTTTCCAAACATTACAACTTCACCATCAGGCGTGGGGACTCATCCTACAGACAGGATACAAGTACGACCAATATAAAAAATATACAGATTTAATATCGTATGGCACTTTTACAAAGGCAAAAGAACCATGTAATGAGAGAGTTTCTCGTAGATTGGCAGATATGTGCCAAAAACAGAGAAGACGGCCAATGCGAATTTTCGCCTTCGTTTATCGACCCAATTTCTGGCAAGGTAAGCCAAATAGAAAATAACCCCCGGAATTCGGGCTTCCACCTATCTCGGATACTGCGGGCCGAGCTTTAATGCTACGGTGGGCGATTTTCCGCTGTCCATAGAAATTCAATCAATAGTCTGGCCTTGAAGTGTAGGATATAATGAAGCAAGTTGTACGGACGTACTTTGCTATGTATACCAATGAGGCTAGACCACGGCAATGGGATGATACTGCTGGGTAGTTCAAGGCAGAAAAAAAACGGCATTTTCATCTCGCGAGTTCACCGTTCGCTAATAAGGGTGGCAAGAGATTCTTTTCAAACTCAAATTATGAGAAACGCGGAATGCAACTTTTCTTTCAGGCTTTTTTTATTGCTCCTAACTTGGAGTTTGGTTCGAAAGTAACAGCATGGAATGGAAGGGTCGGCGCGGTGCGTGGTGGGTGTGCCAACAAGGGAATCTTGACTGGCTGATAGAAGCATTTTGCCGTCAACCGTCACTCGGCTTATTTTATTTCCATCATCATCGTGGTTCGCCATCATCAACAGCTGGAGTGCCATGGTCGTTATTCACATTATAGAAAGTACAATCCGAAGTGAGATACATGGCCAAATTTTGTTCTAAGAGGCCGTACACTTTTTAATTGCGGAGGCTGTCATTTTGTTACGATATGAATGAAATATGAATGGAAAATAATTTGTTTGAAAAATGTTGTCTAAATGATGTTTAATTGATTTTTTTCTACATTGGGGAAGTAGATTTTGAACGGTATCAACTTTGGCAACATGTTTATAAAGATAATTCCACAAAAATCCTTTTGTAATTCAATAGTAGAATCAAATGTGTCTAAGCCGTAAATTCGGTTTGAAAATTGGGTTATGTCTTATTAAAGCCGGAAAACGCATTAATAATTGAAGTTAACGTCAATTAATTATAGAAACGGCGCACATAAGGGTAAATGAGGTAAATTCCTGGCCAGAATTATTGAGTGCTTTCATTGATGTTATTTACACTTGTATGATGTTTAACCAATGTTAATAATTTATTCTGTTAATTTTTGGCAATATTTGATTTTTAGTTTGATAATATGGCATGTATTTGAGATTGGCGATTTATCTAAAAAACAACAACAAAAATCTACAGTTTTAAGTATACAGGGGTTAGACAAAAAGGTTGAGATAGGTAAAATTTTGTCGAAGTTCAAATCAGCATAACTTTGCGTAGAATGATCCGATTTCGATGAAACCGGGACCTTCGGACGCGGAAACTCTTCTAGTATACTGTCCCCATGCAAAACCTCAGATTGGACCTTGTCCACCGGAGATGTTCCGGGTTTTCCGAGGGTATGTTAAAAACGCGTTTACTGCCATCATGTTTCACACTCTTCCTGGAAACTAGAACTAATATGCTGACCAATGCTGGCTGCAGATCGAAAATTTGTTTGGTATACGCAAAGATATGGCCATTTTCGTAAAATCGGTACGGGATTGGCCATACACCCTGAACAAACGCCACTTTCGCAGAACACCAACAGGTTCCGTCGGTAATTGGCCAGAGAGTCTTACAGTCACCATAATGTATCTTTAATAAAGATCCTATATTCCATATACGCATAGTTCCAGACGGTGCCATAACCTGTCCCTCCTGGAAGGCCCTTGGAACCTGCTATAAAGGTGGTCGTGGACACTATCATTCTGGAAATGTTTCTGCAATTATCGTCTCACAAAGCCATGAAGATAGATACCCATATTTGAATTATTCCGATCTGTTATCATTCCTTCATGTTTCCGGAACCGTTTTTACGGAAATGGCCATATCTCTGCGTAGTTTTGATGGATTCTCGATCTACAGCCACCATTAGCCGGCATATTAGTTCTAGTTTTTGGAGAGAGCATAAAACATGACGAAAGTAAACGTCACATAAAATGACAAGCAGTGGAAAAAATGCATCTTGGAACATACCTTCGGAAAACCCGGAACATCTACGGTGGCCAAGGACCAATCTTAGGTTTTGCAGGGAGGCAGTATACTAGAAAAGCGTCCAGTTCTGATGGTCCTGATTTTATCAAAATCGGATCATTCTACGCAAAGTTATGATGATTTGAATTTCGACATAATTTTACCTATCTCAAACTTTTTGTCTAACCCCTGTAACTGATTGGATAATATGTTTTAAGGTGAAAGTGGGTTGAGTACTAAAACAAAGCTTTGAAAGTATTGGTACAATAAAAACTGTCATATACTGTTAGTAGTATTGGTGTCGTATTTATAAAAAACATAGAATATTAGTAGGGTGGTTCAAAAAACGACCCAGCACCACCATGCTCACTCGATTCCGTCCCATGCTACGAGTGTCCTCCAAAAACCGATTTGAACAAAAACTGGTTGAGCGCAAGCCGGTTCAAGTTTATATGAAAACTGGTATGGGAAACTGAACCTTTTATTACGCTGGGTAAAGTGCCTTCCCTTCAAACGCTGGCGAAAAGAGAACCCGCATAGCTGAAAGCAATATTCCAGAGACTTCACTGAACGAAAACCGCACCGCAGGAAAGATCCATTGATTTCGTAACGCAAAAATAGCATTTTATACCCCACTCACCCCCATGTCACACTTTTTGTTTGAAGCATCTGCCCCTGGTGCGATAGTGTAGACTAGACTAGACTAGAAGTATCTGCCCCTGGTGCGATAGATATCACAGACAAATTCTGGGTACATATTTTGTTGAATTGCACGTTTCACTGATGCCTTCTGAGAAGCCTAATTATCATGCTAAAGATTCGCAACCTCGATTAAAATCGACTCCCAAATTGGAACGATCATTCAATATGGATTGTCTATGGAGTTGAAGCTTTTGAATATTTCTTCCAGTCATATGGTCTCCCCCCTCGCCATCGCAAAATGACGGAGTGCCAGAATCAGAATAATGTTAAATTCAAGCTCGCCATGTCACGCCAAACTGTCATACAAACCTGAAACGACCTGTGCACGGTAAGCCTCTATTCAAACCAGCCCAAACCATCGGATGACACCCAAATTATAAATCATAATCGACTGAGCGTGGCGGAGAAAAATTATTTTTTGAACCACCCTACTTATTAGTTTGCTGCTGCCGGTGCCGTTGTTGACATTCGCTCCGCGATCAGTTTTAATCGTTTTTTCGGGCAAAATAGCAGTTTATATTAAGTTTTCGGTTTGAACAAGTGACTGATTTCGAAAAGTGATGTTCAATTTGCATTCCATCAACATTTCGGGCTGCTCAAGTGCGGAGAAGTGAAAAAACTTGATTTTTTCAGTGCCCTTTGAGAAGTGACCAGTGATAAACCCACCAAATCGCGAAAAGCTGATAAATTGGCACGAAACTGCTGATTTATGATATTATTCGAGCCGAAATACATAGGACTCTTTGGATAAACATGTTCATTATCACGGGAAGTGAATAAATATGCTGTGAACAGGTTCGTAATTTGAATAGGGTAACGGTACCAATAGTGGAGGTATTAGTAGAGCCACAAATGAAAATATTTTTTTTAAATTGATAATTATTGAAAATTTACAGTTTTATTATGTTAGTCAATAGATAAACTAATAAATTAACTAACAAAAATGAGATAGAAGTCATTTAACATCAACAATTACTAAATATTGCTTGCACCACTATGGGTACACTGTTCCTTTAGTGGCGGTAAAAATTAATTTTGGTTCCCATAGTGGTGCTATCCATTGGTTTCTTATGAGACTCGCCACTATTGGTACAGTTGCACCACTATAGGTGCAAGGGAGTCAATTTTGTTAAGGAAAATCATTGTTTTCAATAGTTTTTCAAGTGAAATCTTAAGATAAGTTGCATTTAACAGGATATTTTAAGCAAGACGTATCAACTGAAACCATCGTAAAGTGTATAAATATGATAAATCTCATTAAAACCCCACTACCTCCACTATTGGTGCTACCTCCACTAAGGGTACGGTTACCCTATTAAACTTTTGTTCGATGCTGTTCAATGCATTCGAATGTTGGTGGGAGAGGAGTGCGGGAGGTGTGGGGTTGACCCGTAGAAGGTCCGGTGCCATATTGACTGCCATCGTGGTACTCTTCCAACTATGTCCTTAACACACGTATATCATCATCCGTCATAATCTAATATCTGTCTGTCTGAACCTTATAGACTCCGAAACTACTGAACCGATCGGCATGAAATTTTGTACGTAGAGGTTTTATGGGGCCGGGGAAGGTTCTTAAAATGGTTCGAGACCCCTCCCCCCTATGGAAGGGGGTGCTCCTATACAAATGAAACAGAAATTTCTGCATAACTCAAGAACTAATCATAAAATAAATCAATTTCAGGCTAATCAAAGATTGTCGGGTCTGCTTGTACACAATGAAATTATGGATTTCGTGGGGATTCCTATGTGCTACTAACGAATAACACTGAAAACTTTTTTTTTTGTTTACTATCTTGGCTGTGCATATGCACTGCACATGTTTCGAAATGGACAAATTGATATTAAATTTGCGAAAAAGAAACCACGTGTCTTGGAGGGACTCGAACCCTCAACCTCATACTCTCTAGATAGGCGTGATAACCCCTACACAACAAGACCAATTAAAGCTCACGTTTGCGGAAAAGCCATCAGAATCCGAGTACCAACCTCCACCGCGGTTAGATCTTTTTTGCAAATTGAATATCTTTCGGATGCTTGATTCCAATCTTCACATGTGCTTTACTGTTGTATATCCACAGTCAAGCGAGTGCACATTGTTTATTAAACGAGAAGATCGCACTCTATGCCCCCAACAACGCATAGTAAAGCACATGTGGAGATTGGACAAATCAAGGTTGAGGCTTCGAGTCCCTCCAAGACACGTGGATTCTTTCTCGCAAATTTCATATCAATTAGTCCATTTTGAAACATGTGCTGTGCATATGCACAGCCAAGATATTTAACAAAAAATGGTTTTCGTACGGCCTAGTTGCCGAATAATATGCAATTAACTGAAAACCTACTTTTTTCTTAATATATCATAAATCTGAAGTTCGGACGAGTTCGAATGAGCTCTTAGCAGCAATAGAAGCATCATTTGAGAAAAATTACTAGCGTGCCTGAATAACCCACATAATGAAAAACGAGATACCATGTAGTCAAAATTACATGTGCGATATGAGATATATTTATTTATTTATTTATTTATTTATTGATTTGACATTCAACTGACCGTTTTGGTCTTATTGAACTACTTAAATTATATTACAATCATCAGTACATTCAAATTAACACAGCAAGAAATTCAATTAAACAAAAAAATTCACAATGTACACAACACATTCCTAGTTACAATCGTATTTACAAAAAATAAATAAATACAATACAAAAATACATAGAGATACAAAATTTCATTAGAATTACACAAAAACTTTACCTACTAACTACATACATATAGGGCTGTCTACAAACCACGTAGACCGAAATTTCACTTTTTCAAACCCCCCCGTCCCCCCTAGTAGACTTTCGTAGACTTTTTCAAGACCCCTCTCCCCCTCATGATGTCTACGTAGACTTTACCAAATTTTACAAAACATCATATGTGATTAGAAAAATATGGAAATCAACCACGTTTTAAGCAATTCAGCTATTGAATTCCATTTCCATGTAAACATTACAACAAAATTCGAATTTCAAACTTAACAAAATCACACTGAACAAAATCCAATAAAACAAAAATCAAATTTCAACGAAATCAAATTTAATTCACTGTCCATAACTCCTAAAATCAAATCTCAAAGCCAATTAATTTAATTACTGTTGAATTTAATTCCTCCTCAAGCTGTGCTGTGCACCACCATCGCCTACATTTTTGCATCGGCGCGCCACTGATAAAATCTGTCACGCATCTGACCTATAATTTTTAACGCCGGGTCAAAATAGTGAAAATCGTGAATTTTCAGAATTTAGAAAAATTTCGAGAATGTCAAGTCTACATTCCAATAAGTTTTACGTGGAAATTTCGTAAAATTTCCCAATTGATAACCTTGGAATACTCCAAAGAACTCTCCGTGATAATTACGATGCTTTTCTTGAAAATTCCATGCAATATCCCGCTGAATAATCATCTGTTGAAATCCCAAGATTTTTCTTCTACTTAAATTCCAAATTTTCTCTAAAAAACCCGAGTAATTTTCCGTGGAAATTTAGAATTATTTCCCGATGTAATTTTTAGTTTAAACGGACATTCCGATATATTTCCCGTGGAAATTTAGAATGGTTTCCTACGATATTTTTTTATTTTTCTTGCAAATTTGGAGCAATTTCTCGAGGAAATTTAAATAAATCTTATGGGCATTTCAAAAAATACTTTCTGAACAATTTTCGGTGGAAATTTTTGGAGAATTTTCAGTTGAACTTTTCGTGAATTTCTCGTAAAAAATTCGAATAAATTTTCATAAAAATTAGAAAGGCTTTTTTACAAAAATTGCAAATATTTTTTTTGTGGAAACTCAAACTGTTTTTGGTTGGAAATTCAAATAATTTCTCGTGGAAGTTTTCAACAATTTATTTAGAAATTTCGAAAATTTTCCATCGATAATTCCATAGAATTTGCATTAGAACTGCCGAAGAAATTTACGAAGGAGAATTTTCCACGGGCATTTCTAATAATTTTGCTTTTATTTGCAAAGAGTTCCTCGCGAAAATTACGAAGAATTTCCAAAATTAGACAAAAAATGTCGGGGACAGAAAATCTCCGTTGAATATTCTGAACGGTTTCTGGCGGAAATTTCGGAGAATTCCCTTTATTTATTTTATTTTTTTTTTTATTTTATTTATTTTATTTATTTATTTTACAATGATTCATAACTACATATATAATCACCTAATGATTTTCAATGCATATGTTATTATGACTAACTATGCTACGCTTAATAGTCGTTTGATCAATACCATTGTACCCTTCAGCTCCGATTAAAATGAATCTTGATTCTGTCCTTAAAAGTGTTTGAATTCCTTTCACTCCTACAATTTGCCGGTAAACAATTCCAATATTTGATTGCACGGAAACGAAATGATTCCTTCAAATAATTTGAGCGATATCTTGGTACAATTAGCAAATTGGTTCGTGATGATCGAGTAAAATTGAAAAAGTTATTAAGGTAAGCTGGCGGTCGGTTCAGTATATTATGTGTTTGAATGCAAATTCTTGAAATTAGATGATCAGAATAACTACATCCCAATAGGGCATTTCTATAAATCGACAAATGGTCAAATTTCCTTAAGTTGTACACATACCTGGTAACTGCGTTGAATACTAGATTGAGCTTTTTTTCATTTCCTCTAGAAACTAGATCAAAAAGAACATCACCATAGTCTAACAATGGTATTAAGAGAGATTTGGCCAATTTTGCACGAATATGTTGTGGAGTACAGTGTCTTAACATAACAAGTGAATGTAGAGTTCCACAAACTTTGCTACATATAGAATTGACTTGACGATTCCAATTCAAATTATAATCCATCAGAAGACCTAAATTTTTTACAACATTAGCGTAATCAATGGAATCATTTCCAACTGTTACTAAAGGAGTCTCAGGTAGATAGGTGCGCTTTGTACGGAAAATAATACATTGGGTTTCCTTTGAATTTAAAACCAAACCGTTAGAACCACACCATTCAAGTATGCTACGGATGTCAATGTTAATCAGATTTACAAGCTCAGTGATACGTTCTGGCGAGCCAGATGTGTATAACTGGCAATCATCAGCATACAAATGAAATTGACAGAATGATATTGCAAGTGGAAGGTCATTAATGTACATAGAGAAAAGTAGTGGGCCGAGAATAGACCCTTGAGGCACACCACTTGATACGGGAATTCTGTCGGATTGAGTGTTATTAAAATCAACATATTGGTATCGATTTGATAGGTAAGACCTTATCAGGTTCACGGAGAATGAATCTAACTTGAAATTTTCTTGTAATTTTTTGCATAGTAGACGGTGATTAATTGAGTCGAAAACTTTACTGAAATCCAAAAGAACCATGACCGTAATCATTTTACTGTCTAGAGCTTCTCTAATATCATTTTCAATTTTCGTTAATGCAGTGATAGTACTACATGTTTTACGGTAGCCTGATTGCAGAGGGCACAATAAGTTATTACGGGTAAGATAAAGATTTAACTGTTTTGAGATAATGGATTCAAACACTTTCGAGAGAGCGCATAGTATGCTTATCGGACGATAGTCATTATCGGTAGCAGGATTTTCAATTTTACCTATTGGTATAATCCTTGCTATTTTCCAATCTACGGGGAACACAGAAGTAGTAATACAACAGTTAAAAATATCGGTTATGTACGGTAGAGTTACACTTAAAGATAACTTCAAAATGTGTAGTGGAATTGAGTCATTGCCGACTGCTTCGCAATCTGCAGAAACGAATTCCGCAAAAACATCGTTATTAGTCAAACATTCAAAAGAAAAATTTGATGTTGCTCCAACGGCATTTTCGTTTTCATGAAAAGTAGAAGGAGTACAATGTGACCCAAAATAATTATTCAACGTTTCGGCGGTTACATCACCGCCGCCCATATTGCTGCTAGTTTGTTTAATACCAAGTCGCTTTATATTCTTCCATAATTGTTTAGCCGAAAAATCGATGTTAAGTTGTGAAGAAAAATATTCCCTTTTCGTTCGTTTCACTTCACGGTTAGCTAGATTACGGAGTTTAGTAAAATTGTTCCATTTCCTACAATCATTTCTATCTCTTTTCCAACATTCATACGCATCACATCGGTTTTTGAAAATACGTTCAATATGAGTAGTAATCCATGGATTATTAGCATCTCTCACCGTTTTCTTCTTTAAAGGGGCATGACGATTAAGAGTTTCGAAGAAAAGTTCGTTAAAACAGCGAAGCTTATCGTTAACATTTGCACTGCAAGAAATACGATCAAAAGCACAATCATGCAGGTCAGATATAAATGAGTTTTTATCAATTTTATGGTAATCACGAGCCCAGTAAACTTCTGGGAGTGCCTTCGAATGTTTATACTTATAATCGACACAAAGAAAATCGTGATCACTTATCCCACCAAGAGAAGATTGATAAACATTATTAATGCTTTTCGTGCAATTTCCAGTAAACAAATCGATGACAGAAGATGACCCAGACCTGTGGGGGAAGTACCAATTAACTTGAAAGACAGTGAATTCAGGTTTTCAATGAATTTCGTGCATTTATTCGAATTCTGGGCTATCAAGTTAATGTTGAAATCACCCATTAGTAGAATATTGGGCTCAGTAGATGATAGTTCTGAAATAATAGCGAAAATACGATTTAAACTTGATACATTTATATCAGGGGGCTTGTATATGACACCACACACCAGGTTCATGTGTTTCAATTTAACGAAAAGATAGTCAATCTCACTTTCATTTTCAGATTTGAAGATGACCGAATACTTCAAATTTTTCTTTAAATAGAAGGCCACACCACCACCTCTTTTTTTCTTATTACGTCGATCAGATCTAACTATAGTGTATCCCGCAATCTCAACAAACTTATTGGTGTTGGAAGATTTGAGCCACGTTTCAGCAATTGCAAAAACATCTAATGTAGACATGGTTAACAATGACCGATAGTTTTCGATGTTTCCAATTAGACTACGGACTTAGACTTTACAAGTTCCAAAGAATTTCTTTTGGGCTTCCAAAGACTATTTCTTGGATATTCCAAAATGCTTCATTTGTAAATTAAAAAAAAAAACGTTGAAGTACGAAATAATTTTCATAGTTTGCAAAGTAGTTCCTGCCGAAAATTAAACGAAATTCTAGTAGAATCTGCAGTAAAATCCAAGTGAAGATTTAAAAAAAAATCAATTTTTTTTATAGAATACTTTGGAGAATTTTCCTGCTCAACACAGAAGAATTTCGTGGTGAAATCCATGATAGTTTTAAGCCGTAGCTCAGACTTTTACTTTAGTGAAATTCATTAAATTTTTAAGAAGAAATGTAAGAAATTATATCGGTAAAGTCTTGCAAAAAAAAACCGGAACATCCTAAAAAAATCAAACTTTAAAAAACATAAAATCAAAAAGTCTACGTAGACTTTTGGTATACCCCCCCGTCCCCCTTCGTAGACTATCGTAGACTTTTTCGAAACCGGCACACAGAGCGAACGTGATACCATCACACTTATATCGTTCTCGGAAACATTCTTGTCGATATTCGTTAGGCACAGCGAAAACAATTCGCTTTCATCCGCTAGTGGTAATGAGCAGTCAACGGGTCTGCTGTTCGATTCATAAAGCTGTGGCGAGGAAACAGGTGTTGAGTAACGTTGAGGAACAATTGAATCTGGTTTCCGTACGACTTCAGCAAAGGTATGGACAATATCAGCTACCGTTTTCTTCAAGCCTTCTATTTCTTCCCGCACTGTGAGGAATGTAGATGGATCAGTATTAGTGGCGGCATCAGCATTAGTACGATCACGCGTTTTGCAAAATAGAGCCACAGATCCAAATGATATTGCTTGATAATGCACAGACTTGAGTCTCATTCACACCAACACAACTAGCGTGAAACGTTTTGGCGCATTTCCCTTCACACACCGTAAACAACTCGTGATCCATTTTGATGGCAAGAGAGCATTTCTCGCAATTCTTCTCCATTGTAGAAGACAACTAATGGCCGTTGAAGCAATAATAATATCGATTCTTGTTGTCACAAAACTTCAAGTTCGGAAGGCTCTTTTCCGGCGAATAAATAGTCACATAATTAATTCAGCTATATTGCTAATGCTTATACTACTTTCACTATTTAAACGTTTTTTTCCTAAATCGGATACAGGAGAAGATAGACACAACTCTCCGTCGTCAGCAAGCCGGACGATACTACGTACTATCCTGAAGCAGGTTAACAAATTTCAAGAGTCTCTCTATTTGGAATTCATTGCTTTTGACCGGCTTAGCCACGAATGTCTATGAGGTGCCCTTAGGCGCAACAAAGTTCTACGAAGCTTTTACGTGCAGATCCCTGTTGTCTGACCCCATCCGGGGTGTGGGCCATACTGTTCCTCATTGTACTGTACGAGATCATGGATGATGCGAGTGACCGTATACCAAACCGTGGGCTGGTTTTGCCGCCCTTTTTTTGGACGACTTCGACTTGGCTGATGCGGTTTCTTTTAGAGATCACAACGAAGCTACAAGTATTGATTAACCGATGTCTACGTTTTATAATTCCGGCCTCACAACTGGATCTCGAATGCTGAGCTCCATTGACGATGCGATGGGATCAAATACTGATATCAACAAAAAAATGGAGGTGAGTTGACCACATATTGCGAGTGAGCGGAATCAAAATCTGTACGAAAGCGCTGGACTAGTTTCCGGCAGACCCATTATGGCAACGGAGCCTCAACAAAGGAATCAGGGCTGAAAATAGTCATCGTCGCAGCAAGAAATGCCACAGTAGCGACGAGTTGTATTGTCTACATTGCTACTCGACGCATTGTCAATGACGTGCACGACGTTAGTTTTCGTCGTGCAACCAAAGTGTCATATGACGGCATCGAAAAACGAACGAAAAAAAACGACTTCATACCATTATTATTCAAACGGCAGCTGCCGTAAGTAAAAAGCTGCCATGCGAAGATTTTTATTAATTCTTTGTAATGATGAATTTAAAGTAACGTATGAAGACGTTATAAATGTTTTTGAAACATTTATGTTACCAAAGTTCGTACTATTTGTGTATTTTAGACGTCATTATGTTTTTGACCACTCCGTCTACAATGACGTGAAATTAATTCAAGACAAAATTTTCAAAACGACTTATCTGCTTTTGTAAACAAAGATTCAAACGACGATTTGATGAATCTGATAGCTCTCTCACGCAAACCAACACCATCAACAGGTAGCAGAAACCTTTACCTATCAATTGGTGGTGTTGGTTTGCGTTGGAGAGCTATCAGATTCGTCAAATCGTCGTTTGAATCTTTGTTTACAAAAGCAGATAAGTTGTTTTGAAAATTTTGTCTTGAATTGTGAGAAGAAATGACGATGGAAATCGTCATAACTTTTGTATGTATGCGCGACTATCTTCTTGGTAGGCATGCGTGTCGCGAAGAAACCGAATAGGTGTCGCATCGTGCAATGTTATGACGAAGACTATTTTTTTCGCTTTCTTCATACGACGAGAATGACTATTGTCAGCCCTGAAAGGAATCAAAGAAGTCCATACGAATCTTACTTGCGCCCAGGGCGCCCAGGTCAAAGTTTAGGCGAGCAGCTGTCCATGACGGAGAGATTTCAGGTTGGCCTCGTGGCCTTTTAGGTTGGCCTTGTCGACCGAAATCTATCCTGGCAACAGGTTAAAGCGATAGCCGGGCAACGCTCAGGATGGAAATATTTCAAGTCGGCCCTTTGCACCACCGGAGGTGTACAGGATCCATAAGTAAGTAAGTAAGTCGTGGCCCCTATTTATGCTCAGGACTCAATAGTGAATTAGTGATAGTCTACGGTGGTCAAGTTGTGGAACCAATCAACCGGATGAGGTTAACAAGTTTTCTAATGAATTGAACAGTTGCACTGCTGGGAAAGATGGTCGAGTTTCTTAAATTCGGAAGTGCACACGCAAGAAAAGCGATCTAAAATTCGCGAACCAGCAAAAAGAAAAACACCGTGATTTAAATTACGGATTCGGGAACACCAGTCACGTTCCAGAAATCGTGATATAAAATTCATTGTGATTTTGTTAGTTCACGAATTTA
This sequence comes from Armigeres subalbatus, assembly GCF_024139115.2. NCBI lineage: Eukaryota > Metazoa > Arthropoda > Insecta > Diptera > Culicidae > Armigeres > Armigeres subalbatus. The sequence continues at coordinate 258,371,087 of NC_085141.1, forward strand.
AAAACGCTTTTTTGCGTACAGCTGCATTTTTTTAATTTGCATTTATTTAAAAGCTCAATCGCCATCAGGCATAACGGAGCCGCGATACTTTTGATTTTTGTGAGCAATCAATGTGGTTCTTAGATCTCAATGTTAGCTTTGGGGAGCCGTAAAACTCGCGACTTAGTCTAGGTTAAGATGTACAAAAAAGGGGGGGACAGCTGCATTAATCGATCAAGCATATTATTCGAAAAATTAAGGATGATAAAGATAGGGTCTCCAGTTAACCTTGCGAGTAAAGACGTAGACAATTCTCTTTTATTGCTGCCTACTTGCCTTTCCACTGCAATGGGCAGCAAAGAAATTTGTTGAGAGCTGATCTTCAAATTCTAACTCGCAACAAATCCAATTTTTTCATAATTGGTGACTTCAACGTCAAACACCGTTCATGGAATAATGCTCAAAGCAATTCCAATGGTAAAATTTTATTTTAATGATATTGATAATCCTCTCGTATCTTTGACAAACTTAACTGTCGAAGCCAGAGGCATTGCAATTCATAAATGTTAAATTAAATTCAACTCCTTTATTATTGACGATGATCTTCAGCTACTGATCCGTCTTAAAAATGTGAGCGAAGGCAATACCAAAGAACTCGCGAAAATAATACAAAAAGCTACAGTTTTGATATAACTTTTAATGTTTGTTTTCTCAGCATTCTGGAGCGATTCTAACATGAAAATGAATTTCTGTCTGTCTGAACCTTATAGACTCGGAAACTACTGAACCGATCGGCGTGAAAATTTGTATGCGGAGGTTTTCGGGGCCGGGGAAGGTTTTTAAGGTGGTTCAAAAGCCCTCCCCTCTTTGGGAAGGGGGGCTTCCATACAAATAAAACACCAATTTATTCATAACTCGAGAATCAATCAGATAATATATCAATTTTAGGCGAAACAAAGTTCGTCGGGTCTGCTAGTAAGATACAAAATTGCTTTCATCCTCAAAAATGTAACGATTTTCGAAAATATGTTTCACTGGTTAAAACGCCCCAGTGTAGGCAGGACAATATGTTCTTACCAACTGGACACAAGCGCAGCGAGCCTGCAGCAGTTGCTTCCAAATGATATGGCAAATATTGAAATGTAATTCACACCTGCTTAAATAGATTTATGTTATTTTTTTTATGTCAAGCACATAAGGATTTGTAACCTTTAAATCATGTGATATATAAAATACTAATGAAGGGCTATGAAACATCTTTGGTTACGGTGGGGCGTATTTACCAGGCACTTGCTGAAATCCATTTTTTCACGACTTTTCAAAAAAGTTTTTTTACGTGTTCTCAGTAATACTACTCAAAGGCAATGCATTTGCGACTTTTTGGGCTACCAAAAAACACAAAGTTTTTATGAATTGCGTTGAAAAGTAAAAAGTTTTCATAGGTATTGTCTTTGGGGGGGATATTATACTGTTTTACCCTATCACGTGGATTTATTTCGCGATGTTTTGATCAAATTTATACTGCTGTGGGGTTTCAAAATGCAACGATTTCAGTGATAAACACAATATCCTGCCTGTAGACTGTGCTTTATCTCTTGTTTATCCTTACAGGCTTAAAATGTATCAAAAATGAATCACTTCAGAGTCCCATCTTAAATACCTATCTTGATCCCCATATTTGTCACAACTTCATTATGCTCTCTGCCACTTCTGGTGGTAGGAAGCTATCACCGTTGGCCGTTAATAATCCCTCCTCTTGTTGCTCCCCCGACAAAAGTTCAAAGTTGCTAGTCAAACATTGCGTTTTCCTTTTCTACGCAGCATATTATTTACCTGCTCCAGGTCGAGATAAAAAAAAACACAGGAAACTTTTCGCCGAAATACACAAGATAAGAATTTATTCCATCCTCTCGCATACTCCACGTTGACTGCTGTTTCACGGAATTGGAAGGTGGCTACCGGGAAGGATTTATTTGTTTCTGTCGTGAATTTCCCTTCCAGTCTTTGCCAGCAAGAGGATGGATACGCTCGAGCTCACCATAAGGTAAATCAGAGAATGACTGGGATTCTGTAGTAGGTAGCTACCTCGCCGATCCTCGCATCATTTTTCACCCACCAGCCAGAAAAAAAATGAACGATTGAGACTTGTTGATAAAAACACGCCACTGTTTACCAAGACGACGAAGAAAACGTCGCGCCCTAAAGTGGGGTGTTTGCATCAATTTTATGGTTTAAACTCTTGGAATGTGGACAGTCCCACCACATTTTAAAAGCTGATGATAGAGAGACAAAACATTTCATGTAATCAAACCATTGTTTTGGAAAAAAAAGCTGTTTCCCAACATAAATTGATTGAATTCTTATTTGTGGTAATACTACATAGTTTTGAAATGGATTAAATAACAGTCATAAAAAGCATGAATGATACATGGAAAGACTTTTGGTGGTGCAGTTGCAACAGAACAATTAAGGGACGTTACACTAATACGTAAGAAAGCTGGGGTGAACATCAGAAACGAGGCAAACATGCTACCAGTAGGAGGACATTCCGTTTGTCATGGACGTTTGACTTGAGCTGCTCAGAATAATTTCAACACAGACAATCAATGTGACAATGTGATATCAACAACTCAATTCTTTATTTCATTGAAACTAAATATATTCTTCCGGAGACGATCCAGCCTAGGGCTGAAAGTCTCCTTAATAAAGATACAAAAAAAAAGATAAATATCTTTTTCTTCAATGGCTCTACAACCCAAGCTGGAACTTGGCCTGCTTTTCAACTAAGAATTCTATTAGCATTTCCTCAGTTATTAATTGAAAACTTTTCTATGCCCGCCATTTCATGAGTATGTATCTTGTGTGGCAAGTACAATCGATACACTATGCCCAAGGAGTCGAGAATGTTTCCCACCCGAAAACATCCTAGACCGGACCGAGAATCGAACTCGCCATCTCCGGATTGGCAACCCTACGCCTTTGCTCGCAAGGCTACTGGATAACTAAATAGGCTACTGAAACTAAATATGTACATGTTAAATATTAGGAATAACGTCGCTGCGGGGCTTCTTTTGACCCCGGGGGCTACCTTGGATTTTTGTTTTTCCCTAACAAGTTAAACTTTCAACAAGACACCCGAATTTGATAGTAATTTACGCTATGATTCTTGTTTCAATATGTGTAAAGTTGGTTTCCAATTTGACGAATGAAGCCCGGCACTACGGTACGTCTTTCGACCAACTGAGGTGAACAGACACTTGCCTGTGCTTCTTAGGATAAGGAAAATGAGTTCGTTTCTTCTAATATAGATAAAACCGCTCTGTTGCGCCTGATGTTGTGCAATATTTGAAAGTACGACAAACACCAGGGAGGAAAGGTGGGAAACAGAAAACTTTTGTATCAAGTGTCGAACGGCAAACTCCATTTTAGCGGAAAAAAGAAAAGCATGCACAAAAAAAATCACTTCCAGACAGAGGAAGTTTGGGGCGGCAACGACGATGGTCAGAGGAACGACTACTGCCAGACGTTCCAGTACCACTGGTTCTACCCTAGGGACGGTGCTGGCAGCTGCAAGTTCTTTACGATTGCCGTTGAAAGTTTCGTCCGCTGTTGTTGAGCGAGAGCTCAATTTACGGTGAGGAATTTTCATACATCTTCATTTCGTCGGAAGTGGGTAGGAGTCATAAATTAAAACAAGTGGCGAAGGAAAGCTGAGGATTCGGTGCACAAAAAAAATGGCCGGCTGCTCCGATCCAGACATGACAGGACTCATCAGCCGATGTCTGTCGTTTGTTTCGCTGGTATCCTGATGACGATGATGATGTCGCTCATGGTAGGGTTTTTTTGGAAGGAATAGCTTAGAGTGTCCTAAAATATGAAAAATCGAAACGCCATGACGTCCGTTGTGGTAACTATTATCAAATAAATTGTCACTGTAAACCGAACAGCAAAAACAATTTTTATTTGAAAATTAAATTGGGTATCCTGCTTGATGTGCTGTTGAATTAGGTGTTAACCTTGCGAGCAAATGTGTAGGATTGTCAATCCGGACACTGCAAATTCAATTCTCGGTCCTGGCCGAACATGTTTTCGGGTGTTTCAGGTTGAGGATTCAATCGTGTGTCTATAAATTGAATTTAGTTTAAGTGCACTTTATTGTATTTCTCCAATTTACGATTTGGAATACTTAACCACCGATGATAAATGAAATCATAAGGCATTTATTATCTTCTATATAATAAAAATGAAATGGTCTGTGTTCGTATCCGCATAACTCGAAAACGGCTGGATGGGTTTTATTCATTCCTTCAGCAGCTATATTCGTTATAGTTTCCGACGGGTTTATATGATATTTCCTCAAGTGAAAATCATAAGTAAAGTTGAGTAAATCGTGAAAAACTTAAATAAAGACTCCTATAGGAATTTCGCATACACAGTTCACAACGCACATTTTCGCCTACTATGCAGGACAACGTCTGCCGGGTCGACTAGTTAGCTAAATGATGAAATTTAATGATAATCTTATCATAGTTATTAAAAAATCACGTTAAGAATTTTTTTAAATAATAAAATTCTTGTCTGCTGCTGGCGGTGCATGGAGATACGAATAAAACGCGTTATAACAAAAATAATGAAAGTATTATCAAAGGTGCATACTACAGAGTGAGTAAGCACGAGTAAGCCTACCTCTCTGATCAAATTGCCGCTGGATTAAGGTGTCTGTTCCATTATGAATAACTTGCTTCATTATTCCCACATCCAACTCGTGCTCGCTGCTGATAAAAAGTCATAAACGAAAAAAAAAACACTAAATCATATGTATTGGGATATTACACAGATTATATGCGTCACTGCATTGGTCAGTAGAGTTTCTACTTTGCTACCCTCCATACACACGTTTAAAGTGTTCGAGGTGCCGTTTCACGGTAGTCAAAATCAAAACGATGAATAATTAAGTTAACGCGAACATGTTAAAATGTTAGTATATTCTTAGATATTGGAGTAGACTCTTCAATTAACCAAAGGGCTGTATTTGGTTACTTGAAAAGTTTTAACACTCGAGCACACGTGCTGTTAAATTTTGTGCAATACCAAGTAGTGAATAGTGAGAAAACATCGAAAATGATACACAGCATGCACGAGCGTGGAGTGGTCCTGGACCACGCGGTTCGCCGGTGGTGCTGAAGGATTAATGTTCCTGCCGAGATAAGTAGAACTGAAGGATGTGTCATTTATCATGGGGCAGAGCTTATGTTAGTCAAACTTATTTGCTCGGATGCATGCGACTGTCTCCAAAATGGCGAGTGATGTTATCATTCCCATGGAAAGATACACGAATCCCCTGAAGAGAGAAATTAGTCCAGCAATATTAGCGAACATGAAACGCTACAGGGAGGAGGCGAAACTAAACATACCGAATCATGTATGCAATCTCATATAATTTTATTTTTAATAAAAACAACTGTTTGCCGTTTCTGTGATGTTTGGTAGTTATAACTTGAAATTCGTTTGACATAAAACGAAAGCGTCAAATATGTAGGGTGTAACCTGGCGGGAAAACAGATGTAAAAGCGTACCATAAGCCGTAGAGCGCTGTTAATATTTTTGGGGAAAGTAATATCGAAACTTTTTTAATTCCCCGCAATGACTGCAGCGAAGTCGTTCATTTAACGCTTGCCGAGGGAAGCAAGGCCGGTAGTTGTGGGTGGCGTTGGAACGGTGCCACTGAAAATGAAATAAAGTTTTCAATTTAAATGATTTCCATGGTTCTAGGCTCGCGAAATATGAATATTCATAACTCCAGTTGATCTTTTCAAAACAATGTAATCATTGACCGTATTTGTAGGGGCACGGTTATTTTTAAGGGGTATGAAAAACTTTAAATTATTCTGCCAATCGAAAAAATGCTTTCTTTTTGCCATAGTTTGAAGTTTTATTAACTATTGGTATCATCATACGCTTGATGAACAAGAGTGAGCAGGTAAGTTTTTAGCTACACGCTAAAAATGAACTACTCAAAATTGATTCGAATCCGACTCATTTTCATTAAAAACGGGACAACTCAAAATTTGAGTAACATATACTACTTCAATAAAATAATGATTTCGCGAAAGTTAAGCTTGGCCTTCCATCAATTTTTAATACGGCAGATGCGAATTAAGTTTATCTATCTATCTAAGTGCATTTTACGACAAACAGACTCCTAGTTTAAGTGCAATTATCATTTTATTGAAGTAGTATCTTTTACTCAAATTTTGAGTTGTCCCGTTTTTAATGAAAATGAGTCGGATTCGACTCAATTTTAAGTAGTTCATTTTAAGCGTGTATTTCTCACAAAGAAATGTTGCCTTCTGATCAACGAAGATATATTGCCTTTCTCGTATACAAAGTATACGTAAACGCTATATGTTCGCTCCAAAAACAAACATTTTATAGGAGGCTCGGAGACCCACAGTGTTATATACCGATCGACTCAGCTCGAGGTGATGTCTGTGTGTGTGTTTTTTACAAGGGTTAAAGGCGCAACAGATAGCTTAAAGGCGAACAGGGCTGGGCTCCTTTCCGACCTGCTGAAAATGTGCCTCCCGGATGATTTTGGGTCCCTTATCCTCCTTGCCTCGATCACCCCGGGACCAAGGGATGCTGTGCTCACGGGGGGGGGGGGTCTGGGCTCGGTTGGCGGTTGGGTTTTGTGGGAGGGGGGGGGGGGGGTGCTCATGCACTTCTTCTAAAATTTCGGCCCCTAGTTTATGCTAGTTCGCCGACTGGCTGGCTAATCCACTGCTACTCGATCTCTCGGTGGTCGTGCCACAAACTTCCTAACTCGAATACTCCTGACTCCCCCCGGTGTCGAGGGTGGTCCACCAGTTCCAGTGAAGGAAACTTCCACACTGATGGTGCCCCGACATCCGGCGGCTATCGCAGGGGACGCTTTCGCGCATTGTGCCTATTTCGTCTTCGGGTTGCAGAGGTAGTCCGACAGTTCCGGTGGTGGATGACGTCCACACTGGCGGTGCCCTACATACCCGAAGCGCTTTCTTCTTCATTCTTCAGCAGGTTGGCCGTTCGAGTGCCAAGGTCGGTCCGATGATACCGGTTGGCAGAAGACTTCCGGTTCACCGGCGCCTCGACGACCCGAGGCCAAACACTGCTCACTGGATTTTCCCCCGAGATTACGCTTAGTCGCAGGTCACTTCTCCATCTACGCTGCAGCTCTGACAGCATTTGCGTCACGACTCTGATGACCACATTCCACGTGCCTTCTTCGTGACACATTCGCTCTGCAATGTTGTCCGCCCGTAGGGCAGGCATTCCACTACGTATGTACTTCCGCAAACCTTGGGAAATCGAATACCACGTGTTCTGGAGTCTCATCGACATTCTCACACTCTGGACATAACGGTGAATTAGTATGTCTAAACCGATGTAAGTACTTTCGGAAGCATCCGTGACCCGACAGAAACTGCTTCAGGTGAAGGTTCACTTCACCATGCTTTCTGTTCATCCACACCGACAGGTTTGGGATGAGTCGGTGGGTCCACCTACCTTTATCTGTATTGTCCCACTCTTGTTGCCATCTCGCCATCGATCGGATTCTCACCTCCTTCCTTACGTTTCTGGTGTTTCTTCGCCGATAACACCCGATGTCTTCCTCCAGGGTGATGCAGATGGGTAGCATCCCAGCAATAACGCATACTGCCTCTGACGATATCGTTCTGTATGCGCTCGCGACTCGAATGGCCATAAGCCGGAACACACTTTTCAGCTTTTCCCGGTTCCGCTTGGTTTGCAATGCATTGCCCCAAGAAGGAACCCCATACCGAAGTATCGACGACGAGACACTAGCTAGCAGACGCCTCGTGCTGCTTCTTAGTCCATCTACGTTTGGCATGATCCTCGCTATTGCGTTCATTGCCTTCGCCGACTTTTCACAGGCGTAGTCAACGTGACTGTTGAAATTTAGCCGATCGTCGATCATCACTCCCAAGTGCTTCAGTGATCGCTTCGAAGCAATCGCATGGCCTCCGACGACGATCTCCATCCGCTGGATCGCTTTGCAGTTGCTGACTAATAGCACCTCCGTTTTGTGGTGAGCTATCTGCAGCTTAACACCGCTCATCCAGCGCTCGATCATGGCTATCGTCTCCATCACCAACACCTCCACTTCTTCAAGAGTCTCGCCCATCACCGCTAGTGACACGTCGTCCGCAAAACCCACGATTTTCACTTTCCTGGGTAGCTGCAAAGTCAACACTCCGTCGTACATCCCGTTCCAAAGAGTTGGACCAAGTATGGAGTCCTGGGGAACGCCCGCTGTTACGCGCATCGATTTATATCCTTCGTTCGTATCGTACATCAGAATTCTACCCTGAAAATACATTTTCAGGATATTGCACAGATAGTTGAGGACCCGCATTCTGTGCAGCGCCGCCGCGATGGCTTAAAAGCTGGCGCTGTTGAACGCGTTCTTCACGTCTATCGTGACCACTGCGCAGTACCGATTTCCTCGTCTCTTCTGCTTGGACGCCTTCTCATCACTCTCGAGCACTGGTCGAATTGCATCCACCGTCGATACTGCTCTACGGAATCCAAACTGCATATTCGACAACCCGCGTTCTCCCTCTGTACATTTCGTCAGCCTATTGAGGATGATTCTCTCAAGGAGCTTCCCGAGCGTGTCTGAAAGGCATATAGTCCTAGCTTCCCGGAACACCGCCTTGCGTTCCTCTCTATCTTGCCTCCGAGCTTTGAGGCAAGCAGCGCGTAGCGTACTTAGCCTGTCGTTCCACCAGTAAGCTGGACGCCGATTGCTTCTCGGTTCTAGTTTTCGCGGCATTGTAGCGTCGTAAGCCGTTACCATCCTTCTTGTTAGCTCGGCCGCATCAATGATCTCGGTACTGCTGTCCGGTCGAAAGGCCTCAACGAATAGGTCTTTGTTAAGGGCTTTCATTTTTCACCTCCGTTCGCTGGTTATCCTACTTCGTGTTGCACTAGGATTTCGTTGGCCAATACGGTAGCGAATCGCCTGGTGGTCGCTGTGAGTGTACTCCTCGCTAACTCTCCAGTCCATACTTGCCATCAACAAAGGATTGCAGAACGTGATGTCGATGATAGCCTCCTCCCATCTCTCCGAAATATGCTAGGTGAGCCTCCATTACACAATCGTACAACTAGCTTCGCTTCCTGCAGAATATATCCTCTTGTGTTGGTCACTCGACTGCCCCACTCCACGGCCCAGGCATTGAAATCACATCCAATGACTACCGGCCTTCGTCCGTTCAGCTTATCGGTTAACTGATCCAATATTTGGCTGAACTGCTCCACGGTTCACCTTGGAGGTGCATAGCAGCTGCATATGGAGACGCCGTTGATTTTGGCAATCACGAAGCCTTCGCATGAACTCTCCACCACTTCTTGTATGTGTGTGTATGTGCGCAAAAAGTCTAGCCCACTTTTCATGCACTTACTCTTAACTGATTTGCTCGCAACAAGTTCGACGCAGAATCTTGTCCCATTGCATTGTATCCTATTGAAAATTGGCCAGATCGGACTGTGGGCTCGGAAGTTATGATCGAAATACTTTTTTAGACAACAACGAGTGAAAAGTTCAGCCCATTTTTCAGGCACTTATTCAACGCAGAATCCTGTTCCATTGTTTCTTATTGAAAATTGGCCGGATCGGACTATGGACTCGGAAGTTATGATTAAAAAACATTTTCTTTTGACTAAAACGAGTGATAAAATCTAGCTCACTTTTCGGCACTTTACTGATTGTTTCGCAAAAGTAGCGTTCGACAGGGAATGCCGTCTTATTGTTTTCTATTGAGAACTGGGCAGACGGGATCAGAAACTATGGTCAAAATACATTTTAAGCAAAAAGGCGTGGAAAGTCCTGTCCGATTGTTTCCCATTGAAAATTGGGTTGATCGGACTCTGGGCTCGAAAGTTTTAGCCAAAATATTTTTTACCAAAAATTAACTTTTTTATAAGAAGCCCGAGAACTATTTTTTTATTCGTAAAATGCATTTAAAAAATTCAATTCATTTTGGGACACTTGGTCTTAGCTTGTTTACTCACAACAAGTTGTGTAGGACGGCGAATCCTGTTTCATTATTTATTAAGTTTCTGCCCATTGTTTTGCATTAAATTGACCATAAAAATTTTAGCCAGAATATTAGGTATTAAGAACCAACTTACTTTTCGAGCACGTTCAAAGAGAGATCTGAGTAGAAAAGGCGCGTAGTCGATAGCAGTTCTATTCTACTGTCTGGTTTGAAGCTATTGAAGTCAAATGTCATCGACAAATACAGATTGAAAATTGTCTCAAGTCACGCTTTTTTTGGAACAGAAATATTCCATAAAGTAAAGGGGGAGTAACTTCAATGTTCATAGAAATGGGCGTTTTTCAATTGCGTTTATCTTAAATCATTCGATTAATACTATTCATAACTCATGCTCAATTTGATTTCCGTGGATATAAATAAAACCATGAAATCCAAAAATCGCTAGCTCGGTTGATAGAATTTTGAAACCCTTTGTAGGACTAATTACACATATATTTCGGAGTAAGCTACTCAATTGGTTTGTGAGTTAGGAGATGACGAGTTCTGCTTTAATCAGGAAAATTCAAATTATCAAATCTTCCAGTTAGTTTCCGGCGTAACCCACTTCTATCTACCACAAGCACAAGCTTTTCATACGCAATCGAGAATAGGATTTGAGCTAATTTTGTCCGTAGTTTGAATTATCGTTAAACAAATAAATTTCATTATTAATGAGCGTTGTGGTTTTGAGGGAAAGTTATCTGGTAATCCATTTTTTACTATTTTACTATTATCCGATAATGATGAAGTACGTCCTAATAATAATTTAAATAGAATGTAGTTTGTCAAAAACGCTTGCTACATACGTGTGAACACTCTTGGTTTTTTGAAAGGTGACGCTTATAGTTTGTTTGGATTACGAGATGTTACACGACAACTTTGACATCAAGAGCCTCCTTATTATAGCTTTATCCCGATAAAGCTTGTAGTTGAAATAGGCTCTCAAATAGTTTTAGCTACATTCTCAACATTTCGAAGATATCGTGATTTTTTTTTTTTTGGTTTTATTTTTTTCAAAAATGGACGCATTCAGGCTCTCGATTGATTATTTGTTTACAATTTAACCTAAAAAAATAAATTCGTTGCAATGAAACTGCCATAGCATCATTCCATGAACGAATATGTACAAGATACAGTGATGATGACTCGATTATTAGTATGTTAAAAATATATCTGCTCCTGATTTCGTCTACACCCGATGTTATGACGGTTTTGATATGGTTTCTCCACGATCCAGTTTTGCCACAAGTCTATATAACAATCAAAACCATTAATTGCTTTATATTTGTTGACCTCTCTAAAGAACTTTTCTCGACACATTTTATAATGAGCGAGAAAGGCATCATCACCGCTAGGTGGATTAATCTTTTTTTTTTTTAATTGCTGGTATTGCTAAATGAACTTTGTTACCAAGTTACGTGAATCCTTAAAAAACAACATTTGCATATTATTAATTTGTTTCCTGTGGGAATTTTTCATTATTGACATTGATGAATGATGATCATTCGCAAATAATTGATTAGATGATCAAAAATTATAATATTGGCTAATATTATAAGGTAATAATCAGGATTGGAATCCAGGATATCCAAGTACGCAAAATGAAGATGAAGGAAAAATTACGCATTTAATTGTACACGCACATATTACAGTACATATTATTTGTACAACAAAACAGGTTTACAATTATATTTTTGAACAAATTAAAAACCCGCATGCATTGCATGCTGTTATAATACGATTACATTAACGAAGTTCTGAGTCCTGAGTTTAACGCCTTAACTAAGAAAATAAGGAAGCCCGAATTATTTCCCTATGATTTGACATACACTTAGTATGTTTTTACGTGTCTGTAGATGTATGTGCAACATCTTTTATGAACGTTGACCTCAGCTAACAAAAGTTAGATACGAGTCGTGCGCAAAATTAGGCACACTGTATAGAAAAAGGGCTCCTAGCTTAGTGCACAATATATTTTAAGATAGATAAAAAACAATCTAATTCTCATGCGACAACTTCAACAATATTATAATCATTGGTTCCATATGTAACTAGTCGTCACTGAATATAAGAACTTACAAAAATTAAAGTTTTCGTTTGGACCGTTGCTAATCATTTATGCTAAGAACATGCAATTTTGTTCATTTCCACTGTTTTCAGTGCAGTTATCAACTATTAAAATGCAAAAATGTGTCATTTTATAGCGGCAAAACGTTTTCACTATTATAATAACATATATGTTGTGGTGACAAGTTGTATTTATATTTGGAAATTTCCTTTTAACGCATTTTCTAACAAAAAGAACCGTAAAATGTGCAAAGTTAGGTGCGTGCGAGGTATTTTGTGTTTTGCTGGCTGTTGTTTTCATTATGGACCATACCAAATGATAAATTCAAATCCGGTGATTTGAAGACCATTCCTTTTTGTTAAAAAAAACTCGGAAAAATACTTTACAAAGACTGAAAGTGTACATGCGATAACTCGCAGTAGTTTGATAAAAGTGGTGCCAAAATGCCTTTTAGCTTGCAGCTCTTAGGGAACACGTACTACGCACCGGCTAAACAACTTACTTGAATGGAGGCGCGTGGTATCCAAATTAGGAAAATCTCGATCTTACATTTGTTTACACACTTTGTGCGCTGTGCATGCAAATCAGTTAGTCTGGCCAAGAACAGGTTAGGTAGGGACACGGCAGGTATTTCCGTCCATCGACATAGGGGCTAAAACCAACGAAAGCAACGTCTATTTGCTAGAACTCCACTGTAGCAGAATGAAACGTTTTGGTTTTCGAGTCTATGACGAAAATGCCTAAATTAACCCTAACTCCTCGGCAATTTACCTACAATCAGGGTTTTCAGAAATCGTTCTCAATAGATAACTAATAACGATAAAAGAGAGGCAAAAACCTCTCCGAATCTTAACAAGCTTTGTATACAAGTTAGAAAAAAACTGATCCGGATAGGCGCCCCCACCGACAAGTGATGATAAAACGCTTTGTTCTCGCTCATTTTACGTTGGGGACCATATTTTTTTCGCACAGCTGTGTAAAACAAATTGAAATGCATAATCAGATCCGGTGCCTCCCGCAATTGGGGCTTTTAAAAGAAATTTATCATGGGGTATAGTCCCCCGAATCAGTTCATTATCGTAACAGCTTCCAAAAAAAGTCTCTCACGGTATGGTATCTATCGAGAGTGTATACAGACATAAGATGTAAGACATCTGAAATATAATTCTTTAAACATTTAAACAGTGACTTGTTTGATATTGATAGCGTAGGCCTTTGTTTATTAAACCTTTTGATTGTCCTCTTCAAATATAACCATCAGATTTACAAAAAGTCGGTAGCTCAGAAGATGAAAATTTAAAACCGATTTGATTCGGCGATTCCTAGCAGACTTTTTATAAACAAATTGCTTTAAGAAGATCAGTTCAAAATGTCTAGTCAGTCGGTCAGCTTACGGCTTTACCTACTTCTATCTATCACTAGATCCTTATAGGCTCCCCCAGACCTAAGCAATTCCATTGCCGCGACGGCGACAACCAGTCGCCGCGATTCTATCGTTGGGTCGCTGCAGGCAATATCTTATTTACGCTACCATACCTAAGGCGACAGAATCGCTGTCGCCAAGCGATAGAATCGCGTCACGACTGTCGCATCGCGTGTGTTTGGGGGAACCCTATATGCAACCGTGAATAGATCTTTTAGTCAATTTGTCCGTAGTTCGAACTATCGTCAAACGAATAAATTTCAGAAAAATATATATAGCTCTTTTAGTGGAATGTATTCAACCGTCTAAGACGGTTAAGTACTGTCCATTTAATAACTGGTGGAATTAAATGGACAGTACTTAATTCGTCTTAGACGGTTGAATAAATTTCATCAATAATGAACATCTGTATAGCTTCAACGGAAAGTCATTCAATCATGGTGAAGAAGACCTAAATGAAAAATTGAATATAATATACTTTGTCACATTTTTTTTTTCATTCGTTTAAACAATATTGGTTTTCTAAAATTTGATAAAAGTAAATGTGATGCGTATAAGTATGCGTATAATAAGATTGAGAACTTTATAACTTGAGGTAATAATTAACTTTTTCTTGATTAATGACTTGTGAGGGAAGTCGGATTTTTCTTCTTTTTTGGAAAAAATGTTTAATTTTGATAAACATAGATAAGTTTGCCATTTTATAGTGTTTTTATGCGATATTGCGAAAAAAAAGATTCGGCTGCTCGGGACTTGAACCCACACTATTCCATTAAGTACACGGACGTATAACCAATTATACAACAGCTGCCCTTGCAAGAAGAAGCTGGTCAGACGCACGGCGACGACACCTCTCGTCAATTCTTGACTCATCAAAACTGTCATAGCTCCAACATTTCTCAACCGATCTTAGGGATCAGCATATCGTTGGAAGGAGGAAGAGTGTATCCTCAATTTTCAATAATGGAAATGGAGGCAGACATATTGAATTTGGCCGCCATCTTGGATTAATTTTTCAAAACTATTTTCCGCTAGGTTTGCAACCACCGATTTTGAATATGAATACATCGATGGAAAGCTTAGCTTATATTATGGTTCATGTCCAAAAATCTCAGGTGTATGTTTTTCTGTCAAAAGTTATGTACGATTTACCGAATTATTTTTTAAGGCCCATCTGACGAACAAATATTAATTTTATGATACTACAACGTCAGTTCCTTGATTGCATACATCAACGGTTCTCAACCTTTTTCTTCAACCCTTTCGTACTTCTGCATTCATTAAGGTACCCCCTATTTTTATCGCCGTTCTTCGGCGAAATTTAGCGTTATTTTATCATTTTGTGAAAATTTGCAGTTCAAATTAAGTTCATACATCAAGCTTCTTACAAGACTGAAGATTTTTAAAGGCTTCCAAGCATCTTGAAAGGATGCATTTGAGTCGATTGGTAGGTCTTAGCCGTATAGAAAGAGGCTTCGTAGCGAGGTTCCCGAACCTCTTGAAAGAAAGCTCTCGAAAGGCTAAGACTAAGCTGTTGAAAGGAGGCTCCCGAGGCTTTTTAAACGAGGCTTCCGGAAATTTTAAAAGAAGGTTTTCGAGCCATCCGAAAGGAGGCTTCCGAGCCTCTTGAAAGGAGGCTTCCGAGCCTCTTGAAAAGAGGCTTCCGAGCCTCTTGAAAGGAGGCTTCCGAGCCTCTTGAAAGGAGGCTTCCGAGCCTCTTGAAAGGAGGATTCCGAGCCTCTTAAAAGGAGGCTTCCGAGCCTCTTGAAAGGAGGCTTCCGAGCCTCTTGAAAGGAGGCTTCCGAGCCTCTTGAAAGGAGGCTTTGAGCCTCTTGAAAAAGGCTCTGAGCCTCTTGAAAGGAGGCTTCTGAGCCTCTTGAAAGGAGGCTCTGAGCCTCTTGAAAGGAGGCTTCTGAGCCTCTTGAAAGGAGGCTTCTGAGCCTCTTGAAAGGAGGCTTGAGGCCTCTTGAAAGGAGGCTTCTGAGCCTCTTGAAAGGAGGCTTCTGAGCCTCTTGAAAGGAGGCTTCTGAGCCTTTGAGAGGAGGCTTCTGAGCCTCTTGAAAGGAGGTTTCTGAGCCTCTTGAAAGGAGGCTCTGAGCCTCTTGAAAGGAGGCTTCTGAGCCTCTTGAAAGGAGGCTTCTGAGCCTCTTGAAAGGAGGCTTCTGAGCCTCTTGAAAGGAGGCTTCTGAGCCTCTTGAAAGGAGGCTCTGAGCCTCTTGAAAGAAGGCCTGAGCCTCTTGAAAGAAGGCCTGAGCCTCTTGAAAGGAGGCTTCTGAGCCTCTTGAAAGGAGGCTTCTGAGGCCTCTTGAAAGGAGGCTTCTGAGCCTCTTGAAAGGAGGCTTCTGAGCCTCTTGAAAGGAGGCTTCTGAGGCCTCTTGAAAGGAGGCTTCTGAGCCTCTTGAAAGGAGGCTTGAGCCTCTTGAAAGGAGGCTTCTGAGCCTCTTGAAAGGAGGCTTGAGCCTCTTGAAAGGAGGGCTGAGCCTCTTGAAAGGAGGCTTCTGAGCCTCTTGAAAGGAGACTTCTGAGCCTCTTGAAAGGAGGCTTCTGAGCCTCTTGAAAGGAGGCTTCTGAGCCTCTTGAAAGGAGGCTTCTGAGCCTCTTGAAAGGAGGCTTCCGGGCCTCTTGAAAGGAGGCTTGAGCCTCTTGAAAGGAGGCTGGAGCCTCTTGAAAGGAGGCTTCTGAGCCTCTTGAAAGGAGGCTTCTGAGCCTCTTGAAAGGAGGCTGCCGAGCCTCTTGAAAGGAGGCTGCTGAGCTCTTGAAAGGAGGCTTGAGCTCTTGAAAGGAGGCTTCTGAGCCTCTTGAAAGGAGGCTTCTGAGCCTCTTGAAAGGAGGCTTCTGAGCCTCTTGAAAGGAGGCTTCTGAGCCTCTTGAAAGGAGGCTTCTGAGCCTCTTGAAAGGAGGCTTCTGAGCCTCTTGAAAGGAGGCTTCTGAGCCTCTTGAAAGGAGGCTTCTGAGCCTCTTGAAAGGAGGCTCTGAGCCTCTTGAAAGGAGGCTTCTGAGCCTCTTGAAAGGAGGCTTGAGCCTCTTGAAAGGAGGCCTCTGAGCCTCTTGAAAGGAGGCTTCTGAGCCTCTTGAAAGGAGGCTTTCAGGCCTCTTTAAAGGAGGCTTGAGCCTCTTGAAAGGAGGCTTCTGAGCCTCTTGAAAGGAGGCTTGAGGCCTCTTGAAATGAGGCTTTCAGGCCTCTTGAAATGAGGCTTGAGGCCTCTTGAAATAAGGCTTTGAGCCTCTTGAAGGAGGCTTCTGATCCTCTTGAAAGGAGGCTCTGAGCCTCTTGAAAGGAGGCTTCTGAGCCTCTTGAAAGGAGGCTTCCTGAGCCTCTTGAAAGGAGGCCTGAGCCTCTTGAAAGGAGGCTTCTGAGCCTCTTGAAAGGAGGCTTCTGAGCCTCTTGAAAGGAGGCTTCTGAGCCTCTTGAAAGGAGGCCTGAGCCTCTTGAAAGGAGGCCTGAGCCTTCTTGAAAGGAGGCTTCTGAGCCTCTTGAAAGGAGGCTTCCGAGCCTCTTGGAAGGAAGCTTCCGAACCTCTTGAAAGGAGGCTTCCGAGCCTCTTGAAAGGAGGCTTCCGAGCTTCTTGAAATTACCAAAACTTTATTAATAAGTTTTTATTGGAATTGAAATACATCCGCCATTACGCATTCTTGTCCGAGGTACCCCCTGGAGCCAGCGAAGGTACCCCCAGGGGTACATGTACCCCAGGTTGAGAACCGCTGGCATACATTATTCTACGCAAAATATGGTTTGAAAATGAAGAGCATATCTAAAACATTATTTTATTTGAAGGGCTCAAAAGTTTTATGTCTTAGCAAAACAGAGCCGCATTCAAGTTATTGTATTAAATATTTCAAAATGTTTGGTATGGATGATTGAAAAGTGAGTTAGTTTCGATAATTTTTAATTTATTTTACCAAACATGTCATGTCAACATCAATGATGAAGGAGAGAATATTGAAGAGGTCTTGGTTACTTGTATTGGTATAAACAAATCAAGTAGCAAAAAATTTTTTCTTTTCCATAACTAGAGTGTATGTTTGTAATAATAAAAATGTTTCTTCAGCTTTGCCATGTTATAATATTAGTAGAATAAAATATCTTACGTGTTAGATTGTTTGTTTTCTTGTGCTATTTAATTGAAAATTGTAATTGAAATGAGCGGAACCGCTCCTGGATTTCATCTCATGGCTCCGATGTTCATCTCACCAAAAACAAAGCAATGAAAAGGAACTTGATTTGTTTCTTATTTTTGTGATTTTGCAGTGAGCACGCATGTTCACAAAAATAAGCGACGGAATTGGTGCCGTATTTCTTTGTTTCGCGATGAGATGAATATAAGTTCAGTGAGATGGAGATCGGAACATTTCCCCTATATACGACCGTTACAAATATTTAATTAACATTTTGTCCTACTGGTTCAAAGGGGGGATAATCTATATATATATATAAATGAATTTCGGTCTGTCTGAACCTTATAGACTCCGGAACTACTGAACCGATCGGCGTAAAAAATTGTATGCAGTGGTTTTTGGGGCCGGGGAAGGTTCTTAAGATGGTTCTTTTGGAAAGGGGGGCTCCCATACAAATGATACAGAAATTTCTGCATAATTATAGAACTAAGCAGAGCATAAATCAACTTTAGGCGAAACGAAGTTCGTCGGGTCTGCTTGTAAAAAAAAAAATATTAAAATGAAAGAAAAAAAATTAATAAAAATTGTTTTGTAAAAAATTTGTAAAAGAATGTTTTGAAAATCCACAAAATTATCCGAATTTCATTTTGTTGCTCCCTAAAAATATCATTTTTTGGCAAAAATTCGAGGAGGGGGGGAGGGGGGGTGGTGACAAATTAGTTTTTAAATATTTGTATCGGCATAATTTTAAGTCAATAAATATATTTCAAGGAAGTATGGAAAAGCGTAATAAGTCGCTTTTCTATACTTCCTTGAAATTTATTTATTGACTGCAAAATTGCGGAAGAAATCAAAATTTCCTTTTTTATAACTTGAGAAGAAAATTATTTTCGGGTTGTTTAGTTGTATGTTTCACCTTTAAACAACTTTGCACTATTTTATATAGTTACGCATTTTTCTCTAACAGTTTCTCTTTCAGTTTACCGTGTAGCTTAAAATTTTTGAAACTAGGCCACAGCATTCTTTGACGTGCAAACATTTGGATCCAAATCTGAGTGCAATAAGTATTAAAACCTCTTGTCAGTGTTGTCCTACACTCGGTGCAAAAAATTCTGCTCTTTGGTTTTACTTCATCTAAACTTTAGAATTCCTTCTATTGGATCAATGTTGCTTCATTGAATTTGTATAAAATATAATGTCCCAACGCGCTGGAGATAAATTCCTCCCATGTACTTCAAATTAAACATTCGATTACTTGGGTTTTTACCTTGGATAAGACTTTTGGTTACATTTGTATTACAGTTCCCAATCAACCATGAACAATGCCGTCAAAAAAGTTTTTTTAGATTACAATATAGGCTGTAATAGATTTTATATTCGTGAATTTGAATAATTGAGTTGAACAAAAACCGGAATAATAAGAAAACCGTTCCAGCAACCCGTGCCATCCTTTTCACCATAATGAAGATATACAAAAAAAATCAGATAGTGCGTGTTTCATCTTCCAGCAAATAAATAATTTAACTATGGAAAAGGTACAATTTTTACTTCTTCACAAGCAAGCGAAACTAAAAGACCCCTTTTCACTATTCTCGTATTTTTCATAGCTAACATGTTGAGGAAAATAAGTGCAGAGTAATCAAAAGTAACTCTCGTTTACCTTTATAATCACCAATACCAAAATGCTTGAATTATTTAATAAAATAACTTGAATACGGCTCCGTCATGCTCAAAAAAATTGAGCCTTCCAAATAAATTAATGATGTAGATATGCTTTTCATTTTCAAAATATATTTGGCGTAGAATAGTGTATGAAATCAATTAACTGAGGTCGTAGTATCATATTACCCATAAAAATTATGTTCTTTCGTCAGATGGGCCTTAAAAAATAATTTGGTCAATCGTACATAACTTTTGACAGAAAAAACATACACCTGAGATTTTTGGACACAAAGCACAATATCAGCTAAGCTTTCCACCGATGTATTAATATCTAAAATCAAGAGGTTGCGAACCTAGCCGTAAAATAGATTTCAAAAATAAATCCAAGATAGCGGCCAAATTCAATATGGCTGCCTACATTTTTAATATTTCAAAATGACGTTTTCTCTTTCTAACGATATGTTGATCTCTAAGATCGGTTTAGAAATGTTTAAGTTATGACAGTTTTGGTGAGTCAAGAATTGACAAAAATCGTGGAGTCCATAAAAGTGATTTGTGCATAACTAACGAGGGGTCCATCTTCATAAAAAAAATTAACTCCGATCCTCAATATTCTCGCCGAAAGCTTTCGAATTAGCATAAATTTAGGCATTTTCAAGGACCTCGTGCAAATAGTGGCCCGGTCTCAGCGAGAATTACTCATCTAGTCAACTGATTAGTTTACGGCTTAACCTACTTCCACAGACAAACAGACGTAACACTTGCAATAAATTCATCGTACTCTACTTGTTTTGCACGATTCTGCCTGTAGAGGCGCTAGTAAACGAGCAGTGTAACATTTCGACGTTCTAAAACCCAAACTCCTGAGGTGGCTCCTTTATAATAAATTTTGCATCATGGCATGCGACTCTTGGTGCTGCTCAGACAATAAACACTATAAATAACAAACGACGACGGACAACAGAATTTAGGCTGATTGTGCAAGACTTGAATTTGGTGGACACCATCCGGAGGGTCGACTGCAAATCCAGTGCAAAACGGTCAATGCGGAATGAGTCACACGGACCTTATAGAACGGCTCATTTAACTTATACGGGCAAGAGTGGACTGTACCTTGTAGCGTTAGTTGGGCGGACAATATTTGAGTAAAAAACTTATCTCAGCAATGACATCTCCCTCGATTTTTTTTATTATGGTAGTTGCTAGTATTTTTAGTGGTAGAATCAGTTATAAAACACAAATAACAAATAGTTTTTGGTAGCAAGTTTTATTGTTATCGTTGGTATTGCACTTTGCAATCGTGATTTTACAAGGCTTTTATAGATGTGAAAAATTTCTCTGCAGTACAAATAGCACGTGCCATCGAAGCATTCACCGCCGCAATGCCAAATTTTGAACAAAATATCAAAGTAGTAGCTTTTTTTCTGGAAGTATGTTTCTCCTAGGCGACTATCTGGCGCGTAATTTTCGTTGCGATGAATGGGCGGAGGAGTAGATTTTTTGACCTACAATCTTTCAAAAAAGAAAGCCTCTAATTAATTATTTTTTGCACAATTTAACGTGGAAAAATTGTTATCATCTTCTCTATAAAAAAATGAAATGGTCTGTGTTCGTATCCGCATAACTCGAAAACCGCCTAATGGATTTTTTCATTTCTTCAGCAAATATGTTCGTCGTCGTTTCCGACAGGTTAATATGATATCCTTATGCGAAAATCACGAATAAGGTTGAGTAAATCGTAAATCTTAGGAACCACATTTCGCATGGGAAGTCCACAACGTCTGCTGGGTCGACTAGTTTTCAATATTTTGCAATGAAATTATCATAGCGTTATTCCATAAACAAATATGTACAAGATGGTGATGACCCGATTTTTACAAGTCCAATTTTTGACTGCATTCGGAATGAATTTGGGAAGTTTATAGAAAACTATTCTCACCAGCACATAGCAGAACTTGAAACACGTTCAATCGTGAAATAATTTATTTTCTTTGGCAGCCCTTACTTTGCACCGTTCAATGTGCAAAAACGATCCATAAAAAATGAAAAACGATCCGTAAATTCTGAATGTTCCATAAAATGCTACCATAAATCCATAAAATAGTTTGGGAGATTCCATAAAGAACTATTTTATGATCCATAAATCTTTGGAAAATGATCAATAAAAATTATATTTTGATCCATAAAATTACAAATTTGCGCAATTATCCTGATGATGATCCATAATTTCAGTAATATGATCCATAATTTTGGTCATTTGATCCATAATTTTGGTCATTTGAACCATAATTTTGATAAAATGTTCCATAATGCTTGGAAAGAAGGCCAATGAAACTATATTAATTGATCCACACATTTAAAAAAGTCTATATTAATTAAAATTTATGGATCATATCACCAAAACTATGGATCATTTGAACAAAGTTATGGATCAAATGGCCAGAATTATGGATCATATTACTGAAATTATGAATCATCATCACGATAAAAAATGCGCAAGTTTGAGGTTTAATGGATCATAACAGACTTTTTTTCATGGATCATTTGAAATCCGTTCATGGGAAAATAGCAAGAATTTTATTGTTTTTATTGACCAAGTTAATGGAACATATTTTTCTATTAAGGGAAGATCCATTAATTACGTAACGCAAAAATTGGCAATTTTCACCCCCCCCCTCCCCCCTTTGTCACACTTTTTGTATGAAACATCTGAAAATTTTGTATGGATCGTCACACTTCGTTCAAACCCCCTCCCCCTCTAAGCGTTACGTAATTTGTGGACGCTCCCTTAATTGCTAAACTTTAGCTTAGCTATGGATCGAAAAAATATTCTTTATGGAATCTCCTGAACCATTTTATGGATTTATGGTAGCTTTTTATGGAACATTAAGATGTTATTTACGGATCGTTTTTCATGTTTTTATGGATACGTCTTTATTATTTATATGCTAAAATATGTTTTTCCATTTTCTTTCCGACCGTACAAAACAAAATTAAACTCTCGAATTCACGTTTGAAACAAAACACGTTCAATCACTCACTAATTGGTTCTCCTTTCGACTGCATTAAACAAAACTAAGCACCTGGATCTGCATCCGATACGGAACACTTCGAATAACCAACTCCTTTTGAAACAGTTGATTTATAACCGAAAAATGTAAAATTTTATTATATTTTGTATCTTTATTCACGAGACTTGGATGGCTCGTCTCAGGGTATGTTACGAATCTTCACTATTTATTAAAAGCCTCAGCAGGGTTCAATTTTGCTTCTAATTACAACAAATCTTGCGATTTCCTGGGACCAGCGGTATCTTTTGTCCCAAATCCACTCTTGTGTTTTATTTTTGTCTGTTAAGAGTGAAATATAGTCAATTTTGTCGCAGTTAAGGCCGACCAGTGGCTGTTTTATATCCAATATATTATTTTCACACTATTTTTTATCTGACCAACATCTTCTTAGAACAAGTTTTACTACGTAGTTAAGTAGCTGATCAATCTATTTTATCTTCATTACAAAATTGATATATTTTCCATACAAATCTGAATCAACCTTTTTTTAGAATTATAGCTAGCAAAAATCTCTACATTATATTTTAGTACATCCCTGATGCTTCCACATGAGCGACACAAGTGCCCCTGGAGGTATGGTTTCCGTTTTTGTTCGTTTCATCCATACCGCAACAGCTACCATCATCGCTTTTGCCGTCAGACTACGAAACCCCCACAATACGGTCAACACGTAAACACGCAGCTACATTTTCCGAATCTCTTCCCAAACAGTCCAAGGTTATAAGCTACGTAGCGTGGAAATTGTTGGCCAAAATCCCATAGCGTTAAATCGGTGCACTGCGAATATGGTGGCAAGTAACAAAAAAGGATTCTACGACGTCGATTTGAAGTGAACACTTTATTTATCCAGCTGTTATAGATCTCTTGGTGCCGATGCGACGTGGTCATAAAAAGTGCAACAACCTGATGGGCAGTGGATAGCTTGGTGGTTGCGTTGTATTTTGCTGGAAGGGTTTTTCAACGGTCTGGTCAGACACACGGCAGACGACAGCCGGTGCGGTGGTCACGTCATAACTAACGGAATCGGGTGTTGCAGAATCATAAAAAAAAAGTTTCAATGCAATAGGGACAATCACCAGCAAAATTATACGTTCTGATGTAGGGTAACCCGAACAATGCGGCCTGATTGAATGCAAACCAACCAAATTGAAGGTGAACTGTGAAAAGGTCAGTCCACTTGATTAAGTCAGAATGTGACAATCACTAACAAATCTTTCAAGGTTCATAACATATATTCAATAAAGCGAAACCTAAAATCTTTGCTTCATTTAACCAATGTGAAGGTTATTTTTACGATCAGAAAATATGACATGAATTGAGGTTTTTTGTGTAGATGAACATTACTTTCTAATGTCAGCAGAACAGAATGGGTAAAATGACAATCTTAAACATACATAGAAATATACATCGGAAGTCATGTTGGTTCTTTTTTCCTTGACGAATTGAACGAAAAAATATGTTTCAAAATGTGCCTGGGGCAAAACGCCCGAAAGGTTGTGAAAATGACTCAATTTAATACCAATTTTTTAAAACGACTTATCTACTTGTGTAAACAAAAATTCAAACGTTGATCGTAAAAAGCACTACCACGCAAACTAATACAATTTTCATGTAATAGGTAGCCTTCACCAACGTTTTAATGGTGTACGCATGGTTGTTTGTTTTGTCTTAACGGATTGAACGAAAATCTTACGGGTGAGGTGAAAGAATTGCAAATTATAAAATTCAAGTAGAAATGAAGGGATTATGCTCAATTTTTTCCATTGCAGTTCGATAATGAATACCTCCCTATTCCCGAACAATGTAAAAGCAAAACATTAAATCATCTGGTCTGTCGAAATCATCAATCACGTAGCAATGCCATGTGTGCCAAATCTCACGTATTCCATTTAGCGAACACTTCCATACTAAAAGCTCAGACAGTTAAAAGTTCAATTGAAAGGGGAAAAATCACTTACCGCTGTTGAATGGCATAGTGCTACCACAGAATGGAAAAGTTATCCCCAAAGAAAGGGTTTAGTTTTTCTCCCCATTTCACTTCATGTCGATTCGTCGGTCAACGTCTCTCCCTTTTGCAACTAAAATCGAAATCCTAGATCGTCCATCACATGCTGCACCTATGGACACGTAGTGTATGTAGTATCCAATATGGTTCAGTTCGGGTGACTGTCCGGCGGTATAGAACTAAAGAATGAAATGGATTAAATTTCGGCACATTCGGTTATTATCAACTTTTTCGATTTAACTTGGGCCAGTTTGTGGTGCAGGGCAACTATTTGTACGGTGCAATGGTGGATCCAATATAGTTTTTATGGCAGCCTAGGTATGGCATAACAGAATGGCCCTTTTTTCGATGGGATGAAATCAGTCAATTGAAATTGATGGCAAACGAGCCAGATTGGTTTGGCAAGTAAAGTATTTGAGGTTTGCACTGTGGTTGGGGAGTGTTTCTGCTGGATTATGTCATACACATGGTATTTTTTTTATGCAAATTGTGATCTCACTGAACATACATTCATCGCATCGCGAAACAAAGAAATACGGCATCAATTTCGTCACTTCTTTTTGCTAACATGCGTGCTCACTCCTGAAAAAAATCTCAAAAATAATAAACAAACCAAATACCTTTTCATTGCTTTGTTTTTAGTGCGACCAATATCGGAGCTATGAGATGAAGTCCAGGAGCTGTATCCCTATATATTATTTACTTGCATGCAGAGGCGCTTCCACGTTTCGAAACGTGAGTGGGACAAAAAAGGTTTTCAAGATAGGGAAGAAGACGAAAACTTGCAATTCTTTACGATTTTCAGGACAAACATTTCGTTTTTGGTGGTTCCATGGAATTTTCTAAAAGTATGACATACATTCCGGATTTTTTTTACGGACGGACGGGGTAGGGATTTAGGTTTAGGTTCTATCATGAATTTCAGAAATTGTTACAAAATATTTAATGATATCTAGAATTGATCTTTACTTCTTTTGAATTCCTATGAACTTATTTAATAGATATGTCTATGCATCGCTATCGTAAACGACTAAGACTTTTTTTTATTATTTTTTGAGTATACTGCAAATTTGTTATAGACGACCTATGACTGTTACCCACGTACGATCAAATCAAGCTAAAGCAATGTCCACTTAGAATCCGGAATCATTTATTGTATTGCAGTGGCACGGAAAGTAACCGCTGCAAGAATTCTTTTACAGCGGTGTGTCTACCTAGACGCCCACTTGCTGTGGTATTTCACGAAGTTTCGTGCAGCGTAACAAAAATTATTCCAGATGGAAGCCGAAAGGAGAAAAAAAGTTTGCACACCCACGTTGATAATCCTGTCATCGACGATGGAACCTACGTCAAAATAGATTTCGGACAGCTTCCTAGCCAAAAATGTTGACGGCACGAGGAGTAGTTCCTGCGAAGTTTAAGTTTGCTTTTTGGACAAACTTGCAAAAAAAACGGATGATTTTGGCAAGGGATATGCAACTGTGGGGTATAGATCTAAGTGTTTGTGACGAATAAGACGATGGACTCGAAGCTGTACAAGGAGGAATGTCTCAAAAAACCGCGGTCGACCTTCCATAAAGCCCGTAAAGGTCCCGTGAAGTTTTGGCCAGATTTGGCGAGTTGCCACTACAGCCGGGAAGTCATCCAGTGGTACCGCGATAATAACGAAGATTTCATCGATAAAAACAGAAATCCACGCAACTGCCCACAGCTGCGGCCCATCGAGACATTTTGGGCAGTAATGAAACGGAAGCTTAAGAAAAGTGGGAAAAGTGGAAAAACAGCTCGGGACGCGACTCAGATGACCAAAATGTGGAACAAATGTGCCAAGGAAGTTGACTCCGGAGGTGTGCAACTTTTGATGAGAGGAATAGAAAAGAAGGTGCGAATTTTCACTAGAAACACGAAGAAATTATTTGCATCAATAATTTTTCCTTAAAGTACAGTGAATTACCCTTGTTTTGATGTATTAACCTTATTTGTACGTCAATCCGTTACCGAGATACAGATGATTTTATTATTCCGGATTCTAAATGGACATAGCTTTATAACTATAGTTACCCTTAGGTGATTTTCTTCAAAAAGGCAAACAGGTGCGGCGAATGAAACAAAGGTGTAGGGTATTCAATCATGGTTTGAACCAAATGGCGGATTTCAGATGAGCCGACAAAACAAAGTTGATTTATTTCATTGAAGGGACATGTTACAACTGCGATTTCTAGTTTATATGGAAGCTTAGTTCATTATCTTTCTAAAAACCTGATGGGTGCCCATATTTATGCTTAGTTTTATTGAAAAAACTTAATAATTACATAACTTTGATTCGTACCATGGTTTGAACTACTGCAGCAGCTCGTAAATATAAAGGTTCCCCCAAACACACGCGACGCGACAATCGCGACGCGATTCTATCGACTCTACGACACTACCCATAATTCCATTACACATAATGCCATTAGCCCGAAGGCCACTACCCCAAACGCCACAGCCCCGAATGACTCACTACCCCGAATGCCATTACCCCTAATGGGAGACTACCCCGAATGATCTAGTACCCCGAATTAGTCATTATTTCAAATTTCATATGAATGAACAATAATTGGAACTGAAACTGTTTTAATGCGGTATGGAACTAAATATTCTTACTCCGTAAGATCCCGTTCAACTTCGTATGGCACTCTTCAAGATTCCTGAATGGCAGGGGGAGATTATGCAGCACGTTTTCATGCACAATACAGAGAGTTGGAGACAATTGCGGTCCACGTCAGCATGGCTACTAGGGCAATAAGGTAGAAGTTGTTCCTTGGTCGCTGTAGTAAAAGCAACAGATTCTGGATGAAGCGTGGTCTAAATCTCAAAATCGACGAGGGGGTGAATGGGTGAGTAAGAGTGAGTGAGTGATTTAGTTAGTGAGTAAGAGTGAGTGTGTGAGTGAGCGAGTAAGAGTAAACGAGTAAGAATGAGTGAGTAAGAGTGAACGAGAAAGAGAGAGCGAATGATTGAGAGTAAATGAATGAGTAAAAGTGGATGAGTGAGTAAGAGTGGTTAAGTAAGTGAATGAGTAATAATCAGTGAGACAGAGGATCTGAGTGAGTGAGAGTTTGTGAATGAGAGTGAGAGAGAGGGAGATCTTGTTTGTCTTCGGGAAGTTGCGTTGACTTAAAGAAGGCATCATCTCGTTTCGCCTTTTATCGAGCAGACGTTCCTTTTTAAAAGGCAGTTTTTCCTCTGTGTACCTTATCGAGGTATAAGCACGTTCATTAAAAGGTAGTATCATCTCCTCTGTCTACCATATACCGGGCAAACGCGTTCATTTAAACAAGACATAATTTCTTCGGTGTGCCTTATACCGGCAAACACGTCCATTTAAAGAAGGCATCATTTTCTCTGTCTGCCTTATACCGGGCAAACGCGTCCATTTAAAGAAGGCATCATCTCCTCTGTCTACCTTATACCGGGCAAACGCGTTCATTTAAACGAGGAATAATTTCCTCTGTGTGCTTTATACCGGGCAAACCCGTTCATTTAAAGAAGGCATCATCTCCTCTGTCTGCCTTATACCGGGCAAACGCGTTTATTAAAATAAAAGATCATATTTACCCTGTATGCCTTATACCGGGCAAACTCGTTCATTAAAACAAGGCATCATCTCCTCTGTCTGCCTTATAACGGGAAAACGCGTTGGAAAAAAGGATCTCTTACTCCATTTCGTAGAATAGTACTTTTCCAGGTCATAATGACAGGAATTATTAAGTTAAAGCAAATTAGAAGAAAAATCAAAACCGTTGGTTCAACTAGTTGGTTAAAAACTGTTGCGATTCATCGATATCTGTGGGGAAGGGTCATTTGGCCGAAACCCATTCGGCCGAAAGCCATTTGGCCGAATGCCACTAGGCCGAAAGTTGTTTGGCCGAATATACCATTTGGCCGAACAGACCATTAGGCCGAAAGTCATTTGGCAGAATGGGTCATTTGGCCGAAACGGTCGTTTGGCCGAAAGGTTCATCAGGCCGAAAGTCATTTGGCCGAATGGGTCGTTTGACCGAAAAGGTCATTAGGCCGATTGGGTCGTTTGGCCGAATGGATCATTAGGCCGAATCGGTCGTTTGGCCGAAAGGGTCGTTTGGCCGAATGGGTCGTTTGGCCATATTGGTCGTTTGGCCGAATGGGTCGTTTGGCCGAATGGGTCGTTTGGCTGAATGGGTCGTTTGGCCATATGGGTCGTTTGGCCGAATGGGTCGTTTGGCCGAATGGGTCGTTTGGCCGAATAGGTCGTTTGGCCGAATGGGTCGTTTGGCCGAATGGGTCGTTTGGCCGAATAGGTCGTTTGGCCGAATAGGTCGTTTGGCCGAATGGGTCGTTTGGCCGAAAGGGTCGTTTGGCCGAATGGGTCGTTTGGCCGAATGGGTAGTTTGGACGAATGTGTCATTTGGCTGAATGGGTCGTTTGGCCGAAAGGGTCATTTAGCTGAAAGGGACGTTTGGCCGAAAGGGTCGTTTGGCCAAAAGGGTCATTTGGCCGAAAGGGTCATTTAGCCGAAAGGGCCATTTAGCCGAATGGGTCATTTGGCCGAAATTTCTCTTCACACTGTAAAAAGTGAGAAGCGCGAAATGAGAAGTGAGACGTCGCACTACCAACTTCGCAGACGTCTCACTTCTCACTCATTTATCACTTCTCGCTGTTAAAAGTGAGAAGCGCGAAGTGAGTAGTGAGACGTCTAACTATCCACGTCGCGCTTTTCACTTTTAACAGTGAGAAGAGAAAAATGAAGAAAAAGAAGTAAGACGTCTCACTTTCCACTTTTTTTTTCTCATTTCTCACTTCTCATTGTGAAAAGTGAGTAGTGAGACGTATCACTACTCACTTTTCACAGTGAGAAGCGAGAAATGAGGAGTGGGAAGTGCGTTTCTCGCTTTTTACAGCGAGAAGTGATAAATGAGAAGTGAGACGTCTCACTTCTCACTCCTCATTTCTCGCTTCTCACTGTGAAAAGTGAGTAGTGCGAAGTGGGTAGTGAGACGTCTCTCTACCCACTTCGCACTACTCACTTTTTACATCGAGAAGCGAGAAATGAGGAGTGAGAAGTGAGACGTCTCACTTCTCACTCCTCATTTATCACTTCTCGCTGTAAAAAGTGAGAAGCGCAAAGTGAGTAGTGAGACGTCTCACTAATCACTTCGCGCTTCTCACTTTTTACAGCGTGAAGTTATGAATGAAGAGTGAGAAGTGAGACGTCTCACTTCTCACTCCTCACTTATCACTTCTCGATGTAAAAAGTGGGTAGTAAGACGTCTCTCTGCCCACTTTGCACTACTCACTTTTTACATCGAGAAGTGATAAATGAGGAGTGAGAAGTGAGACGTCTCTCTTTTCATTGCTAATTCTCACTTTTCAAATGAACTATTCAGCTAAATGTCCTATTCGGCCAAATGACCCTTTCGGCCGAACGACCCTTTCGACCAAATTACCCTTTTGGCAAAATGATCCTTTTGGCTAAGCAATCCTTTCGGCCAAACGACCATTTCGGTCAAACGACCCTTTCGGCCAAAATGACCCTTTCGGCGAAATGATCCTTTCGGCTAAGTGATCCTTTCGACCAAACGACCCTTTCGGTCAAACGAACCTTTCGGCCAAATGACCCTTTCGGCCAAATGACCCTTTCGGCTAAACGACCCATTCGGCCAAACGACCCATTCGGCCAAACGACCCATTCGGCCAAACGACCCATTCGGCCAAACGACCCTTTCGGCCAAACGACCATTTCGGCCAAATGACCCATTCGGCCAAACGACACATTCGGCCAAACGTTCATTTCGGTCAAACGACCTTTTCGGCCTAATGACCCATTCGGCCAAACGACCCTTTCGGTCTAACGACCCTTTTGGCCAAACAACCCATTCGGCCAAACGACCCTTTCGGCAGAATAACTTTCGGCCAAATGACCCTTTCGACCAAACAACCCTTTCGGCCGAATGACCCTTTCGGCCAAATGGCTTTAGGCCAGATGGGTTTCGGCCTAATGGTCTGTTCGGCCTTGTGGCATTCGGCCAAATGGCTTTCGGCCGAATGGGTTTCGGCCAAATGACCCTTCCCCGATATCTGTTGGTGTTAAACATAATAATAGAATACTATAGATTCTAAATGTTTTCGGGGAAAGTGCCTTTCGGGGTAATGGATTTCGGGGTAGTGTCCCATTCGGGGTAATGACTTTCGGGGCACTGTCCCATTCGGGGTAGTGGCCTTCGGGGTAATGACATTCGGGGTACTGGGATTCGGGGTACTGGGGTGGAGCCGATTCTATCGCTTGGCGACAGCGATTCTGTCGCTGTTGGTATGGAAGCGTAAATAGAACATTGCCTGCAGCGACCCAACGATAGAATCGCGGCGACTAGTTGTCGCCGTCGCGGCGATGGAATCGCTTAGGTCTGGGGGAGCCTTAATACTAATCACATGCATGAAACGCTGAGGAAATCTATAGAAAAGCAAATTTGTTTTACTATTCATCTTCTCGCATTAGATTTGTAACTCGAAACATGTGAAAATCGTCTAAATTATCGATATGAAAATTGCGATTTTTTCATGTAAATGTAAACAAAATGCTCCAGTTAGGCGCATGCAGCGCTCCTCGCGGACAGCAGCAGCACATGACTGTATTTACAAGTTTAAACCATGGTACGAATTTAGTTCAAACCATGATCAGTTTTTACCTTGGATAAATATTACTATTTTAACTATTTAAAACTGTTCGTCAATTGTATGATGATTTTCTTTTCCAAGTTCGTTTATTTGGTAGGCTCAGGCGTGTATAACACTTTACGGAGCCATGGTTCTTTGTGATATATACAATCAATATCATTTAATTTTTCAGTTAGTAAGAGAGGGGTAGAAGCCAGCGTACTCGTGGTGACTCGAGGTTAGTTTACAATGTTTAAGGATGGACAGGGCTAAGGATTTGGGATCAGGGAATTTCAGCTTCTCATCCGGGTATTTGGCGTCAGGGACGATGTGGCGTGTCGTCGTGCTCGAGGAATGGTTCGACTGGGAGCATCTTCCGGATGGCAGAGCTATGGTGCTATACGCAACAGAAAGCAGAGACTAAACACAAAAAAAAACTTTGAAGAAAGAAAAAAAACTATTAGATTTTGATATCAGAAGCACAAAGAAAACTATAAATGGCCTGCATATAGACCACATCACGATCTCCCAAAACACCACGAACTTCCCTGAACGGTTGTTTACCTCGGGCCACTAGGGTATCCAATAATTGCTCTCTGGAGGCGTCATTTTCCGAGCAGGACCAAACTACGTGATCGATGTCATCATAACCGGCTCCGCACCTACATAAGTACTACAGATGTGCGTTTAGTGAATAGTGATTAGACATAAGTCTCGACATCATGCGAATGAAGCCTCGACTTAAGTCCTCACCTCTGAACCACGCTCGCCCAGAAACTTTTGGAACTATAGAAAATAGCCACCGTCCAAGTTCGTTGTGTGTCCAATTATTTTGCCAACTTTGAAGAGTACTCTGACGGAGTAATGGGAAAAACTCGTTGCTCGAGAATTGTCTATCATAAACCTCACCTTCCTGTGCGCCCACCTTTGCCAGCGAGTCTGCCTTCTCATTGCCGTAGATTGAGCAGGTAAAGGTAATCTTGAATGATCTTTCGACCAAAACACGCATCTGCTCTCTTATGTTTGTAAGAAAGTAAGAAGCGTGCTTAACGGGTTTCATCGACCGGAGTGCTTCGATAGAACTAAGACTATCCGAGAAGATGAAATAATGGTCTACGGGCTGATTGGAAATTATCCCCAAAGCGAAGTTAATTGCTGCCAGCTCAGCAACATAAACCGAACACGGTTCCTGAAGTTTTCGGAAGGTGGTTGAAGTTACATTGAAAACACCGAAGCCAGTGGATCCGTTGATGCGAGAACCATCAGTGAAATATCTGTTGTTGCAATTCACATGTTCATATTTTTCAGAAAAAAGTGAGGGAATAGATATTTGTCGAAGATGATCTGGTATTCCTTGAAAAGCATGTTTCATGGACAGATCGTATACAATTGAGGAACTGTCGTTGGTGAAGTGAACTCGAGGTGGATTATGACACGGAAGACAAAGATCTGATGATATGTAGTTGAGATAAACTCTCAGGAATCTTGAACGACAAGTTAGTTCAAGCATATTATCGAAGTTATGTAAGACAAGTGTGTTACTTGTCCCACTTTTGATGAGTATTCTAAGTGAGAGCCCCCAGTAACGGTGCTTTAAAGGAGTGACTCCAGCAAGCACCTCCAGGCTCATGTTATGCGTTGAATGCATGCAGCCAAGAGCAATACGCAAACAACGATACTGAATTCGTTCCAATTTGATCAGGTGGCAATCAGCTGCTGAGAGGAAGCAGAAGGAGCCATACTCTGAAACAGAGAGAATAGTCGTTCTATAGAGTTTAATGAGGTCTTCCGGGTGAGCACCCCACCATGTTCCGGAGATAGAACGTAGAAAATTGATCCTTTTCCGGCATTTTTGTATCAAATACTCAATGTGGAGTTTCCAGGTACATTTGGAATCAAACACGACCCCAAGGTATTTAGAAGATAAAGATTGGTTGATGTCATCATTCAACAGCTTGAGTTTCAGTTGAGCAGGATACCGCTTCTTAGTAAACACAACCAACTGAGTTTTTTGCGGTGAAAACTCGATCCCTAGATGTCTGGCCCAAACAGTCAGATTATCCAGGGTACTTTGCAATGGTCCTTGCAAGACAGCTGCACATGGACCTCTTAGAGAGACCACGGCATCATCTGCAAGTTGTCTGAGCGTGCATTGTCCTTCCAAACAATTGTCAATATCTTTGACATAGAAATTATAAAGCAAGGGACTTAAACACGAACCTTGGGGAAGGCCCATGTAGCTATTTCTGGAAGTTGTCAGAGTGCCGAGAAATAACAAAAACAAGAAACAAGTTGTACAAGAAATTATTTAAAAATACGGGTAGCCCATTACTGTGCAGATTGTCTGACAGTACTTCAATGGAAACTGAATCAAAAGCGCCCTTAATGTCCAAGAATACTGAAGCCAATTGCTCCTTGTGCGCAAAAGCCAGTTGTATATCTGAAGAAAGCAACGCTAGACAATCGTTTGTTCCTTTACCTTTACGAAATCCAAACTGAGTATTTGACAGTAATGCATTTTGCTCGACCCAATGGTCGATTCTTGAAAGGATCATTTTCTTCAATAATTTTCTCATGCATGATAGCATGGCAATCGGTCGGTATGAATTGTGATTAGACACTGGTTTCCCAGGCTTTTGAATAGCTATTATTCTGACCTGTCGCCATTCAGGTGGCACAATGTTGTACTCCATGAAACAGTTGTACAGGTCAAGTAATCGTCTTTTTGCGATATCTGGGAGGTTTTTCAGAAGATTGAATTTGATGTTATCGCATCCCGGAGCAGAGTTATTCGATGAAAGAAGAGACATAGAAAGTTCCAGCATTGAGAACGGTCTACCCAAAGAACCGGGATAATTGACTGATTCTCGAAATAGCGGTTCTGCTGGTACGGAATCTGGACAGACCTTTTTTGCGAAGTTGAATATCCATCGATCTTCACTCTCGTTGGTGGAAGTGCGGTTCCGCATGTTGCGGGCCGTTTTCCAAAGTGTTGTCATTGAGGTTTCTCGCGATAGTCCCTCGACAAAACGTCGCCAGTAGCTACGTTTTTTAGCCTTGAGAAGATTTTTGAGCTTTCTTTCAAGCCTCAAATACTCTTCGAAAAGCTCAGACCTTCCGTATTTACGGAAAGCTTCGAAGGCATCAGATTTCTCAGAATACAACTTAATACATTCATCATCCCATCCAGGAGTGGCTGGTCTTCTTATGACGGATGTACTTGGAACGCGTCGTTTCTGAGCTTCTAGTGCGCTTTTTTAATTAATTTGGTAAGGAATTGATATTCATCCAGCGGTGGAAGAACATCAGTTGATTCAATACCAATATTTACTGCCGATGCAAATTTTTGTCAGTCAATGTTCTTCGTGAGGTCGAAAGGAACATTAACTGTCTCAGATTGTTGATAGCTACTTTTAATTGTGGTAACTATCGGCATATGGTCACTACCGTGGGGATCTTGAATAACCTTCCACGTGCAATCTAACGATAGTGAATTTGAACATAAAGACAGCTTTGTTGACCATTTGGTCCTATTCGAGTTACTTCACCAGTGTTCAAAATATTCAAATTGAAATCGTCACACAAATCACAGAAAATAGGCGCTTTATAATCGTCATACGTTTCGCCCCATCCAATACCATGTGCGTTCATATCACCCAATATCAATACTGGAGATGATAGGAGGGAGACTGCGCTCAAAAGATGTCGACGATTAAGAGAGGCATTTGGAGGAATGTACACTGAAACTATGCAAAGATCTTTATTCTTCACATTTACTTGGCATGCGACGATTTCTAAGCCGGGAACAGTCGGAATGGGAATTCTGTAGAAGGAGTGCATTTTTTTAATCCCCAAAAGAACGCCACCATCATGATCATCCCGATCTTGGCGAATAATGTTAAAATCGTGGAAGTTGATTTCATCTTCAGAAGAAAGCCATGTTTCACAGAGTGCAAATATGTCGCAATCGGAATTGCGAATCAAAAACTTGAACACGTCTAATTTATTTTTAAGACTATGACAGTTCCACTGCAGCACAGTGATTGTATCTTGTGTAATAGCCGTATTATCCATCGAAAGATACAATTCCTGCAAGAAGGGGCCATGAAACAGTCAATTGCTTCAGATAACTTTCCACTGTTGGTATAAAGAGGTCAATGATTGGCCTCAATGAATTCGGAATATTGAATAAATTAAAAAAAACGGTCCGCAAGGTCCTTAAAGGAGATCAATCCTCGCTTGGACGGAGTACTTTTTTGGGAAGAACAAATTGAAGTTTTTCTTTCATTGATTCTCCTAGCCGGATGTTTCTTGGAAACATCGGTTTTGGGCAATGGCGGGAATGTCTTGCTGCAAGATGGATCCAAAGGAGCAGTGAAGACAGGTTGCTTCGGGATTTTAAATAATCCCCCATTGCCTTCAGATTTGGGCAAGCTTTTATGGATGACTTTTGATTTCTTACGGCGCGATCCCGGGGAAGACGGTTGCTTCCTCTTTTCGGGCACGTGTACCTCCGTAGAATCATCCATATCGGCTGTGTCAGAGTCCAATTCGTCAATGCATATGGAATCATAATAATCACATACTTGAACGGTAGCTGAAATAGCAGCCTTTGCAGTGGTATCGGCGGATGTGTCTTGCGCTTTAACCATTTCCGCATAAGTCTGCTTGGAGCGCTGTACCAACGAGCGCTTCACTTTTTGGGTGCGCTTTCTGTACACCGGGCAATCTTGCAAACCATGAGCAGGAGCCATACCGCAATAAGCACATTTTGTGGCTTGTTGCTGGCAGGATTCCTCCCGATGTCTTTCGAAACATTTACCACAACGTGGTTTGTTGTCACAAAACTCGGCAGTGTGACCAAGTTGTTTGCAATTGGTACAATTAAATACCCTTGGTACAAAAAGACGCACCGGAAACAACATATTCTCTAAATCGACATATTTTGGGAGAATCGAACCGGCAAACGTCACCCGAAGCGAGCCTGACTTAGAATATACCTTTTTGCCATCTACCATGGTTGCTGAGTGCAATTTCTTGCAATCCAGAATATCCACGGTAGACTCCATTGCGTTCTTTAAGCGGCCTTTTCCCGCAAGTACATCCTTGCAAGTCAGGCTCGCTGCGTTGATCACACCTTCGATTTCGACCTCCCGCGAGGGGACATAAACTAAATATTCTACATTGTACGCCTTGTCTTTAGCAATTTCGTTCGCCACCTGATATGTAGGTGCGGTGATTCGTAGCTTGTTCCTGTTGATCTGACTAAAATCAAGCTTCGTAAAACGACGCGTCAAATGTCGCTTAATGCCGAGAAAGTCTAGACTTTTCACTTTCTGCCGAAAGTAAACAACCCAAGGCCCAGGCGAAGCCGCATGGTACAATCGTGTGCGGACATCTTTCAGAGGACTACCGCCCCCCATAGTCTCTGTCTTCATTCTCACCTCACAAGGTGGAAGGACTATTAATTCTTATACTAACTTAGAACTAATAGCAAATTAGAAAAAAATATAAAAAAAACTAATTTAATGTATTATAATTAATCCCACTCTGTATCAGAGAGATGGGAGAACAATAAAACAATGCCTTCCACTTATCTGCGCTGCTGCTGTAGGTAGCAGCAGAAACAATAGCCTGCTTCACTGGCGTCGCCAGAAGCAGCTACTTCGCTCGCCGACAGTAATCGCCTTGGATCCGTAGGTAGGCACCACACAATAGACACGCACTACCGAACAAAACCCGCGATGAGACACAGCACACACGTCTGGCTCGTTCGAACTATCGGCACGGAATGATTGTATGATGATGTCAATCGATTACAGATAAAAATAGCGTTCTTTTGATATATTGATCTCACTCCTGTGTCATAAAATGCGTCCTTTACGAGCTTTTTGAAATTATGCCACTGGTGGGGGGGATTTAGCGCAAATTCAGGACGTTTTTAAATCGCTCCATTTTATTACTTAAACAATATGTACGAATGTTTAAATAAACTCTATCACTTCCAGTATACCTAAATATGCCATTCATACTGTTTTAGGTTCATTTCCTGCCAATAAGATGGTAATTTCTACTGATTTCAAAATGGTTCAAACCATGATACGCTTTTCACTAGTTCAAACCATGATTGGATACCCTACTTATATAAAAATGTTCTACGAATCGATTGCGCAAGGTTTCGTAGAACGCAAAGAACGACAAAGCCTTATTTAACCCTGTTTCCCCGATGGAAAACGAGTAACACATAATTGTATCATATATTTTTAAACAATAATGTGCACATTCATCAAATAAATGTGTATCTTGCGTAAAAATATCCAATAATTTTTGTGGTATATGTAGTTTCTCTCTTAAACAACATTTAGATCCATTTAATCCCAATGACACTCTGCTACCAATGACAACGGCCTACGGCTAGTAAATTTCGCTGCTGCCAGAGGGATGGCCATCAGTAGCACCTACTTTGCACGGAAGAATATCCGAAAGCACACCTTGGGACACCCAAATGGTGAAACTTGCAACCAGATAGACCATGTTCTGGTGGATGGGCGCCATTTCTCGGATGTTATCGATGTGCGAACATTCAGAGGTCCGAACATTGACTCTGATCACTACTTCGTTGTCAGTAAAATTCGATCACGGTTGTCAACTGTATCGAACGAAAGATCACAGCGAACGATGCGTTATAATATCCATCGATTGTCGGCGGAAGGAGAATCGGCTGAGTACCGCCAGAAGCTCGACGAACGGATAAGTGCAATCAACGTTAGCGACTACATCAAAGATCTATGAGAGTCGATCCATGGAGCGGTGAGCACAACAGCACGAGAAGTGGTAGGCACTGCACAGAGGCGACCCGGGACGGGTTGGTTCGATGTGGAGTGTCAGAGAGTGACAGACGAGAAGAACGTTGCCAGAAGCCGGATGTTGGTGTCGGGTACCCGATCGAATAGAGTTCGGTACAAGGAAGCAAGAGCAGCCGAAAAACGAACCCACCGCAGTAAGAAGAAAGAATATGAAGAACAAGTGATTAGCGAGGCGCAGGAAAAAATGGAGCAGAACGATATGCGGAGGTTTTATGAGTCTGTCAATAGCGTGCGGAGAAAGACAGCGCCATCTCCCGTCATTTGCAAGGACCAACAAGGGAATTTGCTGACAGATAAAACCGAAGTGGCTGCTAGGTGGAAGCAACACTTCGAGACTTTGTTTAATAGTGGAAGTGACGGTGCATCGGTGAGCAGAATAAATATTAGCGACGATGGACAAGCTGTGGAGTCGCCTATACTAGATGAGGTTAAAAAAGTTGACAAAGAGCTGAAAAACAATAAGTCTGCGGGGAAGGACCAGCTCTCGGCTGAGCTTCTCAAACATGCCAGTGAGCAGCTTTATGAAGTTCTGCACCATATTATGTCGAAAATATGGGAAGACGAGGAAATGCCTGCTAGCTGGTTGGACGGCCTCATTTGCCCTCTCTTTAAGAAAGGGCACAGACTGGAGTGCGCCAATTACCGAGGAATAACCCTCCTTAATTCGGCGTACAAAATTATGTCCCGTATTCTGTTCAACAGATTGAGACCGCTTGAAGAGTCTTTCGTCGGCGAATACCAAGCAGGTTTTCGTGAGTGCCGATCAATGACGGATCAAATGTCAGGGTAAATCCTTGATAAATTCCGGGAGACACATCATCTGTTTGTTGATTTCAAGGCGGCGTACGATTCAGTGAAACGGAATGAATTATGACAAATTATGCTTGAACATGGTTTTCCGGAAATCAAGTGTGAGGGTTGCGGATGAAATATCGACGTCATTTGTTACCTCAGATAAATTAAATCAGGATGATGCACTCTTTGTGCATTTTAAGAGGGAGACAACGAGGATTGGACTCATGATCAAAACCAGCAAAACGAAGTACATGGTCGCTGGCAATCATCGTGGGTTCATTAGTGGTGATGGTAGCGAAATGGTGCTGGATGGTGAAAAATTTGAAGTGGTAGAAGAATTTGTGTATCTTGGAACATTAGTGACGTGCGATAATGATGTTACCCGCGAGGTGAAAAGGCGTATTGCAGCTGCAAATAGGGCTTATTACGGACTTCGTAACCAGCTTAAGTCCCGTAGTCTGCAAACGAAAACAAAACTCACGCTGTATACTGCTCTGATTCTTCCGGTGGCTTTATACGGCCATGAAACATGGACGTTAAAGGAGGCTGATCGGAGAGGTAACAAATGACGTCGAGGCTGATCTTTCGGAGTGTTTGAGCGTAAGGTGCTGCGGACAACACTCGGCGGTAAACAGGAGAACGGTATCTGGCGGCGTCGCATGAATCACGAATTGTACCAGGTGTATAAAGGGCTGGATATTATTGAGCTTATACAACACATCAGACTACGGTGGGCTGGTCACGTTGTTCGTATGCCGGAAGAACGTCAAGCGAAGATAATATTTAGTAGAGGACCCGGAAGAGGCCGCAGGCTTCGTGGAAGGCCGCGTACACGATGGCTTTTTGCAGTTGAAGAGGACCTGAGGGCGCTCAATGTTCAGGGCGACTGCAACGGATTGGCCCAGGATCTAGTCCAGTGGAGAACCCTAGTAACATTTTGGTTTTATGCTGGTTTTATAACACTCTTGAAGAGTAAATTTTGGTTTTCAAGAGAGTTTTAAAACGTTACTTGGGAAGGATACTCCATTCGGCGTAGGTTAATCGAAGAGCTGTAGCCCATCAAGTATCAAGTATGTAACAAAAGGGTTAACGAAAATCAAAATATACAAGTAACAAGCTTAATTTTGTAATCAGTGATGAAAAGCTACAAGTGGACGCACGTATTAAACTATTTAATTGTTCGAAAACAGTTTTCAAAGTACATTTTATGCTAAGCGGTGTATGTGAAATATTTTCAACAACGATGTTACACCGTTTTGCAAAAAAAATAAAATTACATTTTTAATTACATATTTTCATGTAGTTTTAAAGATAATACACATTTTTAGATTAATTTGATGTCATATGCTGTTGAAAACGGGTTTGTTTACAATTTGCGACATACGCCGTTTTGAAAAAGTACCCGAGATTTATCTATCATTAGAATGAGTGAGCATTACGATCCCTAAAAGTATGACCAAAGGAAATTCAAGGTATTTTCTCAAGTTTTCCTGGGAAATTCTGGATAGTCGATTGGTAAATATATACCTTACACACCTAGGACTTTTGGCAGGTTGAAATTCATCAATAGCTTGGTTATCCTACACTTTCACAACTTGTAGCGACGTAGTCACGCGTTTTACTGCAAAACTACGGAAGGCCTGATGCGAGTGCATCTTTCAAATTGTAATTCACTCTCTCAATCTTTCCCAAAAACAATTCGTATACCTTGGAGAATATTCCCTATTCTAGAAAAATGTCCATTTACGAATAAGGAATCAAGCAAGAAATGGAAACCCAGATAAAATGCCTATATCAATTCATTTGCATGCCTACCCGAAATTCAAGCAACTGGATTCTATTTTTCTTCAAAGCTCGTTATCATAAAATGGGCAGTTAAATGAATTTACACTTTACGACGGAGGGAAAAAATGAAAAACGAGAAGGGTTGCTGCATGTCCTGTGCATGACAACCACCATTCACACATCAAAACGTGCCATCGCGATAGTCCTGCAACAAAGTTAGAACAATGAGCACGATTCAGGGATCTGCGACCGAAAGTAGGTTTACAGTCTACTGTTGGCGAAGCGCCCACGCTTTCGTGTGTCCATCGCTCGTCCGGGTGCTCCATAGCTTATCCCGCATTGTCATCCGGTCGGGGAAGCCTGGGCCATACACGCATATCCGGAATCGTGGAATTCTCCCCATCAACCCGAAAGGAAACTCGTTTCCTAAATATTCCCCTTCTTTCAATTGCGGCGGTGTGGAAACGTCCGTAGGGACTAAGCACCATAATGCCAACAACCGTCCCCCAACAGAACCAAGCAAAGAATGAAGCAATTCAAAGTGGACTCGATTCCTCGGTTGTGGTGGTTCCTCGAACGGAGGCCAAGTCAAATAACGCGACACAAAAAAAAAATCTTTTACGCCTATTTATATTTATTTATTTTGACTGCCGAAAATAACCACTTACTCATATAAATGCTCACACGCGCGGGAATTGTGCCTTCCTCCTGTTGTGCAGGGTTGAAGTCTTTCGTATGGCGAAGTTTTTCCATGTATCATTGCGGAAGAGGATCCCGAGGAGTGGGTAAGTAGATTGGAGTGTTTACGATACGGGAAGGAGAAAAAATTGGGGCATTGAGGCCTGGTAATGGTTCAGGTTTTTATTGTTCCGGAAGTAAAACGATTTACGAGGGGTGGATAATTGACGCTTGAGACGGCGAAAATGATGAATATATTAACAAACTTTCAGAGAGGTATAATTAGCAAACAAGAGCAGTTCAATGATGTTTTATTATTTCAAACTATCTTGTCTGTTGGCCTGGTTTATGTTTGGATAATCATCTGTTTTATTTATTCTGGGACATTGCCGCCTTTTAATTGCTTCTACAGTGAAATTCACATTTTTGCATTGGAACATTATGAGTATTAATTAAGCATATGCGGTATTTCGAAAAATTTCGTTTCAGGTGGTTCGGAACGAAATTCCGCGGAATTTCGCGGAATTTGAGCATGGCGAAATCTGTTTTCTCGATTTCGTTTCGTTTCGTAAAATTGCAAAAATTTCGCTAGAAAAAACTAGTTTCTAACGAAATTTAACGGAATTCCGCGGAATTTCGATACAAATTTAAACTTAAACCAGACTTTATATTATCAAAAATTTTGGCTGCGCCGCTAAACAAACTCGTTAAGTTGTTTTCAAAACTTTAGGTTATACAAATTTTTCTATTAATGCTTACTACATAGCCCCATTCTTGGTCGACAAATACGTATGTAGTTTTCTTCTATAAAACGTCTTCAGTGTTTACAAGATTCAAATTTGAATTTGGGATTATTTTTGTTTACTATTTGCTGTTTAATGTTTACAATATGAATGTGGAATCGATCGTGGTACGGCAGCTAGTCCGGGAGAACGCGAAGTGAAAAAAAAACTACATCGCGTAGCAGAAATTTGTTTAACCAGTGTGCAATCGATCGTGTTGATGCTGATCATGGAGAACATGTTGGAGAACGCGAAGTGATTAAACTAATGTCTGCATCGAAGAGCACAAAATTATTTAGTGCGGAATCGATAGTGTTGTAATAGAGTTGTGCGCCGGTTCGATATTCGTCGGCGGCGGCGGCGTGAATCGGCGTGGCGATTTTTTTATTACGTTTCCAAAGAATTTTTTTTTTTTGCGTTTTTTCGGAATGCTTTCTAGATTTTTATTTTCAAAGAAAAAATCTTTCGCATGAACAATTTAATGAAGTTCTCCATAGAATATTATAAGTTTTTCCCAATTTTTTGGGAAACGACTGTGGGG
Organism: Armigeres subalbatus; assembly: GCF_024139115.2. Classification (NCBI taxonomy): domain Eukaryota; kingdom Metazoa; phylum Arthropoda; class Insecta; order Diptera; family Culicidae; genus Armigeres; species Armigeres subalbatus. The sequence continues at coordinate 258,413,636 of NC_085141.1, forward strand.
TTTAATCATAGATCATTAATTAACGGCTACGCAGTCTCATATGATTAAAACGAGTTTTTATTCGTCCGACGTTTCGACACGGGATTAGTGTATTCTTCAGGGGAAGCTAAAATTAAATACATATACTAATTATACAGTCTTTGATTATGTTTGGTGTTAGTCTTACAACGATTTGTTCGTTTTGCCTTTCTCGTACACTAAGTGTACGTAAAGGCTATAATACTGCTTCAAAAACAAATTTTTGATAGGAGGCCCGGAGGGCCGATTTTTATATACCGATCGACTCAGCTCGACGAATTGAGGTGATGTCTGTATGTGTGGATGTATGTGTGTGTGTGTATGTGTGTATGTGTGTATGTATGTATGTGTACAAATTTTGTAGACACACTTTTTTGAACTTCCCATTGTCCGATTTGCTCGCAACAAGTTGCAGTCGACGCGGAATTCAGTCCCATTGTTTGCTATTGAAAATTAGATCAATAGCTCATCGCAATCGGGAGTTATGGCCAAAAAACTGTTTTTGCGTATAAAAAAAATAGCAAAATGTTCTACATTGGATTTTCCTAGATTCGAACTGCTGACCTTTGGGGTGGAAAGCGCTTGCTATACCACAACACCATCGGGATACGCATGGTATGCGTAAATATAAGTTGTACAGTATTCATCAAATTGGTATATGTTCATTTATTTTCAAAGCCACAGAGTTCACTCTGCTAGGGTAACGGTACCAATATTGGAAGTATTATTGAAGCAATGAAAGAAAATATATTTGATAAAATCAATAGTGGTTCTAAATTGATAGTTTTAATGCAATAACTGATAGACAAACTTTGAATTTGCTAGAAATGAAATTGGATTCATTTCGCCTTGATAATTAATCTAAATTTCTTGGAGGTAAAATGAGATCCACTATACTGCCGTCGCAAGCATAATCGTCCAATATTGATTTTGCACGGAAGAAAATATGGAACAGTTACGCTTGCGGCGGCAGTATATAGGTAGGAAAGCCAATTTGTTGGGGAAATTATTGTTTTCAATAAGTATTCATAATGGGATAATTACAACGTGTCGCTTCAAGTAAAGCAAACATTAAGAAATACAATATTATTAAGAACCCATTGTCTTCACTGAAGGCATGATCGCCCTATAAGTGTTTATTTGGGTAACCTCTAACGAAGAGAAAACTGTTCAATAATTAATAACGTTTCTCTTTGCTAAACGTAATCAGGCCCATTTTTTCTATTATTTTGCTATCATGCGCTCGCATACCCTATATACGAGTGAACTTCTCACGTGGCAGCTATTTTTGTGGCGTTCAATCAGCGTATGGGAGCGCAGCTGGTGTACGTGAGGACGCTATGCAAGCACATTTCGGCGGGAGCGAACGGCATTGCATTCGCATCAGTCGCTTGCCGTCGGATGAATATCGCAGAAGGACCCATAACCAACACACCGCTTTCGCCCCACCGAAAGAGACTAAACAAAATGGGGGCTGGGTGATGCTTTTCATTTCACCCGGTAAAGGATATAAGGCGTCAATTTTAAAATAATTGTAAAAACGTTAAAACACATTTTAGCCGCAAATAGTTAGATTTTCGGGTTCGAAATTTAATTTACTTTTAGATTGGCAACATGAAAGTCTAATTATTTCGATTAAAAACATGTGTAAATATGTAGCCTAACATATAGGTGAAGATTTCGGCTACCTGTTGGTGGTGTTGGATTGCGTGGGAGTGCTCTCGCCTCTCAGATTTGACGAATCGATGTTTTAATCTTTGTTTACAAACGCAGAGAAGTCGTTTTAAAAATTTGGTATTGAGTTATAGAAAATAAAAATTGTTTATAAATATGTTTTTGAAAAAAAAAATGAGAACCGAACGAGCGTCGAACACAGATTCTCTGAGTGAGAGGCTAGAACGTTACCCCTCAGCTATCTTTACTTCTTGGATGAGTGGTGATCGAAGTATATCAGGTTATATGCAATTTGCACTTATCATCGGCTGCTTGTGCATTCGTGCGGCAACGCACCTAGTGCTGTGTTTTTAGGTTCCGTGGCATATTTAAATCATCTGACGTTGAAAAACATATACGATTGAGTTTACGTCATGTGCTTTTGTGTCAATTCATTCAAATATGTCACCTAATATTCATAATGTTTTGGTGTGCAGGGAAGCAACTTCAGAATCAATTTCAACATTTATTTTGAATCCTCTGTAAGGCATTCTTCCTGGCGTTTCAGCAAATAATTCATATTGGCACAGTATATGTAAAACATGGCTGCGGTCTAACAATTAGTTTGTAAATACAATAATTTATTTGAGTAAATGGTTTTGATTTTCTATAACTACTTACTATATTCCTTACCTTTTCGCTTGCATACCTTCGGTGTGGTTTTTGATAGTTAATTAATTCATGCTATACATAAGTCCTAAATCTTGGACTTCTCTAGACCAATTGGAACCCCATTCATAGTGACAACACATCTGTTTGAAGATTTCAAATAGCACTCGGATTACGTGGGAGAAGCTGAGACTCGGTAGTATTTGAAGAAAATTTTTCTTTTTAGAAAGTCAATGGAAAATGTATCCAAACTTTTCTACAATCCAAGCATGTTATGGATCATGTAGTAATCTAAGTTCGATCATTTAGTTTGTCGATTACTCATACCAGAAATTAAATTTTAAACGTGTTTTATGGTGGATTTCTGGTGCGAATATTTTTCGACATTTATCCTCTGGAATGAGTTATTGACAAACTACTAAATTATCGAACCTATATTACTAAATGATCGAAAACATCCTTGCTATAAGGGACCATCCACAAAGTACGTCACGCTCCTAGGGGGGAGGGGGGGTCCCGAGCAGCGTGACGACTCATACAAAAATTTTAGAGGTTTAATACAAAAAGTGTGACGAAGGGGGGAGGGGGTTGAAAATCGCCGATTTTTGCGTGACGTACTTTATGGATCTTCCCTAATCCATAACAAATTACTCTAAGGCAATCAACGATTTTTGATTGCCTGATAGAATAATATCAGGTATGCAATCAGTATGATATAAAGTATTAGACATTATTGGCCCAAGTATGCTGATTTCGGTAACACCAGATCTGTCACGAGTAATCTATCAGATTTTGTACAGTGATAGTTTACCTGTACAGAGTGATCTGATAAATAATTTTAGATCAGTTCATTATAATATATACAAAAACAAATTAATATGAATCAATTTTAATAAAACCTTCGGTTAATCACTCCGAAATGCTCTCCATTTTAAGAAAAGCAACCATAGTAGAATTCCCTGCAAATTTTATTAAGTCGGATCAAATTCGTAAATCTTAGTTAAAAGTGGTTGAATGTCAATGACAAAAACGGAACTGCTATCAGCAAAAAATGAATTCTTTTCTATATGAAGAATCATACTATTCAAAACAATAATTTTGAAAAGGCTAACTTATTGATGGGTGCCAGAAGCCTAAGCTGGATTCTGACTTCAAAACAAGAAACACTCGAAAGTTTGTCAAATGACCAACATTATGGATCATATATCCAAAACTATGGATCATATTACCGAAGTTAGGGATCATAATCACCAATAAAATTTCGCAAAATTGTATTTTTATGGATCAAAATGTAGTTTTCTAAATTTTCCAATTTCCAAATGGATGATGGGAAAATAGCAGGAATGATATTGTTTTTCTTGATCATGTTCAAAGGTACATACTTATTTTTCAATTATTTGGTTTATTTTTTTAGCTTAGTTATGCTTAGTTATGGATCTTAAAATTAATCTTCATGGATACGCCTGAGCTATTTTTTGGATTTAAGGTAGCGTTTTATGGAACATTCAGATGTTATTTATGGATCGTTTTTCATTTTTTATGGATCGTTTTTGTGCATTTAACGGTACAAAGTAAGGCTGCCATAAACAAATGTGAAAAATATGTTTGTCAACCCTTTTGAACGAGCGAGAAAGGCATCATCACCGCTAGGTGGATTAATCAGGGTTTTTTGTCTTATGTTTTGTCTATCTTTAACTGTCTGGTTATTATGGTAAATTAATTAATGATCTATGATAAGTTTTTCCTAAATCTGGAAATTATTTTCGATTATTTTTCGATTATTTTCGACGGGAACTACTTTGAGGTTTCGAGAAATCTAAGAAGAAATTCAAGAGAAGCTCTTTAGAATTCCTAAATAAAATTGTTTGAAATTTCAACATAAAATTCGTCGCAATTTACATGAGAAACTTCAGAATTTCCACGAGAAATTGTTTTCAACTTCTACAGGAAAATCTTCGGAAATTCACGGAAAGTTCCTGTTGAGATTCTGTTGAGCATTCTTCGAAATTTACACAGACAATTCTTCATAATTGTAGGAGAGGCTAGTAAATGGATGTTTTAACGTTGGCTTTCTCAGTCTAGAATAATTAAGACAACTAGTTTGACATGGCCAATAATAAAACAGAGTGAGAGACTCTAAGACTCTAAGAAGTTTTCAAGGAAAATTCTCTGGAATATTCACGAGAAGTTCTCCGGAACGTTAAAGGGAAACTTCTTAAGAATTTTGTGAGAAGGATTGCTCAAAATGTAGATTTCGAAAAAAAATCTTTGGATTTCAACAGAAAATAGTTCGCAATTTTTTTTGGATTTCTACAGAAAATTTTTTGTACAATAGACGTTCGATAACTGGAAGTCATTTAACTACAATGCTACTGCAATTCGATAGTTACATCAGTTTTGCAGTTATCGGACAGCTGAACTTCAAAACGATTTCAAATTCGATAATAGCTGCATTGCACTGCACAATCAGGTGCACTTCTGTTGCATCTGATGTCGTCTGACAATCATTTGACGTCTAGAATGCGTCGCAGTTATCAAACGGCCTGTGCTAACTGAAACGAAAACATGTTGTAGTTATCGAACGACTTGTGTATTGTCCATAAGAAATTCTTGGAAATTCCATTGGCCGAAAGCGACATACGACCGAATTGGTAATTTGGCTAAAAAAGGCGTTTGCCATAACAGGTCGTTTGGTCGAAATGATCGTTTGACCGAAAAGGTCATCAGCCCGAAAATGCCGTTTGATCGAAATGGTCGTTTGACAGAATGGGCTATTTGGCCGAAAATATCGTTTGGGCCATACTGTCATACTGCCCAATGTCAATAACTGAACGGGTAATTTAGTTAAAAATATATAATGACCAAAATTTCGCAACCTCTCTACTTTTTAAGTCGATACCGACCTTTAAGCCAAAAGTCATCTAACCAAATCCCATTAAGCCGAATTGATGCAAACTGTTATCAGGTCGAAAATGGTTTGACCGAAAGCGACATACATCTGAAAAACCCAGATTAATCCACCTAGCGTTGGTGGTGCCTTTCTCGCATTTAGTTAAGACACCAACCTTATATGGGGTTTATATGGTCCGATGTACCATTTTCTTCATAACTTTCAAACACAATGGCCGATCGTTATAAAATTCAATATTGATCAACAAGGCCCTGTGGAATGAAACTTGTTGCGAGAAAATCGGTTAAGGATTACTATACGAAAAGTTGTCTAATGTTTTTATAGCTTTTGTGCACACACATACACACACATACACACTACATACATACACACGGACAGACAGACATGGGCTGGCAAAAAATCATTTAACCAAATAGATCATTTGACGGAAAATGCCGTTTGATAGGAATGGTCATTGGTCATTTGGCCCGGAAATGTCCTTTCTGCAAATCTATCCTTTCTCCAAACGGCATTGAATGCCAAACAAACCTATTCAGCTAAACGCCATTTTGGCAAAATGATAAATTCACGGCACTTTTCAAAGAAGGCTGCAGAAAGGACATTTTTGAGCCAAATGGCTCTTTCTGCCAAAAGACAACCCAGACGACCCAAATCGCATAAGAATGCACATTTAAAATCGTTGGCCGATCCTAATTTCATCAAAATCGCATTGTGGTGCACAGATAATAAGTTTATATCCGGCACAGTAGGCTATTTTACGAGTTTATTTTACACCCAGGTTTTTTTTACACGGTTTGGTTTTGGTAGTTTAAGACCTCCAGCGTCAATGAAGCAATGAGTTAACCCCACCAAAAAATTCACAAAAGATCAAAGAAAATTCAGGGGGTATTTGAAAAGCTGTAAAAGTTCAGGTTAACCGAGAAATTAATGAATTCCAACCGCGTAAAAAAAAACCTGGGTGTAGTTTCATTTGTTGACATTCCATATTCTAGCAAACAAACTCAAATGAAATCGGATTATTGACAGATAGCTTGTTATCACAAAGTATATCGCAATGTATAACAAACAAACTCGCTTAAACATCGTGGCATTACCGTGCACGGTCAGATAAGAAATATACATATATCGCCTTTACTTTTGTACGAAAAAAGCGTTTTCGCGACTGGTATATGATTAGTTTGTGCACTTAGGCATCGCATAACAGAAAAACAATTCTGGGAATTCTTACCGAAAGACGTTTTTGATCAAATGATCTATTCGGTTGAATGACTTTTTCGGCCGAACGGCAATTTTAGCCAAATGACCTGTTAGGGCAACTATTTTCAAGTCCGGCCAAATGTTCCCTTTCGCTGTATGTCGATTTTGGCCAAACCAGTATTAACCTGATAAGAGTTTCCGTTAAACTTTCAGTTTTGCTGAATGGTACTTAGCTGGATGTTTTTTGGTCTTAAGGTCAGTATCGACTTAAAAGTAAAGAGGCTACGGAATTTTGTTCAATGGTCAATTGACAAAAAGTCCATTTGGATAAACGAGCGGTTATTTTTGACAATATTACCCGTTCAGTCAAATGGCCCATTCTGACAAAAATCCTATTCGGCTATACGGCATTTTCGGCCAACGATCGTTTCGGCCAGACGACCTGTTAGGATAAACGGCTTTTCAGCCAAATTATCAGTTTACCGCCCAAGAATTTCTTATCGAAAATAGAAAGAATTTTCTGCAGAAATCCAAAAAATCCTTTAAAATTCTAAGCAACTTATCCGTTGTTTCAAAGTTGACTAGGCCAAACTAGCCATCCAGTGATAAAAAAACACAAAAATCACTCAACAGAAACTCAATTGGAAGTTTCTATGGATATGCTGAATATTTTCCTTTAGAAATTTGGAACAGCTTCCCGTGAAAACTCTGAAGAGATTCTCATGTAAATTCCAAACTATTTTCCTTGGTAAATCCAAGGAGCTACTCTTGGTAATTTCAAAGAAATCTCGAAAATTGTAATTCATGTCTAAAATCCGAAAATAATTTCCAAATAAATATTTTGGAAAAACTTGAAGAATTTTCTGGAAGTTCATAAAATATTTTAGGTAAAAAAAAAATCTCCCGTTAATGTCTTTAAAATATCCAAAATGATCAATTCAGCCGAACGACACTTTCGACCGAATATCCATTTCGGTCAAATGGCCCTTTCGGCCAAAGGGCATATTCGGCTATTAAGCTTTTCGACGTTTTTTTTTCAGTCAAAGGAACTGTTTGACCAAGTAACCTTAGCAAAGTCTGAAAGCATAATGAGAGCATATACAAAACATATTTTGATTCTGACATGATGATGACAAAATTATTTATAATTTGTTTTCAAATATGAATCATCATGATTGAGTACATATTTTTATCTCATTTTGCTGTATATAACTAAATAGAATGGTAGAACTTCAAAATGTGTACTTATTTTGTTATCAGAAACCAATATCAAAATTAGTTTTGGATATCAAATTAAGTAAGCATAATATAAGATTTCACAACATTAAAACAAGTTATCGAATTGCTCTCAAGCTTGCTTCTACCAAATAGTCTTTTCGTTTCGGGTCAACTACATATTCGGCCAAACAACGTTCAGCCTTGTGGTCTTCGGCCAAATGGCTTTCTGCCGAACGACTCTTCAAATTCAATTTCAATGATATGTTTTTTTATTTCAGCGGGAAATTCTTCGCAATTTTTACACGAAATTTTTAGCCTAGTTTTTTTACGCAGAGCTTTCCGAAATTTTAACAAGCAATTGTATGAAAATCATTGACATCTTCACGAAAAATTCTCTGGAGTTTCAACGTGATGTTGCTGAGATCTATCAGTAAATTATACGGAACTTCCACTGAATTTTCTAAATTTGCACAGAAAGTTTTGCGGAATTCTTCAAATTTTAATCGGCGTGAGAAATTATATATCAGCGGCGTGGAAAATTTAAAACCGGCGCGCGCCAATGCAAAAATGTCGGCGGCGGCGCACACCTCTAAAAAGCTTATTAGGAAGCACATTGATTTTGCGTTAGATTGATTTGAAACACAGTTTTCGTCTTCTTGTTTTCAAAATAACTTCGTTTACTATTTATTAGTCACTTATCAAAGCGCTTCACATGAATTACCTTCTCAACTAACCAACGATTCCTCTCCCGAAGCCCTCACGGAGATGCAGAGCATTCCTCGGTCTCTTATAACAAAGAGTGTTAAACTATTTTTCGCTCCTAATCCTAAATTGACAGTAAGGAGCATCGTTAGGTATTGGTCATGAATTGGGAACTCTGAAGCAAGTATACAATAAGAATAAATTTTTTACTTGATAGTTAATAAATTAATAATTTAATTACATTTCCCAAGAATATTATTTAATTGATGAGCTGTGCATATTTGCTGTTTCTCGGTCAATTATGATTAGCAACTACGATGTGTACAGTTAATCAAGCTAAGCTCTTCTTTGACTATTTGCACAAAATGTAAGGAACATTGCAGATTTGTGGGCATCCAGAACGGGTTGAAAGATCATTAAAATTGCTCATACTGACCATAACAGCTGTTCTCATATGCCAAGGACACACAGACAATAGCTCAGCTGATTGTATATAAGGCTATGGATCTGTTAAATTCAATCTGAAATACATATCTTTATGCATTTTAGAAAGGTGCACAAGATTCTTCTAATGAGCAAAAGTATTATATATATATATATATATATATATATATATATATATATATATATATATATATATATATATATATATATATATATATATATATATATGTGTGGACGTATAAGAAGGAATAAGTTTTGGCTGATGCACCCTTTTCAAATGTTGGTCTAGTAATAACAATTCTCTATCTGCGTATACGCCTGGCAGATGTGGATACATAATGAGTATCCCACTAAATAAAAAATAAATTTAAGCATTCATTTTCAATTTTTTTCTTAGCTCAATACTATAAACCACGCTGACAAGGCAATATGTAGTATGCTTCAGCATAATTACATAATTCTTAAGTGAACTAAGGTTTTAAACGAAATTTGAATCCGTATATGAAAAATTCCAAAAATGCTGGGGTATTGCCTTATCGTCGATTTATCACAGACTGCCTCTTCTGTTATTATAACTCTATTGGTCGCAAAACAGTTATTTGACTTCGAAAAAGTAAAATCAGAATTACGTACATAATGTAAAACCAATTTAATAAAAATTCCGCGGAAAAAATTAAAATTTCGTTTCGTTTCGAAAAATTTTGAAATAAATGAACCTTGATTTCGTATCGTTTCGAAGACTCGAAAGTAAATCCATATTTCGTTTCGTTTCGATCCGAATCAACATAGATATTTCAAATTTCGTTTCGTTAGGAAAAAGCGTGTTATCGCATACCCTTAGTATTATTCCATATGCTTATAGGAGAAAGTGGGGAGACTTGATTATTAGGAACAACTGTCAGGAAAGGATTTTTCAATATAAGAGCACATTTCCAGTTCATATTTTTCATGCAAACGATAATTATATTGAATGGAGCATAATTGTGATCTGTTGTTATGGTTCTTGATATTTCATGAAAAACAAAGCGCATTGAAGTGCCTCTATTAAAGGATTTTTAATTTTTTAGTTTTCTATTTCTTTACTTGAACTTTTCGAAATCTAACATTTGATCTCCATACGTGTCTAACATTACTTTCTATTTCTGGTTTATAGTAAGATAATAAATCTAGGCGATAGTGTTGTTTTGTGCACGCAGAGATTTTTTTTTTTAAATATTCATCGAACCTGGAATCATCAGTGTTGTGCTTCATAAACAATACACTTAGGATTTGAGTAGAAGAGTCTAACAAATGGCTTGTTCTTCAATGGCACTACATTCCAACTGAAATTTGGCCTGATTTTCAACTAAGTATTCTATCAGTATTTCCTTAGTTATTATTATCTATGCTCGCCATTTCATGAGTATGTATCTTTTGTGGTAAGTACAATGGATACACTATGCCCAGGGAGTCGAGAATGTTTCCCACCCGAAAACATCCTAGACCGGACCGAGAATCGAACTCGCCATCTCCGGATTGGCAATCCTACGCCTTTGCTCGCAAGGCTCCTGGAAACCCGAAATGGCTAAATGTTCTAAATTTCGACTATATAAATCACAGTTGTTGATATATTTGCAATAGTAAGCTCCATAAATATCATTTATTCACTAACTATTTATCTTACATGATTTAGTGTTACCATGTATCACTCTAATAACCAAACACATTCTAATGAGTTTAAATTGGTATCAATTGTTCATTTACGCTCAATAGAAATTATTTGTGTTTGAAAAATAAAGAAATGCATTTCGTATCAGAAAATTTTTACTTGCCCCACCGGTAGTAAAAAAATACAGGTAACTTCATAATATATTGTTTTCACAATTTTTTATGTTCATATCAATATTTTTGTGGCTGGAATTCAAAACTAAATAGAAATGGTTTTCTTAGCAATGCACTAATTGATCATTTTGGTGTTATGAAAACCAACATAAAAAATTTTGGTATTTATTGACACGCAAAATAACTTGTGCAAAGATAAACATGGCAGATTAATAAACTTTTACTCTCGCATGTTGAAATGATTCATTTCTTCATGTTTCACTTATTCAACGCATTGATTTGAATGGTCTTGTATGATTTTGATTGAATTAACTAACTAACTGAATAATAATCAAATAACAATGTGCTGTGTCATTGAAATATTTGCGTTATTTCACTTACCCATTTACCCTCTTACCCCACTGTACCTTAGTAAATTTCTTATTCTAATAACAATGAGTTTGGTTTACAACTTTCATCATTGGAGTGGTTTTTCGCTTTTTGCCTTGCTCGTATACAAAGTATATATACGTATACGTAAAGGCTATATGTTCGCTCCAAAAACGAACTTTTTATAGGTGTCTCGGAGACCCATAGTGCTATATACCGATCAATTAAGCTCGACGAATTGAGGTGATGTCTGTGTGTGTGTGTATGTGTACGTAACTGTGTGCGTAAAATTATCTCACTCATTTTTCAGGCACTTATCCTTAACCGATTTGTTCGCATTCGACGCGGAATCTTGTCCCATTGTTTCGTATTGAGAATTGGCCCAATCGGACTATGGGATTCGAAGTTATGGCCAAAATACATTTTTTTACAAAAAAAAATCTCACTCATTTTTAGGCACTTACCCTCAGCCGATTTGCTCGCAACAAGTTGCATTCGACACAAATTCTTCCGAAAATTTTACAAGGAAATTCTCTGAAAGGTGCTCCAGGAATTTATGCGGTAGTTCCTCCAGGAATTCCTCCACGAATTGCTACGGAAGTTCCTCCATGAATTTCTTCGGAAGTCCCTGCAGGAATTCCTCCGGAAGTTCCTCCAGGAATTCCTCCAGAAGTTCCTCCAGGAATTCCTCCGGAGGTTCCTCCAGGAATTTCTCCGGAAGTTCCTTCAGGAATTCTTTTGAAAGTTCTTTCAGGAATTCCTCCGGAAGTTCCTCCAGGAATTCCTCCGGAGGTTCCTTCAGGAATTCCTCCGGAGGTTCCTCCAGATATTCTTCCAGAGGTTCCTCCAGGAATTCCTCCGGAAGTTCCTCCAGGAATTCCTCCGGAAGTTCCTCCAGGAATTTCTCCGGAAGTTCCTCCAGGAATTCCTCCGGAAGTTCCTCCAGGAATTCCTCCTGAAGTTCCTCCAGGAATTCCTCCGGAAGTTCCTCCAGGAATTCCTCCGGAAGTTCCCCCAGGAATTCCTCCGGAAGTTCCTCCAGGAATTCCTCCGGAAGTTCCTCCAGGAATTCCTCCGGAAGTTCCTCCAGGAATTCCTCCGGAAGTTCCTCCAGGAATTCCTCCGGAAGTTCCTCCAGGAATTCCTCCGGAAGTTCCTCCAGGAATTCCTCCGGAAGTTCCTCCAGGAATTCCTCCGGAAGTTCCTCCACGAATTCCTCCGGAAGTTCCTCCAGGAATTCCTCCGGAAGTTCCTCCAGGAATTCCTCCGGAAGTTCCTCCAGGAATTCCTCCGGAAGTTCCTCCAGGAATTCCTCCGGAAGTTCCTCCAGGAATTCTTCCGGAAATTCCTCCAGGAATGCCTCCGGAAGTTCCTCCAGGAATGCCTCCGGAAGTTCCTCCAGGAATTCCTCCGGAAGTTCCTCCAGGAATTCCTCCGGAAGTTCCTTCAGGAATTTCTCCGGAAGTTCCTTCAGGAATTCCTCCGGAAGTTCCTTCAGGAATTCCTCCGGAAGTTCCTCCAGGAATTCCTCCGGAAGTTCCTCCAGGAATTCCTCCGGAAGTTCCTCCAGGAATTCCTCCGGAAGTTCCTCCAGGAATTCCTCCGGAAGTTCCTCCAGGAATTCCTCCGGAAGTTCCTCCAGGAATTCCTCCGGAGTTCCTCCAGGAATTCCTCCGGAAGTTCCTCCAGGAATTCCTCCGGAAGTTCCTCCAGGAATTCCTCCGGAAGTTCCTCCAGGAATTCCTCCGGGAGTTCCTCCAGGAATTCCTCCGGAAGTTCCTCCAGGAATTCCTCCGGAAGTTCCTCCAGGAATTCCTCCGGAAGTTCCTCCAGGAATTCCTCCGGAAGTTCCTCCAGGAATTCCTCCGGAAGATCCTCCAGGAATTCCTCCGAAAGTTCTTCCAGGAATTCCTCCGGAAGTTCCTCCAGGAATTTCTCCGAAAGTTCTTCCAGGAATTCCTCCGGAAGTTCCTCCAGGAATTCCTCCGGAAGTTCCTCCAGAAATTCCTCCGGAAGTTCCTCCAGGAATTCATCCGGAAGTTCCTCCAGGAATTCCTCCGGAAGTTCCTCCAGGAATTCCTCCGGAAGTTCCTCCAGGAATTCCTCCGGAAGTTCCTCCAGGAATTCCTCCGGAAGTTCCTCCAGGAATTCCTCCGGAAGTTCCTCCAGGAATTCCTCCGGAAGTTCCTCCAGGAATTCCTCCGGAAGTTCCTCCAGGAATTCCTCCGGAAGTTCCTCCAGGAATTCCTCCGGAAGTTCCTCCAGGAATTCCTCCGGAAGTTCCTCCAGGAATTCCTCCACGAATTGCTACGGAAGTTCCTCCATGAATTCCTTCGGAAGTCCCTGCAGGAATTCCTCCGGAAGTTCCTCCAGGAATTCCTCCGGAAGTTCCTCCAGGAATTTCTCCAGGAGGTTCCTCCAGGAATTTCTCCGGAAGTTCCTTCAGGAATTCTTTTGAAAGTTCTTTCAGGAATTCCTCCGGAAGTTCCTCCAGGAATTCCTCCGGAGGTTCCTTCAGGAATTCCTCCGGAGGTTCCTCCAGGTATTCTTCCAGAGGTTCCTCCAGGAATTCCTCCGGAAGTTCCTCCAGGAATTCCTCCGGAAGTTCCTCCAGGAATTCCTCCGGAAGTTCCTCCAGGAATTCCTCCGGAAGTTCCTCCAGAAATTCCTCCGAATTCCTTTCTTGGCAATTCCCGATTTCGTATCCATCACCACATTTGATGCATAGTGGCTGGCGGAAGCACTGCGTTGATCCATGTCCGAACATCTGACAATTCTGACACCGAACAGGTCCTTTTGTTCTAGCGAAATAGAAATCCAACCTGATGATTTCACGAATTTATTTTCTTGAGTGCATTCAATTGTGCTCTCTCTTTGTTGAAATAAAGTAGGTATAGTGCAAGAGCATCGTCCCGTTTCTGCTGGAGCGTCATTTTCCTGACTTCCTTTGGAAACACTTTGACTTTCTTGAGGGCTTCGGAGATTTCATCGGAGGTCATGCCAGGGAGACCAGTTAAATCGATGTTTGTTATATTGTCCTCGTCCCGCACATAGGTGTAAAAACTAGATTTCAGATAGGAAACAAGCTTGCAGTGTACAAAAAACATTAACTCCTGTAGATGTTCGTTTGACATTGAACATTGAAACTCCTGCTTTTAGAGCGATTTCCTGGACAGTAGGAATATTGACCTCTGTAACCGTGACTAGTGGAATCTTCTCCTTACCATTCTTTGTCGATTGCTTTTGCATGCTGGGAAGCGTACTAGAATTACTTTTAGCTAATGTGCCGAACGAGTTGGCGGTAGCAACATTGTAATTAAAAGTGAGGTTAGAGTTGGGTTGAACGTACTGGATAGGGTATAGCACAAATCAAATACAAAATTGAATAAACAAATAATGCGATCCACTGTAATAGGGTGGCTGTACAGGTTTGTCTTTGTGTCCTAATTGGTGTTTCTGCTTTATGCCTATTTCCTTTTTTTGCTATTTATTTATTTATAAATATTTCCTTCTTATTTCCTTTTTTCCTCTTTCTTCCTCCTTCTTTAGTCTTTCTTTTTCATTCTCACTTATCCCTTCTTCCTTCATTTATTCTAATTTCTTTTTCTTCTTTCACCTTTCTTCTACCTTCAGCTTTCTTCATTCCATTAAATCACTCTGTGCGTTCACATAGTAAACTACTAATAATTTCCTAAAAGCAATTCCGCTCTTTTAACCAATAACATTCCTACTCCCTATAATCGTCTCTTTAGAACAGAGAACATGTTTCCCAAATTTGGTTGCAAGCGGTTGAGAGGATTCAATTTAAAAAGGTTCCCGTGACACCTGCCTTCTTTGGTAGTAATCGTCTACTCAGGATAAAGAATATGTGTACCAAATTTGGAAGATATACTGAATCGTACCCAATCCCAACATTATAAGGGTATGCGATAACACACTTTTTCCTAACGAAACAAAACGAAACGAAATTTAAAATATCTATGTTGATTCGGATCGAAACGAAACGAAATATTTACTTTCGAGACTTCGAAACGATACGAAATCAAGGTTCATTTAATTCGAAATTTTTCGAAACGAAACGAAATTTTATTTTTTTTTCCGCGGAATTTTTATTTAATTGGTCTTACATTATGTACGCAATTCTGATTTCACTTTTTCGAAGTCAAATAACTGTTTTGCGAGCAATAGAGTAATAATAACAGAGGAGGCAGTCTGTGATAAATCACCGCATTTTCACCGCATATACCATTGACGATAAGGCAATACCCCAGAATTTGTGTTGCATTCAGGGAGCGTGTGCTCCCGAATATGATCAATTTTATATCAGTAAGTATACAAAAATATAGAAATTTTGGGATTTTTCATATATGGATTCAAATTTCGTTTAAAACCTTAGTTCACCTAAGAATAATGTAATTATGCTGAAGCAAACTTCATAGTGTCTTGTCAACTTGATTTTATAGTATTGAGCTAAGTCAAAATTAGAAAATGAATGCTTAGAAGCATGCTGTGCACCTTTCTAAAATGTACAAAGACATGTATTTTAGATTAAATTTAACAGATCCATTTTTTTTCCTGTTCGGGTGTGCCACTGCGACCAATTATTAGATCTATTGTAGCGTTACCCGTATCCTTAGTGTTTAAGTGCATGTCGAATTACTTCAGTGCTATTGAGAAGCAATGCAGTATCGGTTTCGATACAATTGTTGTTTTGTTTTCTCAAGACCACCATGACAAGGTCCCGCTATTTAGACCCTTCATAGAAAGCAATCCCATTGAAGGCGCGCCCCTTATCAATAGGAAATCAATCCTTTCTTGAGAAAACAGAACAGTAATACTGTTTTTGGCCATGCATCGGAGCTCTAGCCACATCCTTGTCTTGCTTCTAGAATATCACCATTGAAACTCTTAAAACCCGTGATTTTGCTCTGTCTACAAGACCTTTTCAAGCAAGAGAATTTGTTCAATAATAAGAACTTCCGTGTGGTCCTCTTACTACCATTGATCACCAGTTCAAGAAGAGTTAGTACGTATATAAACCCCTAACTCGATTTTTGCAGCAATCAGTTCAGCCTAGGACCGGGTACCGAGGTTTTTTAACTAATTGCTTGAAAAGTTGTTTCCGCTGCATACAGTTTAGCCTCAAACAAGAGGAATTCGAATCTTTCAACTGTCTGCAAGGTAACATTAATTATGTTTTATTTCTGAGACTGCTGTTGGTAGCGAGGACTAAATACGATGAATCCTTAATTACCACAACTTATTGCCCTAGCTAGAAAAATGGATTAGGCTAGGGCTCTGTTTGGTAGATCTTACACCGCAACACACTACGTCAAAGTGATCTACCGTGTTACGGGCTCCACAGACCCATAGCCTTATATACAATCAGCTCAACGAACTTAGCTATTGTCTGTGTGTCCTTGGCATATGAGAACATCTGTTATGGTCAGTATGAGCTGAAAACAATCATAAGTGAAGCTTTCAGCAATTTTAATGATTTTTGGATTATTTTTTTTGCAAATTCCATGCAAAGATCTAGAAATGCTCACAAATCTTCAATGTTTCTTACATATTTGCACAATATTCAAAGAAGAGTTTAGCTTGATTAACTGTACAATCATAGCTGCTAATCTTGATTGGCCGAGAACAGCAAATATGCACAGCTCACCAATTAAATAATATTCTTGGGCTACAAAAAAAAGTTATTCTTATTGTATACTTGCTTCGGAGTTTCCAATTCATGGCCAATAACGATGCTCGTCACGTCCTTACAGTCAATTTAGGATTAGGAGAGGAAAATTAGTTTGACACTCATTGTTATAAAAGACCGAGGAATGCTCTGCATCTCCGTGAGCGCTACGGGGAAGAATCGTGGGTTAGTAGAGAAGGTAATTCATGTGAAGCCCCTTGGTGAGCGACTAAATATTTATTGTAAACGAAGATATTTTGAAAACAAGAAGACGAAAACTGTGTTTCAAATCAATCCAACGCAAGATCAATGTGCTTCGTTTAATAAGCTTCTACAATATGATCGATTCCACGCTAAATAATTTTGTGCTCTTCGATGCAGAGATTAGTTTTATCACTTCGCGTTCTCCCACACTAGCTGGCGTGAGCAACATCAACAAGGTCGATTGTGCACTGGTTAAACTGATTTCTGGTTCGCGAGGTAGATTTTTTTCACTTCGCGTTCTCCCGGACTAGTTGCCGTCCCATGACCAGCAGCAACAGGATCGATTCCGCATTCATATTGTACAAATAGTAAAAAATATCACAAAATATAAATTTGAATCTTGGAAACACTGAAGACGTGTTATAGAAGAAAACTACAAACGTATTTGTCGACTAAGAATGGGGTTATGTAGTAAGCGTTAATAGAAAAAAAAATATAACCTAAATTTTTGAAAACAACTTAACGATTTTGTTCAGCGGCGCAGCCAAAAATTTTGATAATATAAAGTATGGTTTAAGTTTAAATTTGTTTCGAAATTCCGCGGAATTCCGTTAAATTTCGTTAGAAGCTAGTAGAAATCAGATTTCGCCATGCTCAAATCCCGCGAAACTCCGCGGAATTTGGTTTCGAATCACCTGAAACGAAATTTTCCGAAATACCGCATATGCTTACAACATTATCCCGTCTTCCAAATAACCCCCCGCCCTCTTTATAAGCGTGTACCAATTTTGGTTCAAATCGACCCATGCGTTAGAAAGTTATACAAAACTGTTCGTTTCATATTCAGAATGATAATACCTAGTTGCCAAAGTAATGGAAGTGTCACCGAAAGAACAGCCCTTGTTTTATGAATTGCAATATGTCGATCATTTTCTACCCAGATTATTGTACTGTATGTAAAAAAAAAGTCTGCTCAAATGTCAACCCTCTCACAAACATGTGTCGGAATTATTCATTTGTGTTAATTATTTAATCTAATACCGTCAGGCAGCTTCTGTCCGCACATCATCTATCTCTTGGTGCCGATAAAAAATTATGTCCAGTTTTTAAACAGTGAGAATTGATGAATTTCATATCCTCCCCCTTCCCATCCTTAATGCTTGTTGGTCAATATACATTTTGTGTGGGTCGTCACGCTTTACGAAACCTTCCTCCTTCCTAAAAACGTGACGAACTTTATGAACGCCCCCTTTATGGTTTTGTATTTCACAAAGGGATCTATCGTAGCAAGGGCCAGCACCCAATGGTCAAATATTTTATTTTCACCGATAATTTCCTCCACATCCTGCCTGTTTTCCCCTCTTGGCGGATACAACACATGCATACAGATTGTATTTTTTGCCGCCTACCGTTGATTGTTCCAATGCATATTGCTTCCACGGAGCTCGCTGCCTTTTATTCTACATTGGGTGTTGTTTGGCTGTCCCAGTCGGCAATTTAACCATCGTTCCCGTCGTCTGCATCGTTTTTTTTATTCCGGAAATGCAAAACGCGAAACGCGAAAAATACAATTCACTCATTTCAATCATTGTTTCCGGCGATGGATGGATGAATACACGATGGAGGCAGGCATCTGCACTTTCCACCAGCAGCTCTAGACACCACAAATCTACCCAATCGGATCGTGACCATTTGTTGTTTGTGTTGATGTTCCGGGGGGACGGGAAGACGGATTTGTAGATTTTTTTCATGGATTGATTGGTGGAGCATAGTGTGGCTGGTGACGCTGCACGTCCATGCAATATCATGGGTCCAATTCATCATACGAGTCAAATTCGTGAGTTTTGATGCTTGAACTACAAATGGTACATAAACAACTTTAGATATTTAAAACACTTCGGTTTTCATTTTGGAACTTCGTTTATTAAAGATTATGATAGTTGACCTCATATATCGCCCAACTAATCCCATTTAACTGAAAGATAGTCGTTATGTAACAAAATCTCCTTCCAAAAATTATAAAGTTTAAATAAAGTACTTTTTTTATTAATTCAGATGCGAAATGAACTTTAGCATCAAAGATGAGCCAGCCATGGGCTGCAAATCTCTATAAAAAATATATAAAAAACGAAAAGTATAGCTTCGGAAGACATCCATTTCCTCCCAACAACTTGATTTTTTTTTTCGTAATTACAAGAACACATCAAACACCCACCAAAAAGTGATGTTTTTCATTCTCCGACCAAATTGCTCAACGCAAACATCAATCGTCGAAGCTGCGAATTGTTAAACTGCATCCGATTCCTTGCTTCCGGGTGAATTGGCTATTCGTCCGGCTGCCTATGCTTTCGGTCGCAATATTACAGTTCGTAGAACTGGCAGAGCTTGGCATGTTGACTAACAAAATTTCAGCGGAGAAAAAAAAATAAATCTCGCGCTTTTTATTACATCGCGTAACATTCCCCTACGCAACGGGACTGAATGTTTGGACTATTTTGATAGCAAGCAGTTGTGATTCAGAGGCATTCCGGGCATATTGGATAGTCGAGCTTTCGGAAAGCAAATGCAAATTTTCACAGTTTTTGAACTGGAAACGCAAACTTTATCTAGTATCAGTTCTGCTACTAGTTCTGCTACTCGTTTTGCAAATTGAATGGGAAAATATTTATTTTCCAGTTTAGGTTTGTACGCGCTATGTTTATGGAAAGTTAATTTAAATTATTTATTTATTTTCAGTTTGCGGTTCATCCAGACTCTCAAAATCTGTTAGCTAATAACTGATTCTCATTCTTGAAATGGTTTATTTATATGCCGAAGTACTTGGCAGTCCGTTGTGCATTGCTCGAAAACAAATTGATAAATGTAAACATGGCGACTTCTTTCTAGTTTCACAGTAGCCGGCCAATCAGTGTAGAATGTTAAAAGCTTCTAATATCTTGGTATCCAAATGGTGTTAGATGGCGGTACCAAGATCAACATTGACACTTGTAAGTAAGGGCTGCCATTGCGAGTTTAAGAAATGTCCGAATCTTCAACTCTAACGTGAAATCTGTGCTGTTATACGCTATCGCGAAATATGGTATATATCAGTGCAGGACATTCACCGGCTTCAGATGCCTGCGATACATAATTCGGTCTTGGTGGCCTCACAATTGGATCTCAAACAACGAGCTCCATCGTTGTTGTCATCAGAGGCCGTAAGCAACTGAAAATCCGGAATCGGAAGTGTGGCTGAGTCGGCCTCACCTTACGTAGGGGCGGTAACGAAATCTTAAACAAGCGTTATACTGGAATCCAGCGGGACATCGCAGCAGAGGCAGACACACACACTTAGTTCGGCTCGGCATATTTTCATTCTTTTACCGAGATCCGCACAGCCGAGCGCTCGGTTCGCGACTTTTTACTGCTACCTCAGCTGAAAAAGTACTTTGTTCACTGCGCACCCATAGAAGCCGACGTAATCAAACGTTAATTAAGCCGATATTTCAGCAAATTAACTAAAACCGAGATTTGCACAGCCGAGGTCGGTGAAAAAATTTAAGTGTGTAGTTCGGCTCGGCATATTTTCATTCTTTTACCGAGATCCGCACAGCCGAGCGCTCGGTTCGGGACTTTCTGCTGATATCTCAGCTGAAAAAGCAATTTGTTTACTGTGGTACTCAAAGGAGCCGCTGTAATCAAACGTCGATTCAGCTGATATTACAGCTAACGAGCTTTAACCGAGATTTGCACAGCCGAGATCGGTGGAAATTTTTAAGTGTGCAGAGGCTCATGGCAGCGCAGTCTCAATAAAGAAATTGAGGTAGACGAACTTCTAGACCAGCTCGAAGGGGTCCCGTCTATCGTAACACTGCTTCGCAGGCGGCTCATGTTTCGCTCGCTACTGATCTTTAATGCTACTCTTAAGGTGATTATACAATGAAGCCAGAAATCGGCCATTTTGTAAACCACGTGTTTTTCCAATATTTTTTTTTCAAGAGCACGAGATGAAAAAACATAACGCGTATGGGGCTGAAATAATGGTAGATCGTTTGCTTAGTTATGCTGAACAATCATAATTTGAGTTTCGGCACTGTACGAAAACTATTACGCCAGATTTGGGCTTTTGGAAATATATGTAGATAACCGTGTGGTGAATTTGAAATTCACCACGGGCTTCATTCTATAATCACATTAATGCTACTCTTAATGCTACTTTAATGCTACTCGCTACTTATACAACGAATCCCGTGGTGAATTTAAAATTCACCACATTTTTTGACGTAGGACTATGTCTGTGTTTTCTATATTGGGGTACACTTTACGATTGCGAAAATCGGGGACCGTCACGAATATATGATAGACTTTAAACTTTAATATCTCAGCCGTTTCTCGGTGGATTTTCAATTTTTTTGGACCATTCGATCAAGGATGAGTCAACGCTTCTTTGTAATACTATTTTTCAACTATTGATTATTGATAATTGATAAAAAGTTTAGAAATAGGTTAACTAACCAATCACGTACATGCATCACTAGCACAGACATAAAAAATCAATCACTAGCGGGTTTGGATCTAATCCTTAGTTTGAACAAGATTTTACGCAGAGCGGACGCATCAAAGCGATCGCAGCGGAGCGGACACAGCATCACGTAGGCGCTAATAACATTTTCATAGAAAATCCATCGCATTGGTGGTGGTGCTCGATGTGTTGCTGCAGATCATTCAACCTCAACGAACCAGCATTTCATACGAAGAAAGGGTTGACCATAAAAATAGCACTGTGGCGATCCCACACCGACAGTGCCGATACTGAAAATTTGTTACAAATTGAGGTGTCATCTAGTTGAGAAATTGGGAAGCATTGCGAAAAGAAAAATTGGTTCTTCTTGGGACCAACATTTTATGAAACGAAAGAGTTAATTGCGAAAATGGACTATTCGGTGGCATCGGGTTTGGCGTGGTAGCTTTGTTGCTGTTAGTGATCCCATCCATTCAAATTTATTGCATCGTCTCCCTCCGACGCGCTATCAAATTCGCTATCAAAAAATCAATGAAGACGCCACCTCAGTGGAAACTTTCTACAGCAATTACCCATCGGTGAACGTCGCTCGGACAAACAGATGCACACTGGTTCAAAAGCCCCCAAAACGTGCGTTTTTTAGTTTTCGACCTGAAAACTACATTTTAGAGTCATGATGTATTCAGAAAAGTTGAAGGATATTTCTTGGGCTTTCTTTTGATAAGAAAACATTAATGATCTATCCACCTTAAAGGGCGGTGTGAAATAAAAAAAAATACGCAGATGTACAAAAGCAGTGGTTGTCCTCTGCAATGTTATAAAGAATGTGAATTGAGACATCTTTTCTGAAGACATCATTTTGGCATAACGGTTTTGTAACGAGTTAGAGCATGTTTTGTATGAATGACCCCCAAAAATCATATATTTAAACATAACTTTTTTGAAAATGATTTTAGCAGTATGGTTTGTTCTAGAAAGTTGTGCATAATGACAAAAAACATGTTTGTCTAGAAGACTACTTTGATCTATCTTGAAACCTGTCAAAGTTATTGAGGAATCTTTAGAAAAAATATTCAATTTTCACATCAAAATACCATGAAAAGCGGCAAGAGGTGGCAAGCCAAACAACCACTGTTGCGTTTCGGATGTGGTAATATAGCATCGTTCCGACTCTTACAGCAGACAAGACATGGATGTTGTCTTTAATCAGCTAAAAAGCTATAAATTCTATTTATTAAAAAGCCGTAAATTGAATACACAATAACTTACAAATTCGGTGATTTACTAGGAAGACAATGACTTCCATCCTGAGCTACTGACACACATCTTTAAACTGATTAGTCTTATAGATAGTTATTAGTTATGCCTTACATGTGAATGTAATATTTTTTAGAGATGCTCGATAAAAAAGCTAGGGTTCAAATTTAAAATACGCTACGTAGCGTAACATTCCCCCCCGTAACACTTCCTCAAACACTGAAGTTTTACTTATCCTTATAATTTGAGCTCCTATCCTACTGTAAATCAGATTAATCAACATACGTAAACATTTACAGTAAACATGAAAACGAAAATATTGAACAAGCTCAATTGGAAATATAAACAATAATTTCGTGCTGTACATCTCTAACCCATTACATAGCTTGTACTTTCGCGTCAGTTTAAATCGAGTAGCACCTACATCACAATAGAATGCAGAATTGTCGTTATTTTGAAAGATCACTTGCCTCTTGGGAAACATGACGTGCATACACAACACTCACGCTTTGGATGGAATTGGAAAGGCCGAGAAGAAGTGTGTGCTATTGTTTTGTTAACCTATAGGCTAAGCAGTTAATCCGCAGTTTCTATTTTCTCTTATCCACGTTCATCAACATGAATGCCGTGCACACAATCGGGTCACATTTTGGTGATTATTGGTTTTGTTCGCGTTGCCAAATGTTTCCTTCCTAGCAATTGATCCTTCGAGGCGATAACACTCTCCGACGTATAAAAGATCGTCACACATTGACTCGATGATCAGCAGACTTCCGTGCATCTCGCGGTGGAATCTGTTTTGAGATCCGAGGAGTCGTTTTGATTAAATCAATAAACGCAGGCGTTGTGTTGAAATCGTTGGAATTGGCAACGAATTTCTTTTTAGTGTTGCGTTTCGGATGTGGTAATGTAGCATCGTTCCGACTCTTACAGCAGACAAGACATGGATGTTGTCTTTAATCAGCTAAAAAGCTATAAATTCTATTTATTAAAAAGCCGTAAATTGAATACACAATAACTTACAAATTCGGTGATTTACTAGGAAGACAATTACTTCCATCCTGAGCTACTGACACACATCTTTAAACTGATTAGTCTTATAGATAGTTATTAGTTATGCATTACAGGTGAATGTAATATTTTTTAGTTACGCTACGTAGCGTAACACACTATCTGAAAGATTCGGTTTTAAGCTACCGAATGCACAATGTTTTGTGTTGTTCCGCCGTGTTCCACTATTATTTTGAATCAACTTAAAAAAGTCCCTAATGTACGTTTTTCAGTATAATTGGGTTGATTAGCACAGAACAATATGAGGTTTTTTATGGTTTAACAAAAAAAGCATGCTTTTCTGATCTCCAACATATTTTTATTTTGTTTGTAAACCTTTTATTTACATTTTTGTATAGCAAACAATAAACCATTTCAATCGATATAATGACACTAACATTCATAGAATGAAAGTTCGCCCATGTAGCATCCCGAGTAGACGAAAATAGCTCAATAATATCAAATGTTGATAAGATAGCAAAATGAGATATTGACATGATTGATATAAGAGATAAAAGATCAGGCGACAATATCAATATTTTGCACTAAAATATCTTGAGGATATCAAGATATGTTATTTGTAATAAGTAATCGATATCAAGTGCCATTAGTTTGTTCTTATCCATAGCATATCTTGATATTTAAATGATATTTCGGTGCAAATTTTTGATATTGTGGCCTGTTCTTTTATCTCTTATATCAATCAAGTCCATATCATGTTTTGTTATTCTGTTCATAGCTTCTTCCCGGGATAAGAACAAATTTTTAGTCCCATTTAAATTTAAAACGCAAATTAAAAATAGTTTCGGGGCTCCAAAAAATCTGAAAAATTGGGGTTAGGCTCAATGTTTTAAGCAGATTCAGAATACAGTTAAACCTCCATGAGTCGATGTTCTATGACTCGATATCGACTCATGGAAGCAAATTATGCCATATTAAAAAATATTTTCTGGGCTACTGGGATGGTCCCTTCAAACAGCTTCCCGAGGATTTTCTATTCCGCATCTCGATATTTCCATGAGTCGATGGTCCCTTCAATATCGACTCATGGAGGTTTGACTGTATGTATAAACATAAACACCCCTAAACAACCCAATTGTTACGTAATTAATTAAAAAGTGGCTAACATGATTAGTTATTTATTGCAAGGTTACAACCTCGACAAATGACAGTCAGTCGTCTTAAATGTGGCTGTTTCGTCTTCATGGAAATTGTTACTTTGCTACGATGGAGCTTGTTACTATACGTAACAGTTGTAATGAAAACCGTACATTAAGGACTTTTATTAGGACTTTTATTTTTTAGGACATTAAGGACAAAACATTGTGCATTTGGTAGCTTAAAACCGAATCTTTCGGTTGGTGGCTTTTTTACTTGCCGCCTCTTGCCGCTTTTCATGGTGTTTTGATGTGAAAATTGACTATTTTTTCTAAATATTCCTCAATAACTTTGACAGGTTTCAAGATAGATCAAAGTAGTCTTCTAGACAAACATGTTTTTTGTCATTATGCACAACTTCCTAGAACAAACCATACTGCTAAAATCATTTTCAAAAAAGTTATGCTCAAAATATGATTTTTGGGGGTCATTCATACAAAACGTGCTCTAACTCGTTACAAAACCGTTATTCCAATATGGTGTCTTCAGAAAAGATGTTCCAATTCACATTCTTTATAACATTGCAGAGGACAACCACTGCTTTTGTACATCTGCGTATTTTTTTTATTTCACACCGCCCTTTAAGGTGGATAGATCATTGATGTTTTCTTATCAAAAGAAAGCCCAAGAAATATCCTTCAACTCTTGTGAAGACATCATGACTCTAAAATGTAATTTTAAGGTCGAAAACTAAAAAACGCACGTTTTGGGGGCTTTTGAACCAGTGTGAGATGCCAAGAGATAATGTTTGGTAATATGAAGAAACTTCGTCTTGAGTCAAATTTTCTGCTGGTATTCCTAGCAACAATACGCATTTTGGATAAACAACATCTCGTAACCATTCAGAATCGTCATAATTCAGAATCTAGCGAGAAAATTTCATAGGATTCTTAGAATTTGTCATTCTCCGAATGGTCCGTTGGCTGCGGAATCCCGATCGAAATGGCTCGCGCGCGCCGAAAAGCAGTTTTCTTATATCTAATGAAGTAATTCCATCAGCCCCGCCCCTTCATTAATCGTTATGAGTGCACATTATATTTACAACCATAGAGATCACAAAGGGCGGGCTAACGGGCTTAATTGATTGAATACAAGAAAGCTGCTTTCCGGCGCGCGCGATCCATTTCGCTCGGGATTCCGTGGAAAGAGCGGAATGAGCGGTTCGACAAAATTTGATGCAGCGGAGCGAACACAGCAGCATGAAGGCGTGGATAGCAGTGGCAATGCTGAAAATTAATTCGAAATGGTGGAGGCTTAGCGAAAAATCATCAAGTGGCGGTCGGACAATTTCAACGCAAGGTGCTGACAAGCGTTTGGATACAGTTAGTTATTGGAAAGACGCATTGGGAAAAGAAAATTGGTTCTTCTCAGGACCAGTATTTTATAGAGAGAAAGAGTTAATTGCGAAAATGGATTGTTTCGACGGCATCGGAATTAGCGTGATATCTTGGTTGCTGTTAGTGATTCCATCCGTTCAAATTACTTGCATCATCCCTCAGCCGCGCTATGAAATTTGCTAGTTACGATTGAGTTTTGCACTTTGAAGAAAGTTCATATCGGATTGTCGGATCAACCTTCTTTTGTATAAAGACCTTTTTGGAGGACACTATCCTCACTTCCGATTCTGGTTTTCGCCCGCGATGTAAACGTACGTGGCAAAGTAAGGATTGTGATGTCCCCGACTGAAAGCCAGTCGAGTGGCTTCAGCGGCCGATTAGTCATGTTAATTCCACGGTTAGAGACTCAAAGTCCATCCATCTGGGAACAACTATTCGACTTCTTGATTCAGTTGGCCTCCAAGCAGTTTGCTTAATGTAAATAAAACGACACAAATTATGGCAAATACAATCAATTTCAAATAGCTACGTAGTCCTACGTCACCTTTGCGTACAATCCGATTGGGCTGCACCTTTGAGTTTACTATTACCAAAAGTCCAAATCTTGGGAAATAATGTTCGTACAGTGCTGAAATTTAAGTCGATTGTTCAGCATTGTATAACCACTATGTGTGTAATATGGGCGTCTCGGCTTGTGCTCTTGAAAAATTATTGTAAAAAGCACGTGGTATCAAAGATAGCTGATTTCTGGCTTTGTTGTATAATCACTTTAAGGATTTCCACAATGTTTGCAAAACTAATCCAATACTGTTCATAATACTGTTCATTTGTCCACAATTTTTGCTTATTGTTCGCCTTCTTATACACATTGGAACGTTTTTGAGAATTATTTTCGTCGGTTAAGGTGATCGTACAACAAAGCCACAAATCGGTCATTAAGAAAACCACGTTTTTTTTCTTGCATTTTTTCAAGAGCACTAAGATTGATGACTTCTTCTTTACTGTTTCGGATGCATTCTACGATGTCATAGTGAGACATGGCTTGATGACCGCATTTCGTCTACGCAACTATTCGGTACTTCGTATACAGTTTTCCGAAATGCCAAATTGCCATTTTCAACCTCCCTCCCCCCTGTCACACTTTTTGTATGACTAATTTAAAATGTTTGTATGAATTGTCACACTTCGGGCAACCCCCGTACTTGAAAACATGCCTCAGAGACGTTTAAGTATTTAGGAGTATCAAATTTTCTATCGGAATTGAGTGAAAAAAGTAGATCATGTTTGTTTGTTGCTTGAATGACAAATGTTCAGCATTCAGAGGTCACGTACAGTCGTAATTTATTTAGTAAGCAGATCGGCCGGTCATCACATAATTTGTTCTGCTTTGTGCGGTTAGCAGAACGATCGACCGATCATCGAAATGTTGTT
This sequence comes from Armigeres subalbatus, assembly GCF_024139115.2. Lineage (NCBI taxonomy): Eukaryota > Metazoa > Arthropoda > Insecta > Diptera > Culicidae > Armigeres > Armigeres subalbatus. The sequence continues at coordinate 258,441,265 of NC_085141.1, forward strand.
CTGCTTTGTGCGGGTGATTGCATTAATTAGAAAGTGAAGATTCAGTTCGCGTCAGTATGCAGAACGATCGGCCGGTCATCGAAAATGTTGTTCTGCTTTATGCGGTTAGCAGAGAGATCGGCTGGTCATCGACAATTTTGTTCTGCTTAGTGCGGTCGGTAATTAAAATAATTAGTGTTCGTTCGATTATGTTTTGAATTGAACAAACTACACGCTATACACAGCATACCGTTTACCAAAACGAACCCTGTCACCAGGGTTGGGAAAAATAAAATTTTCAAAAAATCGAGGATGATCAAACTCACCCGCGATCTTACTTTTAAATTATCAAGTGATAAAAACTCGCCTGCGATTAAGAATCGTTTGAAGCCGTATTTTGATTTGAAGCACTTACCGTTACATTTTGAACACTTTTTGCTTACTACCATGAAACCATAACGCCAAATAGAAGATATAACGGGACTGTTGATAATTAGCTGATCATAGTAAAGATCAATGTTTGAATGAAAATTCTGTGTTTATTATCGTTAGAGTACATAATTTGAGAGATTGTCTCCGGCGACAACCCGCCTACTGTTTTCACGTGAAAAGTTTTCACATGAAAATTGCAATCATTATCGTCTGATAATGATTCAGCACAACACTGCCTGTCACAATACCTACCCAATATATCCAACATCCCAGTGATTTCTCGTTGAAATGCAGATGACTCGTCGGCTTCTATCAAAGCAAGTATCACGTCAACAATTTCCTACCTATTCCTTAATTGACCTGCATTCGGACACGGCCGGCGCTGGTATTGCTTGTTTTTGGGTCACCAGTTTTTACACATTGAAGATGATGTTAGTCCTAAACTTTATCTGTTGGTTCTCTGTGTAATTACAGCTGACCTGGCAATAACGGAGTAGCAACCGTAGGCGGTCAATCATGCTCATGCTCATGCTTATTGTCACACTTCGGGCAACCCCCCCCCCCTCTATGCGTTACGTAATTTATGGATGCTCCCTCATATAGTAATCGAAAGCTGCATATTCTCTCGTTTCTTACCGTGGTGTCTGGAATTCTCGGCTCCGTCATTACTGACACTTTCTGATTGCGAATCTCAGCAGGAACAAATTCGTTGAAGTTCTTCGGAACATGTTTTTGTTCATTTGAATTTGAAATGATTTGCTTCCGTTGTTTTTGGCTGCAATTGGGGGTTCCTCTGCTTCGGTGTCAGGGAGCGTTTCCATTTTGCGGATCTCGGCTTCAGCCTCCAATTTAGTACGGCACTCTCGCTTTTTCACGCAACGCATTCGCTGCCACTTGTTTGTAGGCGTAGATGATTCATCCAACATCAATTTGGCAGAGCTCATCGCCTTTGGCCACCTTAGAAAACCGTCTTTTTTCCAGCCGGAAGGGACTACGCTGAGACACAGCTCCCTATATTCATCGGTCTGTACAACTTTGAAGGGCATTCTATAAAAAAAATAATGATATGAAAATAACGTTGTACAATAACAAAAGAAATACTTACTTTTTGAGATTTTTAGCAAAGATAGTTATTGCTGTTTTCTTTTCCGGTTCAATTTATAATCTACCGCAGCTGTCACTTCATACATTTTCTCTGTCGTTTTGCATGGCATACTACGATGACAACACCAAATATCAGCTTTTTGTTTCAGTGTTTCAAAGGTTTTCAAGCTTGCGGAAGAACTTTGACACCTGCGGAAGAATTTTACGGAATCCGCAAAATGGAAAATTTTCAAAAGATCCGCGATATGCTGTTGATTTAAAAAAGTTTGTTTATTTCTAGTCAAACCTGAATAAAACCAGCAGGCTGCGATTTAGACCAGCATAAAACTTGCTGGTCATATCATGGACGTATAAAAGACGAGATAAAACCTCAGGCCACATAAATTGCTTTGATATAACCAACTCAGGAGTATGCTGCCGCTAACCGTAAGTCGAGCACATCTGTATATGGAGGCCCATATACAGATGTGCTCGACTTGCGGTTAGCGGCAGATGAGTCTTATAGAGTCATATTTCATGCGCATGAAGTTTTATATGAAAAACATGTCGCCACAAACAATAAAAAGGATGAACGACATGATTTAATATCTGGAAATATGAATTTCTATGCTCGTTTTAGAGGTGTAATGCAACAACATAATTTTATTCTAAACTAGCATAGTACTTTTATAAAAAAAATACAGCTGTTTTTCAGAAGCTTTTCTCTTAAATTTTGTTTAATACGCGGAGAAACATGGTGTAAAATAATCATATATTGCATAATTAATGAAGCGCACTGGTTTTATAGTACTTTTTTATCTTGGTTTCACCATAAATAATTAATGGCATGGTTTCAAACATACATGGACTGAAGTTGAACAAATATAAACTTTGAGTTATTTCAACATGGTGGATAATCAGAGATCTAACTTTTTGTTGATGATTGGATTTGATGAATTTCTGAGGGAGAAATATATTTGTTTAGGAAAGATTTAGGAAAAAAACAAACGTCAATGTTTGGACGGCTGGAAAAGAGTGCGACTGCTGGTTGTAACAACTTTTAGAAGAGGTTATATCATAGTTTTATAGCGCTCCTACCAAGGACCTCAAAACTTCGTAGTCGGGAGATGGTTTTATGCTATATGTTTTATGGAGGGCTTGAAGAGTTCGATAAAAGTTTTATAAAACGGATGCTCCTGATGTGGGTTGCATATTAGGTTTTACTGGCTGCAATAAAACTGGGCCAACAGGCCGTGACGTGGTTATATAGCGATCTCCAGGCGGTTGTGAAAACCGTGAAGTCGGCATGGGAGGTTTTGAGACTAGGTTTCGAAGAACGCAAACTTTGATATAACTTGATTTGTTACTTGGGAAGCCATCTTTGACTGTGTTGCTCTCCTTCGACCTGCCCATAGACCATTGTGGTCAAATTCCCGATTACGTCAGTTGAAACGAACAAGGTCACAAGTTTAACGTAGTTACTGTCGATCGATCTCGTTTCCCATTCTTGAAGCGGGTATTCACTCAGGCGAGTAACAGTTATCGTCTGTACAGTCGTTTTATCTACAAGCGATACGTGATCCGTACACAGTCCAACCCGGAACAGTTTTGGTCTTTCGTTAATTCCAAAAGGAAAGGAAATGGCGTCCGAATTCGACGCGTGTTGTACACCGTCGAGAGTTTTGAGCGCAGGCATACTGCAACGAGGTAGTGGTCGGATTCAATACTCGCACTGCGGTAAGTGCGGACGTTCGTGATGTCGGAGAAGAATTTACCGTCGATTAGAACGTGGTCGATTTGGTTTTCCGTTTCTTGGTTAGGTGATTTCCATGTGGCCTTGTGGATATTTTTGCGGGGAAAGAAGGTGCTTTGGACTACCATTCCGCGGAAGGCTGCAAAGTTTATGCATCGTTGGCCGTTTGCATTCGATACGGTGTGCAGACAATCCGGCCCGATGACCGGTCTATACATTCCCCCCCCTTCCTACCTGTGCGTTCATGTCACCGATGACGATTTTGACGTTCCGCAGTGGGCGTCCATCGTATTTCTGCTCCAGCTGTGCGTAGAACGCTACTTTCTCGTCGTCGGGTCTCCCTTCGTGTGGGAAGTGCACGTTGATGATGCTATAGTTGAAGAAACGGCCTTTAATCCTCAGCTTGCACATCCTTGCATTGATTGGCTGCCACCCAATCACACGATGACGCGCTGATCTTACCCAGCGCTATGAAGCCGGTTTCCAGCTCGTTGGTGGTGCACCAGCTTTGGTAGAAGGTAGCCGCTCGAGGGCCGCTTTTCCACACTTTCTGTCCTGTCCAGTAAATCTCCTGCAGAGCCACGACGTCGAAGTTGCGGGGATGTAATTCATTATAGATCATCTTGTCGCAACCTGCGAAACCTGGCGACTTGCAGTTTCATGTTCCAAGCTTTCAATAGTGATCCTTTATTCGTCGCCTAGGTCTTTGCCGATTATATCGAGTCGCATTATCTCTTATATTGGTCGTAATTATTGGTTTTCCAGGCTTATGGGGCCTGCGCAAACCTCCTGTCTAGTCGGAGGGCCGTCGTGCCCCGCAACTCGCAGATGGCCTGGGGAGGGATCGTCAAGCCCTTGGACATAGTCCCTGCTGGCCGAAAATTTCCCCTGTACTAAGGCATTAATTGTTTTTATTTGAGCTGTTTTGACCTCCATGATGAACTTTTCTCAATACATTTTAAAACGAACGAGGAAGGTATCATCACCGCTTGGTAGGTTAACCTACTGGGTTTTCCTACTTCGTTCTTTTTTCTTCCTCTCTTCTTTCTTCATATTTCTTCATATTTCTACCGTTTTCCTTTTCTTTCTTTCTTGTTCCAACTCCCTCGGTACTTTTTCCTTCTTCATTCTCCCACTGTACTTATTTCTTCTTTCTTCTTCTTTTTCTTTTTTTCCATCTTCCTTCTTCTTTCTTCCTATTTCCTTTTTCCTTCTTTATTCTTCCTTCATGCTTCTTCCATATTTCATCTTACTTGTCTCTCTTCTTTTCTTTCTTCTTTTTTCTGCCTCCTACGTCTTCCTTCTTTCTTCCTTCTTCCAAAATCATTCTCCCTTTCGCATTATCCTTACTTCTACATTGTTTCTTACTTGATTAGTTTTAGAAGGTAACTGTTAGAATGCGAAATGAATCAAAAAAAGCTCGTTTTGGCATCCAATTAGAATACACACCACCATATTTATTAACAAAAAAAATCACGGAGATCACGGAGTAGCAACTACGAAATGCACGGTCATCATGCTCATGCTCATGCTCTTTTCTGAATCTCAATTTTAAAGAAGAAAAGGTTGATACGAAACAAATTTTCATCAAAGTGCAAATCATCATCGCTTGGCGACAGCAGAAATTTGTCCTCGGCAGTAGAATCACAAGCGCGCGTCGAACTATCGAGTGGTTGCTGTTAGTGATTCTGAAGGCGCATTGTTGGAAATTAATCGGTTCTTCTTAGGATCAACACTACATTCTATGCAAGGGAAGGATAAGTCTGCTCGAATCCGGCTCAAAGTGAAAATTAATCACTTGACGACTGCAGAAAGTTGCCGTACATGCCACAGTTTGTTTATTTTTTCTGTCGTACACTGTCTTGAACTGATAATTAATTCACAATTTTCATTTTCGATATTATCCATTCATTTGCGAGAGTTATAAATTTCTTTAAAGCGGAATTCATGAATGTTACGCTTTTTGAGTTACCACAATCAAGTCGATCATGTGGTAGATTTTTTCGTACAGCTGGTCACACTCAATTTTCTGAAGTCCGAACTGGTTACACGACACACGTTATGCCCAGGAATACTTATATAATAATTTCAATGCTGGAATTTTCCAAGCCGATCTGAAAACTGAGCACAGTCACTTTAGAAAGACGATGGCCCGCTGGACTTCACATTCATTAATTTACATTCATTGATACCCTTTTGCGGCCTGATTGAAATATCCTGCACTCAACCATTCTCGATGTTCAATCACTCTTATCATTGTTGTTAATTGCATCCCAACGATTGGAGAGGTGCTCCAGATTATTCGCTCTGAAGTGGTCTCCAGAGCGGGCCCACTTCTAGCAAACACGCGCGTTTCGAATCGAACAGCGAAACAAAATTATTCCATTCCAATTTCATTACAAATTCAACACTCTGGGGAACGCATTAATCACGCTATGGCGACGACGATAGATGCGACATGGCGTTGGCGGGAACAGTTTCCAACAGGAGCTGTTGGAAGCATTCAAATGCTTTTTTGTCGATTCTCAGTAGTTCATAATCTGCTCCAGTAATTATGATACTCGACGATGATAATGATTATATTTTTCTAATTGTTGCCTCAATGCTTTTCGGCTTGGTGAGGGGAAGCAATAATAAATCAATTTCGAAATGTTAGATGTCAATATTATTAGTTACAATACACAATACAGTGTGTATTGAACGCTAAATGGTATTATTTCATGATGGATAATAAATCGAGTACAGCATCCTTGGAATGCAAAATAAAATAAAATTTGGAAACCCCTACCATAGACGACGTGACTTTATCGTGGCTCACGTGCTACCGCTCTGTCCGCTGGAGCAAATCCAATAAAATTTATCAATTTTTCACCTCCCTGCACCTGGTGGCAATGACGACGGTCGTCAATGGGCTACCCGGCTGCGAACGGACTGAGCGAGCTTCCCATGCCGGTTACCCGGGGCCAACCGTTCAATCTGCCCATATTGATTGTCCACCAGCAGCAGTGTGGAGCCAATCGACACGTAGGGCTTCTCACGATTAATTAAAAATCAATTAACATCCCGTTATGTTCACCGTGTTAAGCCGCGATCGATTGCCCGGGCATGGAAGAAAATTAACATTTATTCAATTTATTACTTTGCTTGCGTCGGGGTTCAAATGCGCGATTGCTACCGTTTTCCGATCGATCGTGTGGGTACTTAAGCCTGACAAGATGTAAAAAGCGTGTTGGTTACGAACAGTGCGTGTGGACAACGATTTTCGAGGGATAAGCAATTAAAAGACGGAGCGAAATGCATTCACTCACGCTACGTCTCCGGCAGAAATTGATCGCACATCGGATCTACCCACAATATGTGTTCGCTAAATTGAGCCTCACCGATATAGGTTCAATGTGATTAGTGATTATTTAGTAGGCTCATTTGACATTAAGCATTATGAAGCCTAAAATCCACGTCCACGTGCCTTTGGCAGCCTAGTTACAATCTTTTTCAGTCATACGATCAGAAATCATTGATATATGATTTAAGTCATATTAAATAACTGTTTCTGCCTTTCTGCGGTGAACAGATTTGATTAGGAAGGTGTTGATTTCGTTAATTTGAGTGTATTTCATTGAAAACGATGTATTTCGACGGGAATAAGTTTAAGGAAGGCATATCTTAAAGTTTTAATCGTGGGAACGAAAGAAAGAGAATTAATTACACCATGATAACAAATTGTTTTGAATAAGTAGGTTATTAGTCTTAGCTTGCGAAAAATTAAACGTTAATAATGTTAATCTGGTATGGCAAAATTTGGTTAATCTATTCTTTCAAAAACATAGGGCAAAACACATGCTCGGAATGATCAATGACCCTGTTCCACATATCAAGTCAGTGTAATCAAGACAGCTCTCGATGTGAGAATTGAGTCACTCCCAGCGGGAATCTCCGAATCATTTAATCCAACTAGCCGACACCGCTGGGTGCAACATGAGACCATGAGCTGTTATGAAATCGATAGCCCACATGACACGTTGATACTTCGCTGCTGTGTACGTTTGAACTTCTGTTGGACATACTCATAACAGGTAGCTATATTTGATTACATACAGTCCGATTCCCATGTCGAGCACGAAGGCAAGCAATCAAACACCCAAGCCGTAGAATAAATGACGAATTGTCAAAATATTAAGTCTGTAGCAAATTAACAGCAAATCAAAGTTGCAGATCGCAGTCCACGATATACTCGTTTCGATGCAAATTTAGTCACAGATACTCGAAACACAAGATTTTATCGCGGTGGATAAATCTAATAGGTCGACAGAAACTAGTTTTCGGAAATTTTGCTACAGTGTGTCACACTTGAAAATATGTACATGGCTTAGCTAACTCTATCCTTACATGTCAATCATCGAATTGATCCAATTGTACAAAAAATCCAATCCTGCTATCCCAATGACCTCGTCAGTCAGCAGTCAGTTCAGTTTGGAATTTTTATGCACTGATTGGTTCAATTCACCCGAACCAATCATGGAATCCAATCCAAGCTGAACATGTTGCATTACACTTCGCCCTTGCCAGTAAGTAAGGAGGACAACCTACATGAGGAAGGGCATGCGATAATGGTTTTTATAGAGGCGGTGATGCCTTTTTCGTACATTACAAAAGACAATTATGCAAGAAAAGACAAAGCTATTATTAAAACAGGTTTGAAAACCAATGAAAACAATATTCAAAAGTTGGCATTTACTAGTATTGGTTATAAAATAAAAAATCCTGTACACCGTCTTTTGGTAAATATGAAATATTTTAAGAAACCACATCCCCTCACACATGAACAGAATCATGATCGGTGCCTCTTTTTCTTTGAATTCGGAAGAAGGCTCCATCGACAGGAAGGATTGCATTCTTTCTGTATCATTGCATGATATCTGTAATGTAACAAGCATTGATATGAGTAGTCAGACTGGGGCATACACAGCCAGAGTAGCAACGGGGCGGATGTTTTCAATTTTTCAAATCCATCCATTCCATATATCCCCACCAGCAGGATTGCAATGTAATCAGCTGCGATGTGATATTGTACGAAATGCTGCAGCAAAAGCTACATTCTGTTACATGTGCGAAAGATGGCAAATAGAATTCATTCATACCCGAAAGCAAAAGGCAATTTATTTATGAACTTGGACTAGTGAAAATACGAATTGTTTCAAATAGGATGGTCTTCTGTAATATTGATTACCTTTTTGATATGACCGGAAGAAACAAAGTGTAATGAATTCGTTCTTTTTTGTTTTTGAAATTTTCATCTTCTTCCCGAAAGCATGATCTGCAGACTGCTAATTTGTGTTGGATTCTTATTTTATTTATTTTTGAGCTCCACTATTTTGGCATGGATAATTTTGGTCATGCGAATGACCGCGTGGCGTTGGCATTATACATATTCGAAATTTTGTAGAAAGATCAAATTCATTGACCAGAGACATTGTCGTTTTCTTCATCTTAACTGTTCATGGGAGCATAAAAAAACAGTTTCTATTGTTTTTGTATTGTCATAGTTTTTTTTAATTTGTATTGTTGAACAATTGTTTTTCCATTTCAAATTACAAATCTATTGCTAGCAATTTTGAATTGTTGTCGGCCAACATTTGGCAAAGTAATTAGGGTAAGACAGTAGAATATGCCCCCCTAAGGCAAAACCTTGATAACTTTTTACTTTTCATCGCAATTTATGCAAACTTTGTGTTATTTGGTAGTGCAAGAAGTCGCAAATGCATTGCCCGTGAGTAGTCATATAAAAATATTACAGATAACACGTAATAATGCTTTTTCGAAAGTCTGGGCAATACGCCCCACCTTAGCCAAAGACGTTCCATAGCCCTTCATTAGTATTTCATCAATCCCATAATAAAAAGGTTACAAATCCTTATGTGCTCGACATTAAAAAACCAACATAAGTCCATTTAATCAGGTTTTAATTACATTTCAATAATTTCCATACAATTTGGAAGCAACTGCTGCAAGCTCGCCGCGCTTGTGTCCAGTTGGTAAGGGCATATCGTCCTGCCTACACTTGGGCGTTTTGGCTAGTAAAACATATTTTCGAAAATCGTTACCATTTTTGAAGATGGAAGCATTTTTATATCATATTAACCACTGAGAAAAGTTATTCTGTTGCCCAACTAGGTGTTCCCGTGCAAGTTTTGCGGACAGTATGCTAGCGTCGCTCCAGAATGTTGAGCAAACAAACACGAAAAGTTACATCAAAACTGTCACTTTTTGTATTTTGCTATAATTTTCATTATGTAATACAAAAATACTTCCACATTCACATAGTACGATGGTTTTACAAATATTTATAGGTACCAACTGATTTTGACCCTTAGTTAGTTATAGTTTTCTAGAAATCAAAGAGGGGCGTTTTGGCCAGGTGGGGCGCATTATACCGTCTTACCCTAATACAGCATACCGAGCAAGCTATCTGCACCTTGTTGTGATAGTAGCCAGGGCTGACAATAGTTATTCTCGTCGAACGACGAAAGCGAAAAAAATATAGTCTTTGTCATAACATTGCACGACGCGATACCTATTCGATTTCTTCGGGCCGCATGCCTACCACGAAGATAGTCGCGCAGCCAAAAGTTATGGCGATTTCCATCGTCACTTCTTCACATAATTGCTTGCACGTCATTATACACGAAGTGGTTAAAAACATATTGGCGTTCAAAATAAACAAATAGTACGAACTTTGGTATCATAAATGTTTCGATAACATTTATAACGTCTTCACACGTTACTTCATTATTATTACAAAGAAATAATAAAAACTTCGCATGGCAGCTGCCGCTTGAAGAATAATGGTATGAAGTCTTCGTTCTTCGATGTCGTCATGACGATTTGGTTACACGACGAAAGCTAACGTCGTGCGCGTCATTGACGATGCGTCGCGTAGCAATGAAGACAATACAACTCGTTGCTACTGTGGCTTTTCTTGCTGCGACGATGACTATTGTCAGCCCTGATTGTAGCCAATGGTTTTAAAAATACCCACCAAGGGTGGCTCGGAAACAGCACAAACTATACCATCTAGTATTGGCCTGGTACTGGCGGGTGTTCAAATCTTCTATTTAGTATCTGTTTTTAAATTTAGTTTTCTCGTTGCATTACCCATTTTTATAATTGCTAGATTTCAGTTGGCACCTATTGCTCTTAGACTTCGGACGTGTTTCATCTATCAGTTCTATTTTCGGCTTTTTGATATCGTTCCGCGATGAGCGTTACACGAAAAAACACTTTGGTGATTGATTTCGGCATTCTCCCTAAACGTCCCGACACAGAAAAAGTACAAGAGTTTCTCGAAAAGAATATTCAACTGCAGCAGGCGGACGTAGAAAATATCCAGTTGCATAATATTAAAAACTGTGTCTATATCGAGGTGAAAGATAGTGAAATTGCGCAGCGCTATCAACGGCTGCACAACAACAGGCACATGGTGTTTCACGAAGACAAAGGATTCAAAATACCTGTGTATGTGGAAAGTGAAGCCGTCCCGGTAAGAGTGCATGATCTTCCTCCAGCAATGAAGCACACCACGGTGATAGATTTTTTGAAAACTTTCGGAGAAGTTATGTCAGTGACACGCGAACGCTGGAAAAATTATTTTCCCGACATTTACAACGGAGTGCGAGTTCTTCACATGAAGATTAAACACCCGATTCCGTCATTTGTAACCATTGGTGGTCAGGTGACGACAATTTCTTACCCCGGACAGCAACGCACGTGTCAGTACTGCCAAAAAGCGGCCCACCCAAAACAAAAATGTGTACAGACTCCAATGGTATCAGTCGACAACGGGAAGAAATTACAAACAACAAATACCTTGAGTGATGACATCCGTTTGGACGACATAAACGAATTTCCTTCAATGAACGAGAAACAGAATCCACCAGCCACAGCATCTCTACAGAACTCAAATCAATGATGATCGTACCGAGTGTACCTACGCCGGTAGGGGAGAACGTTCCAAAATGCACCCCTGGGGTAAAATGGCGTCACACATAAAATCACTCATATAATCTGTTGTAGCTTGAGCTTTGAGCTTGATTGAATGTTCGTAGTTGCTACTCCATTATGACCAGATCAGCTGTTCTTGCACAGGGAACCAACAGATGTTTGCTTGGGACTAGCACACATCTTCAATGTACAAGTACTGGTGATCTCATTTGTTAGGTCATACTGGCGCCTGCCACGTCAGAATGCAAGTCAATGTAGCGAAGAAGGAGGAAATGATGATGCAATCACTCGCCCACTGCAAGCCGAATATACCTCTGCACTTGCCACGAGTTCATGCGGAATTTGTTGGAATTTCTGGGTTAGGTTGGAGAGGCAGAGGTCCGTCTTGGTTAACGAGCTGCCAATGTGATAGATAGGTGAAGGTAACTTATGGAATTTCTAATTGGATGTAGGAAACGAGCTCTATAGTTCATTTCCAATTCTAGCAGATTACTGCCCGCTTGAAATCACTCATATAATATGTTGTAGTACATTTATGAACGAATATTACCATTACAATTCATAAATAGTTATCCAGCATTGAGCTCCGTACATTAGTCCGTCAGAGTACTCTTCAAAGTTGGCAAAGAAATTGGACACACAACGAACTTGGACGGTGGCTATTTTCTATAGTTCCAAAAGTTTCTGGGCGAGCGTGGTTCAGAGGTGAGGACTTAAGTCGAGGCTTCATTCGCGTGATGTCGAGACTTATGTCTAATCACTATTCACTAAACGCACATCTGTACAGAATAAACCTTGTCGATAGCAACTTATGTAGGTGCGGAGCCGGGTATGATGACATCGATCACGTAGTTTGGTCCTGCTCGAAAAATGACGCCTCCAGAGAGCAATTATTGGATACCCTAGTGGCCCGAGGTAAACAACCCTTCAGGGAAGTTCGAGGTGTTTTGGGAGATCGTGATGTGGTCTATATGCAGGCCATTTATAGTTTTTTTGTGCTTCTGATATCAAAATCTAATAGTTTGTTTTTTTTTCTTTCTTCAAAGTTTTTTTTTGTGTTTAGTCTCTGCTTTCTGTTCCATAGAGCACCATAGCTCTTGACATCCGGAAGATGCTCCCAGTCGAACCATTCCTCGAGCACGACGACACGCCACATCGTCCCTGACGCCAAATACCCGGATGAGAAGCTGAAATTCCCTGATCCCAAATCCTTAGCCCTCTTTCTTCTTCCTTCTTCATTGGCATTACATCCCCCACTGGGACATTGCCGCCTCGCAGCTTAGTGTCGATTAATCCTTAGCCCCGTCCATCCTTAAACATTGTAAACTAACCTCGAGTCACCACGAGTACGCTGGCTTCTACCCCTCTCTTACTAACTGAAAAATTAAATTATATTGATTGTATATATCATAAAGAACCATGGCTCCGTAAAGTGTTATAAACGCCTAAGCCTACCAAATAAACGAACTTGAAAAAAAAATTGAGCTCCGTTGGAAAAATTTAGCAAAATCCCTTCATATCCACTCAAATTTCACGATTTGTTATTCTTCCACCACATCCGTAAGATTGTAGTTCAATCCATTAAGAAAAAAAACAAACAACCATGCCTTCACCATCATTTTACATGCAATTGAGTCATTTTAGTCCACCATTCGGGCGTTTTGCCCCAGGCCTTAATTCATTTTTTAAATGCGTTGGAAAGTCATGAAAGTTTTATTGTTTTGAACAGGAGATCATTGTGAAATGTAGCTGGATTTGTAAATTTTGCACCTACACGTTATTTATAAGACCGCTTATAAGACCGGTAGTTCTCTACGGACACGAGACCTGGACGATGCTCGTGGAGGACCAACGCGCACTGGGAGTTTTCGAAAGGAAAGTGTTGCGTACCATCTATGGTGGGGTGCAGATGGCGGACGGTACGTGGAGGAGGCGAATGAACCACGAGTTGCATCAGCTGTTGGGAGAACCATCCATCGTTCACACCGCGAAAATCCGAAGACTGCGGTGAGCCGGGCACGTAGCCAGAATGTCGGACAGTAATCCGGTGAAAATGGTTCTCGACAACGATCCGACGGGCACAAGAAGGCGAGGTGCACAGCGGGCAAGGTGGATCGATCAGGTGGAGGACGATTTGCGGACCCTCCACAGACTGCGTGGTTGGCGAAGTGCAGCCATGGACCGAGCTGAATGGAGAAGACTTTTATGTGCAGCACAGGTCACTCCGGCCTTAGTCTGATAATAAATAAAATCAAAAGATATACCAGATTTTTTAAAAGGCTCTCGTAATGTTAATTAGTTATATATACAGTGCTAGAGTTAAAAAAAGAAAACTAAATGTTTCAAAAGGGTTTTAGAAGCCATGTTCATTTTACCCGCACTATTTTTGTACATACGAAATTTCTATGTTTTTTATTTCGAAGAACAAAACATTGTTTATTAGCGAAAAAATTGTTAAGTGCAATAAGAGTATGAGTTAAATTGTTGGACCAAGTGCTAAAACTAGCAAATTATCCTCGTTTTATGATTGAATTCAACGCAAGTCTTTAACTTGTTCATTTTACCAACTGTTCCCCTAATTATTCTCGTGCTTCGTCTTTATACATAATCCCTGAAGACACACTGAACAATGAAACAATATTGGAAATCGGTCGATCCGTTTGCGAGTTGAATCGTTACAAACAAAATCCAATCTCATTTTGATTTATATAAATGATTTCGCAAAGTAAGTTAAAACACCAGCTCCATTTCGCCACATTTATTTGTTACTTTTCATCTCCCTTAGCATTGGCTTCTGTTACCTACTTAATCGTAAGCAGGCATCTCTAATGACTCACTTTCTATGACACATTGCGAACACATTTTAACCTATGGTCATTACAGTCGGTGGTAACTATTGTCCCAGCTCACTCAGCCAGCGCCAGCAAAGCCTTTCTTAGGCCCAACAAATCAATTTGTTGCATCATAACTTTTCGCCGTTGACTCTCTTTCTACCCGGAGCCCGATCGGAGCGCTAAGATCAGCGTGAAATGCACTGTTTCCATTCCTCCAGTGCAAAAATCCAGTGTCAAATATACACCCAGGTTTTTTTTATTTCATTCAGTACAAGAGCTTCTTGGGTTTCGGCGCGCGATCTGATTCAATTACCATGAAATCTCTATCCATTACGTGAAATGGTTTTACTTTCATTTAGTGCTTATAAAACTGTAACTCCGAACGGTGGGCAGCATCAGTTCCATTTCGTCGTTGTTCCAGTGTACATTTCCAGCTAAGTTCAGGGAGCAGTACGATGCAGGTGCAGTTAATGGCAATCGATCTTTCTCAATTTTATTTTAATGATTTACTTTCTTGCATTTCAGTTCGTTCTATCGTCAGTGACGTTCGCCATAGTTGCTTGTGCGGCTGTTGACTCAGCGAGTAAATCAGTGAGCAAACGAGATCTTTGGCCTTCGGGAGCAGTACAGGATCATTCGGGTTTTGCGGGACACGCGGATTACTTGGGACACTCAGGCTATGCAGGGCATACCGACCAGTCGGCGCTAGGAGCCCATGATTATGGTGCCAGCTGGAGCCATGGTATTGAGGCACGTGCGCATATGCCAGAGACCGCCCAGTATGAACATCTACGAGCGCCGGTACATCCGGTTCACGAGTTCCACCACGAGGAAGACTCTCAGGATAAGAAAAGCTTCCATGAGTGGAAACCAGTCTATTCGGATTACAAGTCTCAATCGGTAGCAAGCAGCACAAAGAATTCGGAACATGAGCAGCACAGTCACGAAGACTGGCGGGAAGATGAAGAAAAGCATGAAGAACCTGAAAAGCATCATCACCATCATCATCACCACCATGTGAAAGTGATCGAGGTGCCAAAACCTTACACTGTTCATGTGGAGAAGCCCTATCCAGTATATGTGGAAAAGCCAATTATTGTAGAAAAACATGTGCCACTGAAGTTGCTGATTAAGAAAAAGTACCATCACTAAATCCAAATAGATTAATGTTAAGTTATGGAAATATGTTTAGCAATATTTATATCCGAAATACACCCAGAAAACAATCCCTACAATACTGTACAAAATCTTGCCATATGCAGAAGACTGCAAGATTTGAATACAAAAAATATTAGCTTTTTCTACAGATTCTATTTTATTTTAGATTCTATTGTATTAGAATATTATTCTAGTATACCAACACTGCAATATATTTTATTTTATTTAGGACCCTTCGTTAGAGCCGCGCCGGTCGTCAGAATTTTTGTCGGCACGGCTGCGGCGGTTTCGGCGTCACGCCGAAAGTTGTTTTAGCCGGCGGCGGCAGTGGCGTGGATCAGCGTGGCGATTTTTTTTATTACGTTTCTTTTAGATTTTTTTTTGCATTTTTTCAGGATTTTTCAATACTTAACTTCTTCATAAAATTCTATAAGTTATTCTTAAGTTTGAAAATTATTTTCAGAAATTTCACGGGAACTACTTTGAAGTTTTGAAAAATCTTTGGAATTATCAAGAGAAGCTCTTGAGAATTCCCAAATAAAATTGTTCGGAATTTCAGCATAAAACTCGTCGCAATTTACATGAAAAACTTCAAAATATCCACAAGAAATTGTTCTTAACTTCTACAGGAAAATCTACGGAAATTCACGGAATGTTCCTGTTGAGTTTCTGTTGAGAATTTTTAGAAATTTACACTGGCAATTCTTCATCATTGTAGGAGAGTGCGACTGGTAGAATTGGTGTTTTAACGTTGGCTTTCCCAGTATAGAATAATTTAAACGGCAAGTTTGGCATGGCCAAAGATAAAACAGTAAATTCTTAAGAATTTCCACGGGAGTTTCTAATAAGTTTTCAAGGAAAATTCTCTGGAATATTGACGAGAAATTGTCCGGAATTGTAATGGACTACTTTAGAATTTCCGCGGAAGATTATTCAAAATGCATATTTCAATAAAAAGAATCTTTGGATTTCAACGGAAAATTGTTCGGAATTATTTGATTTCTACGGCAATTTCTTTGTACAGTAGACGTTCGGTAACTGAATGACTTTCAATTGCAATGCTGCAATGCTTTTAACTGCAACTCGATAGGTACATCAGGATAGCGGATATTGGACTGCTGAGCTTAAAAACAATATCAAAGTTGATAGCTGCATTGCACTGCACAATCTGATGCACTTCTATTTCATCTGACGTCGTCTGACAATCGTTTGACGTCTAGGATGCGTCGCATTCATTTAATGGCATTCGCTAACTGAAACGAAAACATGTATCAGTAATTGATCGACTATTCCCACGCACACAATAATAGCTCATCAACAGTAAAACGTGATATTGATAACAAAACATGATATGAACCTTGTGGAAGTAGTGGATTGTGTTAAAAGAATAATCGAAGATACGAAATGAAAGCATGAATTATTTGAATGAGATTTGAATTTCTAAATCGAAGCAATCGGCATTCGAATAGTAGGCGCATATTAGCACACGAATATGAGCTCGATTGACAGGACGAAACAAAGAAAGAGACGATACTAATCCGAATATTAGGTACATCGTCTATGTATCACTAGAGCTACTCGTTCTGTCAGAACATACTTGTGAGTACACGGCCCACGATAATTCAAATAATTCATGCTTTCATTTCGTATCTTCGATTATTCTTTTAACACAATCCGCTACTACCACAAACTTGTTTTAAATAAGAGTGAAAATAACAAGCAAAAATAACAACAATTTGCACCGAAATATCATATAAATTCCAGGTTTTACCACTAAGGGGTCATACACATATTACGTAAGCATTTTTTCCGTGTTTTTCGACTCTCCCTACCCCCCATGTAAGATTTTTTTCATTCAAATGAATTTATGTGGTACGTAAGAAAATGACGAACCCCCCCCCCCTACCCCCATAAGTGCTTACGTAATATGTGTACGGCCCTTAACAATAACTTATCAACATCTTGAGCTATTAATTTATTCTTGTTAATAGCAAATCCTGATATTTCGGTGCAATTTTTTTGTTATTTTCGCTTGCTATTTTTACTCTTATTTCAAACAAGTCTCGGGTACGTATTCAAAACGACGTATGTGATTTTGTAAACAAAGATTCAAACGTCGATTTATCCAATCTGATGACACTCCCACGCAAACCAACACCACCAACAAGTAGCCGAAGCCTCCCCCTATCTGTCTACGGTGAAGGTTTGCGTGGGAGGGACATCAGATCGGACTAATCGGCGTCTGAATCTTTGTTTACAAAATCACATACGTTCTTTTGAATAAGTACCCAAGATATCATGTTTTGGTATCAATATCACGGCTTCTACCCGGGTTGTACGAACGACTTGGAAAATACCATTGGCCGAAAGCGACAAGCGAAAAAGTTGTTTGCCCTAACAGATCGTTTGGTCGAATAGGTCATCAGCCCGAAAATGCCGTTTGGTCGAAATGGAAGTTAGATAGAATGAGCCATTTGGCCAAAAATATCGTTTGGGTCAAAGGTCATACGGCCAAATGTTAATAACTGAAAGGATAATTTAGTAAAAAATATCCACCCACTTGGACTAAATAGGTTGACTTATAGATAGTAGAATCTATAGATGAGCGAAAGCATGGCTGAGTCGCTTTTTTTGACCGTGCACACGCGCATATGACGTCACAGCCCTTAACATTTGCATTGAAATCGTGACGTCATGTTCGTTTGGAGACACGTTTGACAGTTCGTTTGGAGACAGAGGATTTATCTTCGCTCATCTATATATTCCACTATCTATAGGTTGACCCTCCTTAGCCGTGCGGTGAGACGCGCGGCTACAAAGCAAGACCATGCTGAGGGTGGCTGGGTTCGATTCCCGGTGCCGGTCTAGGCAATTTTCGGATTGGAAATTGTCTCGACTTCCCTGGGCATAAAAGTATCATCGTGTTAGCCTCATGATATACGAATGCAAAAATGGTAACCTGGCTTAGAAACCTCGCAGTTAATAACTGTGGAAGTGCTTAATGAAAACTAAGCTGCGAGGCGGCTCTGTCCCAGTGTGGGGATGTAATGCCAATAAGAAGAAGAAGAAGATAGGTTGACCGTTGAACGAAATGTCGTAACCTCTACTTTTTAAGTCGATACTGACTTTTAAGCCAAAAGTCATCTAACCAAATCCCATTAGCCGAATTGGACGAAACTGTTATCAGGTCGAAAATGGTTTGACCAAAAATGTAGTTTTACCGAAATCGACATACAGCCGAAATGGACATTCACCCTAACTGGTAATTTGGCCGAAAAAAATCATTTAATCGAATAGATCATTTGACTGAAAATGCCGTTTGGTAGAACTGATCATTTCGCCCGAAAATGTGCTTTCTGCAAAACAACCTTTTCAGCCAAACGACATTTTCTGTCTAATGATGACCTTTTAGGTTAAACGTCATTTTAGCAAAATGATCATGACATTTGTCGAAGAAGGTTGCCGAAAGGACATTTTTGGGCCAAATGGCACTTTCTGCCATATAACTATTCTTACCGAAAGGCCTTTTCGGGTCAGATGATCTATTCGGTCAAAGGACTTTTTCGACTGAACGGCATTTTCAGCCAAATGACATGTCAGGGCAAACAACTTTTTACAAGTCCGGCTAAATGTTCCTTTTGGCTGTACGTCGCTATCGCCCAAACTACATTTTCGGTGAAATCAAAACTGATTTGACCGAAAATGATAACAGTTTCCGTTTAGTTTTGCTAGATGGTACTTGGCTAGATGTATTTTGGTCTAAAGGCCAGTATCGATTTTAAAGTAGAGAGGCTACGGAATTTTGTTCAATTGTAAATTGACAAAACGGATTTTTCGGCCGAAATACCAGCTCGATCGTCTGTCGCTTTCGGTCAATGTAATTTGCCAAGAATTTCTTATCGAAAAATAAAAAAATGTCTGAAGAAATCAAAAAAAAAATTCCCAAAAACTCCGAGCATTTTTCCGTTGTTTTTAAGTTGGTTATGCCAAACTAGTGATGAACTTATCTCTGCAAAAAATCACTCTAATAAAGGATAAAAAACTAGCCGTCTTAATTAATCTCGATTGAGACAGTCAACGTTAAAGCATATCTTTTACTAGTCAGAATTTTCTACGTAAATTTCAAAGAATTCTCAACAAAAACTCAATAGGAACTTTCTGTGGATATTATGAATATTTTCCTGTAGAAATTTGGAACAACTTCCCGTGAAACTCTGAAGAGATTCTCATGAAAAATTCTAAACCCTGGTCCCTGGTAAATCCAAAGAGCTCCTCTTGATGATTCCAAAGAGTTCTCGAAACTTGAAAGTAGTTGCCGTGGAAAATCTGAAAATAATTTCCAAACGTATATTCTGGAAAAACTTGATGAATTTTTTGGGGTGAAATCCAATTTTTGAGGTGAAATTCAAAAAATTCTCCCGTTAACCCGTTAACGCCCAGTGATTTATTTATAGATCAGATTTCAGAAGCGCTTAACGCCCAGTGATCTATTTATAGATAAGTTACATTTTTTAAATCTGTTGGGAAGTTTAAAGTTTGAAGTTATACATGTCTTCGTCAATATTGTTCTATGAACTAATATCTTTCATATGGTGAACAATTTTCCATACAAAAATCAAGTAATGAGTAGTGAACGTCCAAACAGCATCACTATATACCTCAAGAACCTGACTAGTTAGCTACATGGAGTCTTCAGCAAAGTTGTTCAGAGTACCTTGGCGGGTCAAGAACTGTTCCAAATAACTCTGAATTTTTGTACGAGGTGGCGCTAGTGAGCGTTTAAATTTGTTTCGCATAAAACATCAATCAGTATCTCCAGACCCTGACTAGATAGCAACATAGAGTCTTCAGCAAAGTTGTTCACAGTATCTTGGCGGTTCAAGAAATGATCGAAATAATTCTGAATTTTTACATGAGGTGGCGCTAGTGAGCATCCAAACTTCTTCTGTATAAAACATCAATCTGTATCTCAAGAACCTGATAAGTTTGCTATATGGAGTCTTTAGCAAAGTTGTTTAGAGCATCTTGGCGGTTCAAGACATAATCGAAATAATTCTGAATTTTTACATGAGGTGGCGCTAGTGAGCATCCAACTTCTTCTGCATAAAACATCAATTTGTATCTCAAGAACCTTATTAGTTACATGCTACATGGAGTCTTCAGCAATATTATTCAGAGTACATTGGCGGCTCAAGAACTGATCGAAATAATTCTGAATTTTTGCACGAGGGGCGCTAGTGAGCGTTTACATTTGTTTCGCATAAAACATCAATCTGTATGTTAAGACCCTGACTAGTTAGCTATATGGATACAACGTTGCTTTCTTCTACTATGCTCGCGTCAATATTTATTTATTTATTTATTTATTTATTTAATGATAACCGTCATCTGACATCTAATGTCTCAATGACTATAACCGATAATACTCCACTTAGTCTTCACACGATGAGTAAATTTCAACTGGGCCAGGAGCACGTATATCTCCATCCAATATTAGTTCCTCGTTGGCAGAACTTTCGTCGCTGGATTGTTCTGGTGCTGGTGGCAAAGCAACTATCTCCCGTTGAACCTTTTCAACAGCTTTAAATGTTTTGAATTTCATCTCAAGCTTTCAGAATCATTATCATTTTAGTAATATATACTGCTGATAATTATTATTATATAAAACCTACCAGTACACCGGCCGGATGAAGAAAAATAATCAAATTTTACTCCACTGCACAGTTCTAAAGATCCTTTCACAAACAAACTTGTTGTGAAACACCGGAAGTGGCGAAAGACACATAAAAACCATTTCGCTAATACGCGTACCAATTCTTATTGACCGATTTCGTAAACATGCTCAAGGAGGGATACACGAAATCATTTTGTTGACGTTATGAAGGTACCGGTTGAACTTGATGTTCCTAGTTTGCAGTCATATGTTATATTAATTTCAAAGCAGCCATATTGAACGCCATGGCCGTAATAAAACCAAACAGTGCAGTATGGATCGTTATGTAGAGAAGAAATCTTTTTTAATGCGTCAAAACAACCACCAATGAAGTTTATTTCGAGTGATCCGTGAGTGTGCGTGTGTTGAGCTGTTAGAACCTTTTCCAACAATGTGCGTCGCACAAAAAGAAAAAGAATGTGACGATGAATGAATTTGCTCCTTTATGCAATGTGCAACCAAATGTTGTAGGGAAAAGTGTGGGGGAGGACGAGAGATAGAGAGAGAATGAGTGAGAGAGATAGAGTGAGTGTGAAAGAGATAGAGTGTGAGAGATAGAAAGAGTGTGTGAGAGAGAAAAGAGAGACTGAGAGAGTGAAAGAGAAATAGTGAGAGAGTGAAAGAGAAAGAGTGAGAGAGTGAGAGAGAAAGAGTAAGAGAGTGAAAGAGAAAGAGTGAGTGAGAGAGAGAGAAAGAGTGAGAGAGTGAGAGGGAAAGTGTGAGAGAGTGAGAGAGAAATAGTGAGAGAAGAGCGAGAGAGAGTGAGAGAGAATAAGTGTGAGAGAGTGAGAGAGAGAGAAAGAGTGAGAGAGAGAGAAAGAGTGAGAGGGAGAGAGAGAAAGAGTGAAAGGGAGAGAGAAAGAGTGAGAGGGAGAGAGAAAGAGTGAGAGGGAGAAACAGAAAGAGTGAGAAGGAGAGAGAGAAAGAGTGAGAAGGAGAGAGAGAAAGAGTAAGAGAGACAGAGAAAGAGTAAGAGAGACAGAGAAAGAGTGTGAGAGACAGAGAAAGAGTAAGAGAGACAGAGAAAGTGTAGGAGAGACAGAGAAAGAGTGAGAGAGACAGAAATAGCGAGAGAGAGAGAGAGAGATTGAGAGAGAGTAAAATTTCCTATTACTTGATTCGTTCTCGAGTCAGGCACAAAATTGTGGTTCATTTGCGTGGGAGCCCCTGCATCCCCCCCACAAAATGTAGGAGGGATTTCCAACTAGCATAAGGACTATCTCCGGTCTCCCTGCATCTCCCAAAAACTATATGATGTTGTGGCGATTATAATTGCTATCGATTATACTGCTCAATCGGTTAAATCATTTTTTCATCATTCTCAGCAAATATGGCCCACCGTACTAAAAAAATTGTGACCGTAGATTTTCAATTGAATCATTTTATGTTTATTATAGATCGGACGGCTTTTTTGTGCGTGATGCTGTCATCTTTTTATTTTTTCGCATCCAATTGAATAATTATTTGAAGAAATTAAAGTAAAAGTTAATGAAAGCTATTGAAAGCAGTGGAAATGTGGAATTCCTTGCTCCTGGCGTTGCGTTGATCAGCATCACCACCACTGTTACCAGAGGTAGCACCAATTCAAGGACAGCTTTGAACAGAGGTATTTGTCGACAACCGGAAGCTTTCGATTAGGAGGGTGACACGGATTCCGAGTCTTACGCTGCGCTGGATGAATGGATGTGAACGATACCTTGCGGTTGAAGAGGGAATGGAAGAGTCATTTTTTCGAGCACATAAGAGCTTTACGCTAGTCAAGCAGAACAAAGTCGTGGAGAAGAAGTTAGAACACCATAAGGGTAAACACGCGACGAACACCGAGAGGGTCTGGGCGAAGATGTACATACTATTTCTGGTCATGAACAACCAAACCATCACTGACGATCGAATAACTGGCAGTGGTGGGAGCAATAAGAGTGAGGGCTACCTCATTAAAGTTGATGGCTTTTGATGAGATTTTCCTGACTTCTCGAATCAGGATTGGTGCTTGTAAGTCCAGTCCATGTGTGGTAAGTACGTTATATGCATCACCATTATTATACTCATTACGTTTCTTGACGTGTTTGTATTCTAACATACTCATAAAATTTAATACAGTTGATTCACCATGAGTCGCTATTTCGATGCGTTACACCGGGCCGGGTTAACAACTCTCAAATGTTGTTGTTTTGTAAAATGTAGCAATAATAATAATAATAGTAGTTTCATCACTTTTCATAGCGGACATATTAACAAACGAAATTGGTCGAATAATGTTCGTTAATCGCTTGTTATGCCAGATTCATGTAAATATTCTGAAAAGTTTTAAATATTTTCAAACAATATTTTAAGACAATTCATTTTGTCTACCCTCGATTATGTCAACCCCTGATTTTATCACGTGACGATTTGATGACGTTTTGGATCCGTAGGGATAAAACAACACGAAAAACTTTAAAATTTTAGTGGAAGCAAGACGGTTTGTTTTTTGCCTCTGTCATTTTCTTCGTTCTTTTCGAATTTAAAGTTTTTAAAAGTTTCAATATAAACGGTGAGTCAACCACATCAACTGATGATGCCAACTCTGGACCTATCTGCAAATTGCCTTCAAATTCCCTGGCTAAGAAAACGAAGGCTTCTAGCGGCCGCAAATAAAGCTGGCCAATGCGTCAGATGCTGCTGCTAGATATAATCACGGCTGCTGACCTGTAACAAGCTGGAATAGCATGCTGGATGCATGAAATCACGATTACAGAATTCGTAGGGTGAAAATTATGTGGGAGAGCTTCTCCCGACGTCAAGTTTGCCGTGTCGATGCTGTGAAGTGGAATTCTAAGTATCATTTCAATTTTTATGTTCTTATTATAACTATATGTTTTATTTGTTTTCTGAACAGCAAGGTTGCTTTTTACATGAAGTGATTTTTTTATTTCTAGTCTCGATATTTCATAGAATCCAAAGGCCTTAACGTGCAAATCAGAATAGCAAACGTTATTTGTCTGTCGCGCCTATCTGTGAGGAAGTGCAAACATGTGTAGCATCACCCCTACTCTAGCGCATATAAAAATTGTTATTAGACCATCGCTTGAAAAACATAATGTGAGGATTTACTTCTGATTTACTATATCCGTAAATTTTGTATGTCCTGAAATTTATACTGAGTTCATACATTTCCTCGACAATTGCTTTATGAATACTTAGTAAGCATTGTTTGAAGGTCCTTCAATGGCTTACGACACTTAGGGCCTCTTCGTACGATTTAAATGCTTTAAAAACAGTAAGAGCGTTTTCATATATTGGATAAAATCCAATTGGCATTTTCCATATGATAACAATATTTTTTCGATTATTCAATTCATTTGGCTAACCAGCGTACTGACCAGTCTTTCAACTATTTATAATAAAACCACCAGCAAAGATATAATTTAAAAAAAAATGTCATAGTTCCAATCAAAATATCTATAGATATATTTATTTTCAGTAATATCTAAATGTTCAATTTTTTTGGCTCGCATTCTAACAAAATATAGTGATTCGAACTGTCATTAGTTTTTTTACAAGTTTTCCAAAAACTTCAACTAGAATAATTTGAATGTTCTACCCTTATTTCTATTGCCATTGCATTTTTCATAAATGGCTTGACTTCAAGTTTTAATGAAATAAAGGATACTTTAGTTTCAATTAATCGTGGTCATCCGAAGATAACCAAATTACATATTGATTTTCAAACAAAATCACTCATGTTGTAATGTTTGATGCTGCCTTCTTTCTTTTCGTCACATCTTTTCAGGATTCAACAATTATGTTTTTCAATATTTTTTACTTTCGCTCGAAGATATTGACTCAATACTGTGAACGCGCTAGAACCAATTTCAATGTCATGACAGTAACAGCAACCAGAACTTCAAAAGGCACTAACCCCAGGAAAGCTTTCGCAGCAGCCAAATCAGCCATAGTTGGGCCAAAGACTAAATAGAAACAAAGTAGGATCATAACTGCAAAACTCTGGATGAACTAAATTGGTGAGCACGTTCCAATTCTTTACTTTTTCTTCTCTCATTGCTTCACCAATATATGAATTTGAAAAATTGAACACTAAATACGTACAGGGCATCGTTTGCTACTATTGCCGCGGATATTGTGGGAGTCCCAGATATCCGGTTCAAGCTTTAGCTAGCAGCGGTGGCTCTTCTTGGCCTTCTACTCCCTGAGTAGTTAGTACGAATAAGGGCGTCCTTGTGAAGTCTTGCTGTACCTGTTATGAACAACTAGTACATCCCATTCCCTACACTTCTGAAGAAACCTTCCTTGCTTCAGAAGTGATTCCTTTTTGTAGTACTAGTCTTCATAACAAAAAGGGCACCATTACGGAGCATGAGATCTGATCAAATTATTCGTACACACTTAAATTTTTTCACCGACCTCGGCTGTGCAAATCTCGGTTTTAGTTAATTTGCTGAAATATCAGCTTAATTAACGTTTGATTACGTCGGCATCTATGGGTGCCGCAGTGAACAAAGTGCTTTTTCAGCTGAGATATCAGCAAAAAGTCGCGAACCGAGCGCTCGGCTGTGCGGATCTCGGCAAAAGAATCGAAAAATGCCGAGCTGAACTGAGTGTGTAGTACTACTTAATCAACGCCCCCAGCTGGGTGAGGGATAGAGGATGAAGCACACACAGCACACACAATTATTTTATGTTTATTATTTTAATATGTTGAGATGTTCCTGAAAAATCAAGTGATTATCATGAAAGTGAGTTGATTCGGACGTTAATGGGTTTGTCTTGAAAATATCCAAAATGACGAGACCAAAGGGCATATTCGGCTATTGAGCCATTCGGCCAATCGATTTTTTGTCAGCCAAAGAAACACAGAAAGAACTAAGATAGAAATGCAAAGTATGAAAGGGACGAGCCTGGGATTGAACCCACGACTTTCGGCTTATAAGGCAGAAGCGGTAGCCATTAGACCACCGAGCTCGTCTTTATTCTGATCTCATTTTACTGTATATTACTAAAGTGAGTGATATAACATCAAACTGTGTACTTATTTTGCTATCGGAAACCAATATCAAAATTAGTTTCCGATTTGCTCTCATCGACAGCAGTAATAGTTTTTTGATTTGATGTCACAGTAAGATTTTTTTGCCCGTTAGAACGATCAAACAGAAATTAAATAAAGTAAACACTATCAGTAAATTATACGGAAATTCCACCGAATCTTCGGAATTTCCACTGAAAATTTTGCGGATATCTCCAAATTTGAATCTGCGTGGAAAATTATAGATCAGCGGTGTGGAAAATTTTAAACGGCTGCGCGCCGATGCAAAAATGTCCGCAGCGGCGGCGTGTCAAAAACTGTCGACGGCGGCGCACACCTCTACCCTTCATTTAGTTTAAAACAATTACCAACAGTAAACGGAATTTCATTCAGGTTGCACGCCGATTCAGATTATGTAAAATTTTCGATAATGCGAACAAGATTAGATAACTCTGAGCGAAACGAACTATCAAAGTTGCAGAATCTGGAAAATACTTTTTTTTCCTGCAAAGCCAAAGGAAATGAGGTATTTATACACCTTCAACTTCATTATGAGTCATGCATCATTGGTGACACGATGTTTAAGGGCCAACTTTCAACAATCTGAGTTAAAAGGTAGAGCTACAACTGTCCGTGATTTGTAGGAATCATATCAATGATCAATTTTACATGGTATCATTTATGGGCAAAACATTACTACCCAAAGTGTGTAGTCGCTGTTATACAATTGCTTAACCCGAACCACTCAACTTGACTCGAATCACGCGGGGAGATTTTTTTCTTCGAAGCCTCAAGACTTGCTGTTTTGACTCAGCCTGCCTTTTCGCTACCAAAAGGAAGGAAAGAATTTTCAATTTCGTATCAGAATCGGAAGGTAAAGCAGTTAGAGAAAAGTGGGGTTCAGTTGACATGGAATAAGTTAACATGGAATTGCGTTTAAAGAAAGTCAAGCTGTACCCGTCATGCAATTAGTGCTTGACTCTAATTACCGCATAATGGACATAATTGTGGTGTGTCAATAATCATCTCATCCACAGTGTTGCGAGCATCTACGCCCCCTTTTCCCTTATGCATGAACAATCGAAACGACCGTAGTATATTCGCGGAACGATACGCTCTCAAGAACGAATTGAGTTGAAAAAAGCTCTGCCAACGAACTTCTAGCACCCGTCGGCCAGAAATGTTATTAATTTTGATTGTTTGATTTATGGGAAATTTTTCGTGGATCGCCGCGTGCGGCCTCAAAAAGGCTGCGGCGGTACCGCCAACAACGTCAGGGCACGATGATCGATTCACGGCGGCGATTCGTGGTATTGAATCTGCAGATACTCTTTGAACTGTTTGTTTTTTACTCCTTTCCATGGTGCGCGATATTCATTTGAAGTTTTCTGATGGGAGGTTTGCTTAGGGCTCGTTTTCTCCAACGCAGTCAAGTTCAATAATTTCCGACCGAGCGCAATTACTTATTTATTGCTGTTCTACCTGAAGGCGGTTCATGATGGGGTTTCAGTTTCTTGCCGAATGAGTTCGTTCCTCAGTTGGTACATTTTTACTCGATGCTTTTGTTAGTAGCAACAGAATTTACAAATGTTTTAAGACAAGTATTGAATCCAGACCAACTTTTCGGTCGAGTCCGACAAGTGCTTCAGGGTCTATTTTCTCTATGCTCCAAATATTTCAAATGTGATTTCTATCGTCATTCAGTGTGATCGGGAGCAACAACGCTTAGATGACTTGATACAGCCTTGAAAATTGATTGCGCTTTCAAAAACGCTGACCAAGTATAGAAATATGTCATCAATTTGAAACTCTAATAGGGAACATCCATAACTTACGTAATGCTTAGAGGAGAAGGGGTTGCCTGAAGTGTGACAATCCATAAAAAAAATACAGATGCTTCAAACACAAAGTGTGAGGGGGTTGAAAATGGCCAATTTTTGCGTTGATTTTCTCATAGGCGCCTGAATATAATTCGATACAGATGGGGATTTCATTTATTAGGGAGGATGTAACACTTTTTGTGTGAATCATCTGAAAATTGTGTATGGATAGTCACAGTTGAGGCAATTCCCCCTCCCCCACTAAAGGTTACGTTATTTATGCATGTTCCCTAATAATCTCCCACATTTCAGCAGTTAGGATTATCCTGAACTATTCGGAGACGAGCCAGCCCAGGGCTGAAATTCTCCTTAATAAAGACTCAAAATATCCTGAACTAGATAACTTGAATCAAAGCACAAGAAATTTTTGTTTTAAAGAATATTTAGGATAGCTTTACCACATATTGTAAATATCGTTTCCCATTGAGAGGAAGGTGATAATAGCAGCAACACTTCCGACCAATTCATCAAACATCCTTTCGATAACTGTGTGGTGGGGTTGACTTAAGCATGAGACATTTGCGGCACATTTTCATAGCATTCGAAGTTTCCCATTCGGATTCAAAGGAATTCGTACTTTCTTCTGTGCAGAGCGCATGTAGGAGAACTCCAGCTGGTAGAAAGAAGTGTGAAATCATGGAAACAACAGGAAAACAACCGAAAGCGACGCTGGTTTCAATGCTGGATGAAACCTACATAATATGCGAGAAAAATGTTCCCATGTAGAGTAGACCAGTAGAAGGAAGCAATCGGTATCCCGTGGATTCCATGATAAACCACACGAACCGTTTTCATGAAGTACAGTGGAGTGGGTGTTTGCACAGTTCAAGAAAGAAGGTCGGGTGACTTCCGTTTAAAGTTTTCGAGATTCGGACATGGTGCGTTTCATTTCTTAATAAAAGGTAAGGGTATGCGATAACACACTTTTTCCTTACGAAACGAAACGAAATTTAAAATGTCTATGTTGATTCGGATCGAAACGAAACGAAATATGAATTTACTTTCGAAACTTCGAAACGAAACGAAATCAAGATTCATTTGATTCGAAATTTTTCGAAACGAAACGAAATTTTAATTTTTTTTTCCGCGGAATTTTGATTAAATTGGTTTTACGTACACAATTCGGATTTCACTTTTTCAAAGTCAAATAACTGTTTTACCATATACAGATGTGCTCGACTTGCGGTCAGCGGCAGCACAGTCTTATATACAATCAGCTCGACGATCTGAGCTATTGTCTGTGTGTCCTTGGCATATGGGAACAGTTGATATGGTCAGTATGAGCTAAAAGCAATCATAAGTAAAAAACTTTCAGCAATTTTAATGTTCTTTCAACCCATTCTGGATTTTCCATGACCAATAACGCTGCTGGTCTCGTCCTTACATTCAATTTAGCCGAGCCTCTTCCGAGCCTCTTGAAAGGAGGCTTCCGAGGCTCTTGAAAGGAGGCTTCCGAGCCTCTTGAAAGGACGCTTCCGAGCCTCTTGAAAGAACGCTTCCGAGCCTCTTGAAAGGACGCTTCCGAGCCTCTTGAAAGGACGCTTCCGAGGCTCTTGAAAGGAGGCTTCCGAGCCTCTTGAAAGGACGCTTCCGAGCCTCTTGAAAGGACGCTTCCGAGCCTCTTGAAAGGAGGCTTCCGAGCCTCTTGAAAGGAGGCTTCCGAGCCTCTTGAAAGGAGGCCTGCGAGCCTCTTGAAAGGAGGCCTCCAGGCCTCTTGAAAGGGGCTGAGCCTCTTGAAAGGAGGCTTCCAGGCCTCTTGAAAGGAGGCTTCCGGAGCCTCTTGAAAGGAGGCCTGAGCCTCTTGAAAGGAGGCTTCCGAGCCTCTTGAAAGGAGGCTGAGCCTCTTGAAAGGAGGCTTGAGCCTCTTGAAAGGAGGCTTCCGAGCCTCTTGAAAGGAGGCTGAGCCTCTTGAAAGGAGGCTTCCAGCCTCTTGAAAGGAGGCTTCCGAGCCTCTTGAAAGGAGGCTCTGAGCCTCTTGAAAGGAGGCTTCCGAGCCTCTTGAAAGGAGGCTTCCGAGCCTCTTGAAAGGAGGCTTCCGAGCCTCTTGAAAGGATGCTTCCGAGCCTCTTGAAAGGAGGCTTCCAAGCCTCTTGAAAGGAGGCTTCCGAGCCTCTTGAAAGGAGGCTTCCGAGCCTCTTGAAAGGAGGCTTCCGAGCCTCTTGAAAGGAGGCTTCCGAGGCTTTCGAGAGGGCTTCGAGGCTTTTGAAACAGGCCTTCCGAGCCTTTTGAGAAGAGCCTTCTGAACCTTTTAAAAGAAGGAGAAAAGAAAAAAAAAGAAAGTTTGAAGAAGAAAGCTTAAAAGAAGATTTCCGGGCCTCTAGAAAGGAGGATTTCAACCCTCTTTAGAGTAGGCTTCCGAGCCTTTTAAAATGAGGCTGTCGAGCCTGTTCAAAAAGCCTTGAAAAGATCCGAGGCTTTTAAAAGAAGCAGAAAAAAAGGAAATTTCTAGAAAAACAGCTTGGCTTCCAGGCCTCTTAAAAGAAAGTGTTCGAACCTCTTGAAATGATGCTTCCGGGTCACTTGGAAGGAGGCTTCCGAGCTGCTTGGAAGGAGGCTTCCGAGAAGCGTAGAAGGATGCTTCCTATTCTCTTGCAACAAAGCAACTGAGATTTTCGGGAAAAAGTCTTCATGTCTTTCAAATGGAGGCTTTCGAATCTGTAGACTCTAGATTTTAGATAAGAATCATATTCTTAACATATTATTCAACATTATTTTTGCATAGAAGATTTTTAAAATTTGTTCATTCGAGGTTTTGCCCTTTTGATCTTTTGTCCCACATCTCTTCATCCATTGTACTGGTTGTGGAGGACAGGATTCAAAGGGCCATGATTTACTGATCGCCATGCATAGGGTAAGGGAGGTATTTTGGACCACCAGAGCAAATTCTTCTTGGTGGTTCAAAATAAGAGCCCCATAAGGGTGGTCCAAAATACATCCTTTATCCTATTATGTACAAAACAAAGTTTAGAAATAAAAAAAAATACAAAGCTTTATCAATTGTGCTTTGTTTATTAAGCTTCTACAAAACGATCGATTCCGCACTAAATAATTCTGTGCTCTTCGATGCAGACATTAGTTTTATCACTTCGCGTTCTCCCACACTAGCTGGCGTGATCAGCATCTACAAGGTCGATTGTAAAATATCACTAAATATAAATTTGAAACTTGAAAACACTGAAGACGTTTCATAGAAGAAAACTACATACGTATTTGTCGACTAAGAATAGGGTTATGTAGTAAGCGTTATTAGAAAAAAAACCCAGATTAATCCACCTAGCGTTGGTGGTGCCTTTCTCGCATTTAGGTAAGACACCAACCTTATATGGGGTTTATATGGTCCGATGTACCATTTTCTTCATAACTTTGAAACGCAATGACCGATCGTTATAAAATTCAATAGTGATCAACAAGTTTGTCCCCTGTCGAATAAAACTTGTTGCGAGAAAATCGGTTAAGGATTACTATACGAAAAGTTGTCTAATGTTTTTTATAGCTTTTGTGCACACACATACACACACACATACACACACACATACACACACACATACACACGGACAGACAGACATGTGCTCAGCTCGTCGAGCTGAGTCGATTGGTATAAAATACTATGGGTCTCAGAGGCTTATATAAAAAGTTCGTTTTCGGAGTGAAATGATAGCCTTTCGGTACAACTTAGTTGTACGAGAAAGGCAAAAATGTATAACCTAAAACTTTAAAAATAACTTAATTATTTTGTTCAGCGGCGCAGCCAAAATTTTTGATAATATGAAGAATGGTTTAAGTTTAAATTTGTTTCGAAATTCCGCGGAATTCCGTTAAATTTCGCTAGAAGCTAGCGAAATTTTTGTAATTTTACGAAACGAAATCAAGAAATGCGATTTCGCCATGCTAAAATTCCGCGAAATTCCGCGGAATTTCGTTTCGAACCACCTGAAACGAAATTTTTCGAAATACCGCATATGCTTAATAAAAGGACGTTAACTTTGGGACACTCATTCCCAAATGTGAAATAAACAGCAAATTTATATGTGTGCAGTGCATCCGCCTGTTTCAAAAGTATTTGATCTCACCGGGCAGGACTTTTCTACCTACATTTTAATAGACCTCAGCGCCGCCGAGCAACGCTGCCATCGCCGTTGATTATCGCACGCCACCGTCTAAAATAAATAAGCGCGCCGCCGCGAATCTATGACAAGAGGTCGAAAGACATAAGGTCGAAAGGACAAAAGGTCGAAAGACAAAAGGTCTAAAAGACAAAAGATCGAAAGGACAAAAGGTCGAAAAGACAAAACGTCGAAAGGACAGATGGTCGAGAGGTACAAAAGGTCGAAAAGGACAAAACGTCGAAAGGGACAAAATTTCGATTAAGAACAAGTTGACAACAAGTTGGGTGTTTGTGCTATGCATTTAACTTCAAGCAGAAATAATAACACATTCATCTCATTAATCAAAGTTAAAGAATGAGCCATTTTCAAAGAAGGAGAAATTACTATGAATCAATATTATGAATGTCTAGATAGTTTTGTTAGAGATAAAGCAGATTGTTGATTTTGGAAATGAATAAAACTTGTATTGCGTGAGACAGAGTTGTCCTATACAGTTGGCAAAAAAATGCCTTTTTTTCACTATTTTTAACAATTAAATAAAATGCATTCAATGAGTGCAAATAATAGATGGATATCCAAGTTTTCCAAATGTCACTTCGATCTGTCAAAATAGGGCACGCGCATTGATGTATTTGATGTGCGGCGTGTACCATTTTGACAGATCGATGTGATATTTAGAAAACTCAAACATCCATCTATAAGTTGTACTCACTGAATGAATTTTAATTAATTGTTAAAAATTGTGTAATTTTGATCTTATTGGTCTTTTGTTTCTTTTGGATTTTTTTCCTTTCGACCTTTTGTCCCGTTCGACCTTTTGTCCCGTTCGACCTTTTGTCTTTCGATCTTTTGTCCATTTCTACTTTTTGTCCTTTTCGACCATTTGTCCCTTCGACCTTTTGTCTTTCGACTTTTTGTCCTTTCGACCTTATGTCCTCCAACCTTTTGTCCCTAACCCCGCCGCCGCATGGAAGTTTTCCACGCCACCGAATATTTTTTACCATGTCGATTGCTATTGAAGGATTATTAAACCATCAGGTTCATGGGTTTCGTACATTTTGTTTTAAGTGCATTCTTACTGGTAAGCTCATCCTATTGAAAAGTAATTATAGTTTCATTATAGTCTCCGACGAGTTTATATGATCTTTCCTCATGCGGAAATCACGAGTCAAGTTGAGTAAATCGTGAAAAACTAGAATTTTTAATTGTATTGATATTTGGCATGGGCAGTTCAGTTCAATTTCTTCAGTTATTAAACCATGACTTCCCTTTCAAATTTCTCTAACTTTTTTAGATATGTTTAGAATATCTCCACGAAATCCATTGAGAAATTAATCAGAAATTATCTCCATGGCGGGATTTTTGGATTAATTCCTGGAAGAATTAGAATTCTATAAGTATACCTTGAAAAGCTCCTACAAATATTTCCGAAAGTATTCCCGGGGGTGTGTGGGATTTGCGTTAGAAATTCTATGTGAGATCCGAAATGAGTTCAGTAGAAATCTCATGAGAGAACTCGAAACACTGTATGACAAGTTTATAACATTTATAGGGATTTGAATTAGATTTTTTTTCAGGAATTTCTTCAGGAATCGTCTAAGACGAGTTAAGT
The DNA here is from genome assembly GCF_024139115.2 of Armigeres subalbatus. Taxonomy (NCBI): domain Eukaryota; kingdom Metazoa; phylum Arthropoda; class Insecta; order Diptera; family Culicidae; genus Armigeres; species Armigeres subalbatus. The sequence goes on from NC_085141.1 coordinate 258,474,836, forward strand.
AACTCCTTTTAATTCCACCAATTATTTCGATATCTTTGCAGATACGTATTTCTACCACACCTGTGTGGTCGTCTTCAGTGTCTTGTACTTGACTCGACTTGTATACGACTTGAAATACGTATCTGCAAAGATATCGAAATAATTGGTGGAATTAAATGGAGTTACTTAACTCGTCTTAGACGGTGGAATACATTCCACTAAAAGAGCTTAAAATATTTTTTCTTCAGGAACTTCGTAAAGAAATTCTTCAAGACGGACTTAATTCATGAAATCTTTAACGAACTCTTTTGAACAATCCCACAAAAAAATATCGTGAATTCCGTCTGGAGGAATATACCGGAGCACTTCCGGGAGGACTTCTTAGAGTTTACCCAAATGAATTTCTGGGAGAACTTCAAAACACATTTCTGAAGCAATTTATTGGAGAATCTATAGAAGAATTTAAAAAAGTATTCTTGGAGTAATTTCCGCGAAAACTTCTGGAGAAACTCGAGGAATAGAAGGCAGAAGTATTTGTGGAAGTATTACGGAAGAATTCCAAAACAATTCTCCTACGGCTTTTTGGAGGAATGTTTTGGGAAATATCTGGAGGGACTTCCAAATTAATTTCTGGAAGAATTCGCAATTGAATTTCCATAAGTATACCTGGTAAAGCTCCCACAAAAACTTCCGGAAGTATTTTTGGGGGCGGGTGGGAGTTGCGTTAGAAATTCTCTGTGAGATTCGAAATTAGTGGAAATCTCTGGAGAGTTCTCGGATTACTTTATTACGAGTTCTTGGAAGTTTTTCTGGAGCACCTCCAGGAATATTCGTTAAAAATCTGAACGATCCACATGTAAGTTTCTGGAGGAATTCACGAAGAAATTTTGTAAAATCTCCTAAGGCAGTGGTCCCCAGCATACTTACTATCAAGGGCCGCAGAGAAATTTCGAGCTGTTGAAGCGGGCCGCAGTATATTTGCAACATTTGTTTTTCAGTTCATATCGTATATTACAAAATATTGTATATTTGAAGTAAATATTTAATTCCTGTGAATCTTTTTCAAATAAAATATGTACTTATAAGGACATTTCGTTCTACAGGTTTTATCGCCGTAGTCTTTAGACCCCGTTTTGCAGTAGTGGACTTGACACGAAAAAAGATTTTTTTCGGCTCAGAGGCATAACATATTTAAAGCTGTGTTCCAAATGATCATATGTCCATCGATTCTGCAATTTCGATCTTATGTTTTTCATGGTTAACGTTGTTATTGTTGTTAACGTTATAACTTGTTGTGGCAAATAACGAAGGGTTCTAAGAAAAATTACATGGGATTCTTAGCAGCATCCGCTCCAGATTCTGAGTAAAATTCTTTCGATACAGTAGCCGTTCGATAACTGCAAAATGTTTACTTTTCAGTTAACGAATGCCGTTCGATAACTGCAACACATTCTAGACGTCAAACGGTTGTCAAATCGACGTCAGATGCAATAAAAGTGCATCTAAAGTTAAATGACTTGCAGTTATCGAACGTCTACTGTATTTTAAACAGAATCCGCCTGGAATTCTGAACATAGTCCGTTTGGAATTCTAAACAGAACCCCTTTGAGATTCTGAAAATAATCCGTTCGGGACTCTGTACCGAATCTGTCCGGAAGTTTAAATAGAATCTGTTTGGAATTCGAAAGAGTATCCGTTTGTGATGAACAGAACTCCGATCGAGATTCGGAGCAGTATCTTTTCGGAATTCGATTGAAACTTTGAATTGAGTCCGATTAGGATTCTGGTTGATATTCTGAGCATACTCCGTTAACCTACATAACAACTTTGTATGAAAATGTACCAAAATGTTGGGAATGATAAAAAGATTTTTATATAATGCTTATCAATGGGCCACATGTAGTGTATTCTCAGAAATCCTTCGCGGGCCGCAATAAAAGGCTTAAAGGGCCGCATGCGGCCCGCGGGCCGCACTTTGGGGATCACTGTCCTAAGGAATATCTTAACTCCAAAGAAATTTAGATAAGAGATTCCGAAGGAATTACTTCGGGAACTTCTTGAAGAATTCCTGCAGGAATCTACGGAGGAATCATCTGACGGGTTTCCAGACGAACTTCGTGAAGAATTTATGAAGGAATTCTTGGAGAAACTTCCGAGAAAATTCTTAACTAAGTTTCCTGGAGAAATTTTGATAGAATTCAGGAAAGAATTTGAGCATGAGCATGAGCATTATGACCGCACAATTCTACTCCGTGATTGACTAGAACTTGCGAAATTGTACAGAGCACACAATAAATGGGACTTGGGATTAGCTACCCATTCTCAGTGTACACGTTTCGTACACCACGTCCTTACGGTCATATAGAAAGGTGAGGATTGTTAGTTCGACTATCGTTACTACTAGAGACCGAGAACACCTCTGCATCTCCACGATTGTTTCGGAATGTAGTGTTGTGTTAATTGTATAGAATATTATACCTGGATTCACTTTGGTAAGTGATGTAATCTATGGGATGGGAAATAACACTAATTTGCTGTCTAGCCACGAGAAAAGGTTAAACCATGCATGCCCGGTGGCATATGAAAACTGAGGAGAATCGCGTTTTGGACGACCAAACGGACGCGCAAGCACTCTGTACTCATCAGCCCGATAGCTACAACAAACTATGGAAGATCACGCTTGTTTTGACCGGAGCAAATCGCAATACATGCCTGGAGGAACTTCCGGACGAAATACTGGAAGAACTTTTGGACCACATGGTGGAGAAACTACCGGATGAAATCCTGGAGGAACTTGCGGACGAAAGAGGAGCACCCGGATGACATCCTGGAAGAACATCCTGGAGGAACATCCGCACGAAATCCTGAGCAACCTTTGGTTGAAATCCTAAAGGAACTTCCATACGAAATCTTGAAGGATCATTCAGACAAAATCCTGGAGGAAGTTTCGGACAAAATCCTGAAGAAACTTCTGGACGACATCCTGGAGGAACTTCTGGATGAAGTCCTGGAGGAACATCCAGCCGGCTTCCTGAAGAACCCGAGCAGCAGAGTCAGACAAAAATGGTCAGACGAGTCAGACAAAAATGGTTGCAGTAACTTCATTGTGACTAAATCTGGTCACATATGAGTTGCAGTAAACTATGCGAAACAAATGTGCTACTAGGGGGGAACATTCGGACTGAATCCTGGAGAAATTTCTGGACGAAATGGACGGAAGGAAGCGCTGGATAAAATTCCTAGAAAAAACTTCTGAAAGAAATCCTGGAGAAACTTCCGAAGACATTCCTGAAGGAAATCTGGGGAAATTCCGGAGAAACCTTTGGTCGAAATCCTGATGGAACTTCGTGACGACATCCTGGAGGAACTTCCGGATGAATTCCTGAGAAACTTTAGACAAAATCCTGTAGGAACTTTCGGATGAAATCCTGGAGGTACTTCCGGACGACATCCTGACGGAACTTTCGGACGAAATCCTGTAGGAACTTCTTGATGAAACCCTGGAGGAACTTCCGGACGAAATCCTGGAGAACTTCTGAAGGAAGCGCTGGATAAATTTCCGAAGGAATATCAGAGCATAATGACATCCAGAGTAATTGCTGGATGAACTTCCAGACGAAATCCTGAGAAATCTTCGGACGAAATCCGGGAGGAACTTCCGGACGATATCCTGGAAGAACTTTCATACAAAATCCTGTAGGAACTTTCGGACGAAATCCTAGAGGAACTTCCGGAGGAAATCCTGAAGGAACTTCCGGATGACATCCTGGATGAACTTCCGGACGAAATCCTGGAGAAACTTCCGGACGACATCCTGGTGGAACTTTCGGACGAAATTCTGGAGGAACTTCTGGACGAAATCCCGGAGGAACTTCCGGACGAAATCCTGAAGGAACTTTCGCACGAATTCCTGGAGGAGCTTCTGGACGACATTCTGGAGAAACTTCTAGAAAAAATCCTGGAGGAACTTCTGGACAAAATCCTGGAAGCGTGGAAAAACCTCCAGACGAAATCCTGGAGGAACTTTCGGACGAAATCCTTGAGGAACTTTTGGACGAAATCCTGGAGGAACTTTCGCATCACATCATGGAGGAATTTCCGCACCACATCATGGAGGAACTTCCGCACGAAATGCTGGAAGAACTTTCTGAAAAATTCCTGGATGATATTTCGTAGGAATTCCTGCAGGAACTTCCGAACGAAATCCAGGAGAAACTTCAGACAAAATCCTGGAGGAACTTCCGAACGAAATCCTGGAGGAACATCCGGAAAAACCTTTGGTTGAAATCCTCAAGGAACTTCCTGACGACATCCTGGAGGAACATCCAGAGGGATTCTGAATGAAATCCTGCATGAACTTAAGAACAAAGTCCTGAGAACCTTTAAACGAAATGGTGGAGGAACTTCTGGACGAAATCCTGGAGAACTTCTCAAGGAAGCCTTGGATAAACTTTGGGAGGAACATCAAGACAACATTCTAGAGGAACACGCGGACGGAATCTGGAGAAACCTTTGGTCGAAATCCTAAAGGAACATCCCAACGAAATCCTGGAGGATCTTCCTAATGACATCCAGAGGAATTCCTGATTGAACTTTCGGACAAAATCCTGAGAAGCCTTCGGACGAAATCCTGGAGGAACTTTCGGACGAAATCCTGGAAGAACTTCCAGCGACATCCTGGAGGAACTTTCAGACGAAATCCTGTAAGAAATTTCATACGGAATCCTGGAGGAACTTTCGGAGGAAATCCTGAAGGAACTTCCGGATGACATCCTAGATGAACTTCCGGACGAAATCCTGAGAAAGCTTCGGACGAAATCCTGGAGGAACTTTCATATGAAATCCTGGAAGAATTTCCGGACGACATCCTGTATGAACTTTCGGACGAAATCCTGGAGGAACTTCTTGACGAAATCCTGTAGGAACTTTTGAACGAAATCCTGTAGGAACTTTTACACAAAATCCTGTAGGAACTTCGGAACTTCGAAACAGACGAAATGCTGGTGGAACTTCCGGATGAAATGCTGGAGGAACTTTCAGACGAAATCCTGTAAGAAATTTCATACGGAATCCTGGAGGAACTTTCGGAGGAAATCCTGAAGGAACTTCCGGATGACATCCTGGATGAACTTCCGGACGAAATCCTGAGAAAGCTTCGGACGAAATCCTGGAGGAACTTTCATATGAAATCCTGGAAGAATTTCCGGACGACATCCTGTAGGAACTTTCGGACGAAATCCTGGAGGAACTTCTTGACGAAATCCTGTAGGAACTTTTGAACGAAATCCTGTAGGAACTTTTACACAAAATCCTGTAGGAACTTCCAGACGAAATGCTGGTGGAACTTCCGGATGAAATCCTGAAGAAACTTTCGAATGAATTCCTGTAAGAGCTTCTGGACGACATTCTGGAGAAACTTCTAGATGAAATCCTGGAGGAACTTCCGTACAAAATCCTGGAGGAGTGGAGGAACCTCCAGACGAAATCCTGGAGGAACTTTCGGACGAAATGCTTGAGGAACTTTTGAACGAAATCCTGGAGGAACTTCCGCACCACATCATGGAGGAACTTCCGCACGAAATGCTGGAAGAACTTTCTGAAAAATCCCTGGATGATATTCCGTAGGAATTCCTGCAGGAACTTCCCGAGGAAATCCTGGAGAAATTTCCGCATGAAATCCTGGAGGAGCTTCCTGACGACATCCTGGAGGAACAAGAGGGATTCTGGATGAACTTAAGGACAAAATCCTGAGAACCTTCAAACGGAATGGTGGAGGAGCTTCTGAACGAAATCCTGGAGAACTTCTCAAGAAAGCGCTGGATAAACTTCCGGAGGAACATCAAGACAACATCCTAGAAAAACACGCGGACGAGATGACGGTGGTTTCTGCATTTGTAGCGTTTCAGCGGTAAACTATCTAGTGGCTGTCGTCAGCGTCAGCAACACTCCAGTGGAACCCAGTGGTTGGAAATGCGTTTTTTAGAAAATTATTTGGTTCTTTCCAGGCCCACCATTTCATACAGGAAAAGGTTGAGCCGAAATCAATTTTGTTCAAAAGGCAAATCGTTAAGACCACAATTTTATATAAGAGAAGTTTGAGCCGAGACATATTTTCTTCAAAGTGCATATCATAATCGTTTGGCGGCGGCAAAAATTTACCTTCGGTAGTAAAATCACGAGCGCGCGTCTGAGCATCAGTTGCAGTCAATGAACTAAAATCATAATCTTAAGAGAAAATTTCGCTTAACTGCTACAGATGCCATTCATGCGAATTTATTTTTGCAGCATGTCCCTCTGATGCGCGCTCGGGATTCTGCTACGGGCGGCAGCTTTCTGCCGTCGCGAAGCAATTCATTTGCACTTTGACCAAAATTCGTCATGGGTCAAGCTCCTATTGTATAGAATGGCGGTTCTGATAAGAACTGATTTATGCATAATGCGCCTTTCGGAGCACTAACAGCAACCAATCAATAATTTGGATTTGCAAGAAAATTGTGGCTTGAGAGCTGCTTCTACTGTTGATTGTCAATCGATGGTTACCATTACCACTGCTGCCACAGACGCCGTAGTAGTGAAACAGTCAGCAAACTGTCAATTTCATTGCGTTGAAAACGATAGTCTGAATGTTGCGAGAAATTTTACTTGAGTGCTGCTCACTGACGCTGACGACGACTAGCGCATGACCCATGCAATCGGTGGGAAATAAGTTTCTTGCAGCCGATTCCGATGCTGAGACGATTTGACTTGGTTTTGTTCAACTGTATAAGCCGAGTTTAGTACTTTCCATTTAATTCCACTACGTTTTGTTATCTTTAGATAAATATATTATTACATTTATTTATCTTCAGATAATTAGAATTAATTCATACAGTTTTCACATTAACATAAACATGGTTTTTACAAATTCAGAGCACTTTCTTTTAAATTCAATAATAGTTCTTGCATTTTTTTACATCTAAAGGTAATTCATTAAAAATTAGTATTCCTCTATAATACATTGACTTTTGATTTGTCGTCATTGTAAATGGTACAACACGTAAATCGTCAATTTGCCTAGTTCTATGCTGATGTAAATTTCGTCCTCTACCAATAATGTTTGTTAAATATTCTGGCATGCACATTAAATGTAATTCGTTGTTTTTGACTGTTTGCAATTGTAGTGCATCCAACATAATATTGATTGGAGTATACCTATTGCAATTCAAAATGAATCTCATAAACTTATTCTGCAGTTTTTGTAGCCTTTTGAGATGCGTGTCGCCAGCCAGAAACAAAACTGACGAACAGTAATCCATATGCGGTGCAACTAGAGACCTATACAAAAAAAATTTTACTCCAAAAAGTTAACTGACTTCTCAGACTAGCTAACATACCATACTTTCTTGCTACTTCTCTAACAATAAACTAAATAACTAACTAAATATTTAAACACCGTTACTGTATCAATTTCTGTTCCGTCAATATAAAGCTTTAATTCGTCATAGTTTATTTGTTTTTTGTTGGTTACAACCATTGATTTTGTTTTTTGTATATTCAGTTTAAACTTTTTGAATTTCAACCATTTGGTCAGTGTTATAATATCATCTTTCATTTTTTCAACTGCTAACAAAGGATCTTATTCATTAATAAATAATACCGTATCATCAGCAAAGAGATTAACATCGCAATACTTAATACATTGCTTCATATCATTGATGTACAGAATGAAAAGCAATGGTCCTAAACCACTGCCCTGAGGTACTCCTAAAGGTACTAATTTGGGGGCTGAAGTTGCATCATTGTATTTACAAATTTGCGTCCGATTCGACAAATATGTCTCAAACCAACTAAGGACTTTTCCTCCAATACCGTATTTACGCAGAGTATTTACCATTACAGGACGAGAAATTGTTGCGAATGCTCGTTCAAGATCCAAAAACAATACAATAATTGTCTTTTTTTCTTCAATCATTCTTTTCCACTTATACAAGAGTAAGTTTAGGGCTGATTCGCAGAAATGAATTTGTCTGAACCCGGACTGCTCCTCAATTAAAATGTTTCTATCATTTAGATATTCCAACAGTTGATCTTTTACAATTATTTCCGACACCTTCTCATATATCGGTAGCATATTAATTGACCTGTATTCTTCTGCTTTCGTTGTCCTCATTACTTTTGGAATTGGTATAACAATTGATTGCTTCCAAAAAATCGGGAACTCTCCAGTGAGAAGATATTCGTTAATAATTTCTAGTAAAAGTCCACCAGTTACTTCTAATGAGTCTTTCAGTACTTGTAGATTCACATTATCAATACCCGACGAGCTACTTATTTTATCAATTGCACGCATTAGCGTTTCTAACGTTATTTGACGAGATCCACTCCAATTTACAGGTTATTGCACATCGTTATTGCTGAAATTATCAACAACATCTTCAATACTGTTATGAATATCATGAACGCTATCAATGAAGTAGGTATTGAAGTTTTCACAATTTTTTTTACTATCTTCCGTGTTTGTCCCATCAAAGCTAATACAGTTCGCAGACTTTTCCCTATTTTTCCATAATATTTTTAACGTTTTCCACAGTTGCTTACTATTTTCTTTATTCTGGTCTATTTTCCTCTGAGTATACTCAGCCTTTGCAATCCTAATTGAGTATGCGTACTCATTTCTAAGTATTTTATAATGTTGCCAATCCGACTCATCTCAACTCGAACTAGCTGTACTATATGCATTATCTCTTGATATTTTCAGATTTTTGAGTTCTAATGTGTACCATTTTTTGCGAGAGCGACATTTAATATTTCTAACTGTTACAAGTTGATTTACACTTTCTTTCAGTATTTGTGCTAAAATATCTGCTTTTTCGCTCAACAATCTGCTACTATCATTTGGTATCTTATTCCTCAAAAGGGCCACTAGAGCATCTTTTGTATATTTTTTCCAGCATTTTACTGTCAAGTAATCCTTCACCTCTTCAGTTCTTTCTTTAAAATTGATTTCCAGAGTTTCATGATCAGATACTTTGTGTTCTTTTGCAGTTAAAACTTGAATATCGTCCTCGTTACAAAAAACTAAATCTATCATTGTTTGCGACAGTCCGGTACGCCTTGTTACTTCTCTAACTTTTTGATCTAGAATAAAAAATTGTGCAAAATTTCACAGATTATCACTTTCTCTTGCATTTTTCCAATTTATGTTGAAGTCTCCTGCAATCAAGCTCATCTGATTTCCATCTATAACGTTCTCAAACCAAGTGTGTTCCAAAAAATCTAAAAACTCATTATTACTAGCGTTTGGTGAATGATATAGCAAACCATATAATCCATAATAATGTTGCTGTTTGTAATTGAGAAGGCGCATAATTGACCTTTCCCGTCAAAAATTGTATATCGTTTTATTGTCTCAGTCGATTCTTTAGCTTATTTAAGATCAACTTTCCCAAAGAACCCATATTTTTTAAGCCTATTAATACTTTTTGGGGCCCTTCAATTGATAATAAATCTTTCTATACAAAGGAATGCTGATCCGAGCAACATTTTTTTTAAAGGGAAAAGCACTTGCCTTGAACGCGAAAGAACGGAACTACGACAATAACGACAGGATTTTAAAGAAAGTCGTTCATCCGTTACATTGTAACCAGTGGTTCCAAATTGGACTTGCAGCCTCCGCCGCAAAGTATATTTTGGTCACTTGCAAAACCACCGTGTAGGGGAAGTGGGGGTAGCACGCCCATAGGGGTTAAAACGCGCCACCCCTGAATAAGGTTAAATATCCCCATTTTGATTATTTTCAATAGTCTATACGATAAAGCAATGAAAAATATTGCCATTGGATACATATATTTCATGATTTTTCTCTAGTTATACATGAAAAACTCGAAAAAACGATTTTTGCGTGTTTTGATGCAATTCTAGCTCGGTGGAATTTAGTCTTTCTGTCGCTGTTATACATTGATAAATTAATAATTGAGCCATGAGCCATGCTGCTTACTCGTGTTCTTTATGTTCCACACGAAATCGTCGTCAAAAATGGTTTTAAAACGATTTTATGGGCCTTCAAACTTCTGAGGTCGGTGTGGGGCATTACGCCCATGCTCATTTCGTATGACCGAAACAGCTGAAACATTCGGTTAATTGCCTTAATGTAGGCAATTAAAATGAAAATCAGTACGATAAGCACATGCGCGTTTTAACCCATCCACTGGCGCATCTCACCCCGCATGGTTTCAAAATCATTTTTTTTCGAGTGCTTTTTAAAAATCAAATTTCTGTGCAATAAAATGGACAATTAGATATCTGTTATCGGTAGTCAGTCGCAGATATGCTGTTCTTCAGTATGCGCTGATGAAAACTGGCTGAAATGGTGGTTTTCATTGATAAAAATGGCATTTTCCTTAACGTGGGCGTTAGGGTGGCTCAAATTAATATGGGAAAAACTTTTTTCAATTATTTAGATGGGCCGCCCTCTTATCCTGTTCTATTTGATCCCCTGATGCTCTGGACAAAATTTTAGTCAAATCGGTCAACGTTTGGGCGGTGCTAAACTCGTTGGAAGTTTATATGCAAAGAAATATCCAAAAACAGTGAATTGAAGTTGGGCGGCACAACTTACGACGAAGAACTATGATACTCATTCAGATCTTGAAAAATTTAATACAGAATGTTATGCAGAAAACCGCGAGAAGATTAGAGTTTGCCCGGCTAAGTTATTAGCATTTCTCTGAAGTGGGGTTTGAGCAAATTTCGTTTCTTTTACCTTTGAAAAGAAATAAATTCACCCCTACAACACTCCAGTAAAATGCTAATATCTTTGCCTAATAAACTCTAATCTTCTCGCGGTTTTCAGCATAACATTCTGTATTTAATTCTACAAGATCTGAATGAGTATCATAAATCTTGATCGTAAATAGTGCCGTCCAACTGCAAATCACTGTTTTTGGATGTTTCTGCATACATTTTTGCATATAAACTTCCAACGAGTTTAGCACCGCCCAAACGTTGACCGATTTGGCTGAAATTTTGTCCAGAGCATCAGGGCATCAAATAGAACCGAATAAGAAGACGGCCCATCAAAAAATTTGAAAAAGTGTTTTTTGAGCCACCCTAGTGGGCGTCCTACCCCCAGTTCCCCTACTCCGACACCCGGTAACCCACGTTACAGCTGTTTGAGCGTGGACAACAGATGAGAGCCCACCCTAGTTTTCTCATTTGCCAGTAGATTGAACCGAAAGTGTCGCCAAAATGAGTGGTGGCTTCGGAAATGATTGTTACCCTCGTCGTAGTTTCCCGATCTGCTCAGCTATTACACGCTAAAAATGAACTACTCAAAATTGAGTCGAATCCGACTCATTTTCATTAAAACCGGGACAACTCAAAATTTGAGTAATATATACTACTTCAATAAAATAATGATTTCGCGAAAGTTAAGCTTGGCCTTCCATCAATTTTTAATACGACAGACGCGAATCAAGTTTATCTATCTATCTAAGTGCATTTTACGACAAACAGACTCCTAGTTTAAGTGCGATCATCATTTTATTGAAGTAGTATCTTTTACTCAAATTTTGAGTTGTCCCGTTTTTAATGAAAATGAGTCGGATTCGACTCAATTTTGAGTAGTTCATTTTTAGCGTGTAGCCAAGGGAGATTATTCGGTCCGTAACTACAAGCGGGAATAGAAGTGCGCGCCGCGTTTTTTCCCAATATTTTTATCCCAAGTTAGTGAATTATTAAGTCACATGTGGTGTAGAAACTAAGTTATGCTTGTTCTTTTCAGGACACAGGAAAACGATAGTTATAAGCTAAAAAGCTTCATTCCACGTCGAGCAACCGTGCGAGACAGTCGATAGTCCGCGTACGCTCAATTGCTTTTCGGGTTTTCCTTGAATTTTCAGAGGTTTTTACCGAAGATCAGTGGAAGAGGTTTTTATTGGAGAACCATTAAGTAGCCTTCAGCTAAGTTGTGAAAAACTAGTGTTATGAGTGATTCTGAGAGATTTCTGGCGTCCATTGACACCCGAGTTTCTTCACCCCACGCAGGCGGTTCCTCGTGGTGGTGAACTCCGTTCAACATCAGACACCACCATAACCATTGTAAATCATCCTACCAACAATCGCCGCCTCACCATCGCCCCCCGCGGTCCATACCATCCAGCTGCTGTGTGAGATAGGAGAGCAGCCAACGCACACGTCTAGAGTGGTTGGCTTCCATCGAGCCCGCCTGTCCGGTACGTCCACCATTGTCGGCCCGGTGTGCACTGCAGTGTGCACAGTAGCCTAAGAGTTAAGTATATTCTTCTTCGTTGATTCCCCTTTTCAACCTGACTTTATTCGATTAGTTATATAAAGTGTGTGTGTGTTTTTTTTTTCATTCCTTTTCACTTGTCTTTCCCTGTGTGATTAATTTTTTGTTGTTTTTTTTTCTGTCCCTGTGATAAGTGTGTAATTTTAAAATAGTGTGTACCTCGCTGCAGCGGCGCGTTTCGTGTCCGCAATGCGCGAAGGTGATGATGGCGGGGGTACATCGTATTCCCTGTCTGATACTTCGTTGCATTCTGGTGTACCGAGAGAAAGCAAAATGGACACCAACAACACAGTTGCATTCCCCATGAACCCCCGCCACAAGGCCTACCCTCTCGACTCTAGTGGGCCGTATGTTGTTTTCTTTCGACCCAAAGACAAACGATTGAATATTAGCCAGATCAGCAAAGATCTTGAAAAGCGTTTTTCGTCTGTCACGACCATTGACATGGTTGGGTCTAGTGAGCTGCGCGTCACCTGTTCTGATCGCAAACAGGCCAACGAGATTGTGACCTTTGAGCTCTTCACTCTTGAATATAAAGTTTATCTCCCATCAGCAGTGTGTGAAATCGCGGGGGTGGTCACGGAGGGGAGCATGACATGCGATGAATTGAAACAAGGTTTCGGCCGTTTCAAAAATGCTTCTCTGCCTCCTGTTGAGATATTGGACTGCAAACAAATGCATTCAGTGTCGCAGGAGGGGGAGAAACGAGTTTTTTCGCCTTCAGACTCTTTCTGTGTGACCTTCTCCGGGTCCGCACTGCCTGATTATGTAGTGATTGGCAAACTTCGTCTACCGGTTCGGCTGTATGTACCGAAGGTGATGAATTGTGTTAATTGCAAGCAGCTGGGCCACAGCGCTCAGTACTGCTGCAATAAACCTCGCTGTGCATCGTGCGGAGAGAAGCATGTGGATGGCGCGTGCAAGACGGCGCCGAAATGTGTTAATTGCAACGAAGGCCGGAAAAACGGATCGATTGTTCTTCACAAACGGTACATCGCGCTTGAAGCCCAGTTCAAAAAGCTGGTCAAAGTGAAGAAACGCGAATATTGGCGCATTTTCGTTGAAGGCTTGTCGCGTGAGACTTCAATGAAAACTCTTTGGACCGTCGGAAGGAGAATGCGCAACGCGTCGTCCTCTAACGAAGATCGTGAAATCTCGCCGCGGTGGATACTCGACTTCGCAAAGAAAGTTTGTCCGGATTCGGTACCAGTGGAGCAAGTGTCACGTGATACTTTTGCTAACAGGGATGATATGGATCGCCCTTTTTCGATGATCGAATTCTCGCTTGCTCTCCTTTCATGTAACAATTCAGCTTCTGGGATGGATAGAACCAGGTTCAATTTGCTAAAAAACCTCCCAGACGCCGCGAAGAGGCGCTTATTGAATTTGTTCAATCAATTCATGGAGACTAACATTGTTCCGGATGATTGGAGGCAAGTGAGGGTGATAGCCATCCAAAAGTCGGGGAAAACCTACGTCGGATTGTCATTCATATCGTCCTATCGCGATGCTGTCGTGTATTCGGAAGCTATTGGAGAAGATGATTCTCTTCCGGCTAGACAAATGGGTTGAATCGAATGGTTTGTTGTCAGATACACAGTTTGGTTTTCGCAGGGGAAAGGGAACGAACGACTGTCTTGCGTTGCTTTCTTCAGAAATTCAGTTAACTTTCGCTAAAAAAGAGCAAATGGGCTCAGTGTTTTTGGACATTAAGGGGGCTTTTGATTCAGTTTGCGTCGATGTCTTATCCGACAAACTCCACGCGTGTGGACTTTCACCAATTTTGAGCAACTATTTGTACAATTTATTGTCAGAGAAGTGTATGAGTTTTTCTCATGGTGACCTGGCAACTTCAAGAATTAGCTACATGGGTCTCCCCCAGGGCTCATGTTTGAGTCCCCTTCTTTACAATTTTTACGTCAGAGATATTGATGAATGTCTAATGCCAAATTGCTCATTAAGACAGCTTGCAGATGATTGTGATGTATCCGTTTCGGGTCCAATAGCGGTTGATCTGCAAGGACCATTGCAAGAAACTTTGGACAATTTTTCTACTTGGACTTCAAAGTAGGGTATTGAATTCTCTCCGGCGAAAACTGAGATGGTTGTCTTTTCAAAAAAATATAATCCGGCACTGTTCCCTCTTCAACTGATGGGTAAGACAATCACTCACAGCATGTCTTCTAAATACCTCGGGGTCTGGTTCGCCTCGAAAAGCACCTTCGGGAAGCACATTGTGTATCTGACACAGAAATGCCAGAAACGAATCAACTTCATGCGAACAATAACCGGAACATGGTGGGGAGCGCACCCCGAAGATCTCATTACGTTGTATCAAACAACAATTCTGTCGGTTCTCGAATACGGTAGCTTCTGCTTCCAGTCCGCAGCTAAAACTCACATGCTGAAGCTTCAAAGGATTCAGTACCGCTGTCTCCGTATCGTGTTGGGTTGTATGAATTCGACTCATACAATGAGTTTAGAGGTACTTGCGGGAGTTCTTTCTCTGACAGATCGTTTCGCGGAATTATCGCTCCGGTTTCTCCTCCGTTGTGAGGTTCTCAATCCATTGGTCATTAACAACTTCGAGAAGCTGCTTGAACAAAACTCTCAATCTCGTTTCATGAGTATTTACCACTGGTATACGACACTGGAGGTAAGCCCATCTTCGGTTGACACCAATCGTGCTAACTTCTTAGACTCCTACAGTTCCTCTGTGTCATTTGATCTGTCCATGAAACAGGAGGTTCATGGAATACCAGACTTCCTTCGTGCGGCTGGCGTGCCCGTATTTACAAGCAAATACGGGCACGCCAGCCAGGAGAGAAGCTTTTTTACAGATGGGTCAAACACGAGTAACTCCACTGGTTTCGGTGTTTTTAACGTTTTCCATAGCGCCTATTTTAAGCTCAAAGAGCCTAGTTCCGTGTATACTGCTGAGCTAGCAGCTATACACTATTCACTCGAGCAAATCGCATCCTGACCACTTTTTCATCTTCACCGACAGTCTAAGTTCCTTGGAGGCTGTTCGGTCAATGAAACCGGTTAGGCACTCAGCGTATCTCCTGAATGGGATACGGGAAGCTTTGAGTGCCTTATCAAAACGGTCTTACACAATCACCATGGCCTGGGTCCCTTCTCATTGCTCGATTCCGGGCAATGAGAAAGCGGACTCTTTGGCTAAGGTGGGCGCTATGGAAGGTGATATTTATGATCGACAAATCACCTTCGATGAATTTTTCTCATTAGTTCGTCAGGAAACCTTGATCAGCTGGCAACAAAAATGGACAAATGGGGAGATGGGTAGATGGTTGTTTTCAATTCGTCAACAGGTATCGAGGCGGCCATGGTTCAAAAAATTGAATTTGGGACGAGATTTCATTCGAACCATGTGTCGTCTAATGTCCAATCACTACTCTTTAAATGCACATATTTTTCGAGTGGGGCTCTCAGAAGGCAATCTCTGTGTTTGCGGCGCAGATTACCGCAGAAGACATTGACCATTTCGTGTGGGCGTGCGAGGAGTATCGTGGCCCCAGATCTGCGCTAACTGAATATCTGCGGGTCCGAGGAAAGCAGCCGAGGCCTATTAGGGAAGTATTGGCGGGTCTTGATCTCGAATACATGTCCCTTGTCCGCCATTTTTTGAAAGTTTCTGATGTTAGACTGTAATCGTCGTCCATCCATCCCTTTCGTTATCGTAGACCTTTAAGAATGTCTCCCTCCTGTTGTCTACCGTTAAATCCCACTCGTATGTCTTCCTCTGTTTAACTCGTTACAGATGTGAAACATCGCCAATGATATCAACTATGTGAATATCAACATCATATGTAATTAATTTAAGCACCCTAAATTCCCTTCCTTTCCTTCAATATTATTGTGTTCCCTAACCTCGACCAAACCGCGAGTCTTACGGTTCCCCAAAACCAGCATTAGTGTATAAGAATCATAATAAACTGTATTTAAAAACATGATTCCGGCTCCGTAACGCTTCACGGCAAATGAGCCTTTTAAATAAACAATAGATTAAAAAAAAAGCTAAAAAGCTTAGTAAAAAGTAGTAACTAATAGTGGTGGCATGAAATTAGTACGGAATAGATTGTGAGTACGATGATTTTTGTTAGCAAAATCCTACGTCAAAAGTGTAGTAAAACTATTGTTTGTTGTTTTTTATCTTATTGTTAATAGAGATAGGAGTGTTTAAGCAGAACAATAACCCAGTGTATTTGAACTATATACACACTGTGTATTGGCATTACCATCAACGATGTTCTCGGAAGTTACAGGCCCTTTTTGCGCATGGGATTCACGCCACTGACCAACCCTCTTGGTCTGTGACACATGTCGTTTAGCTACTTTTCCATCAGCGCTGTTCAAAACCAGACTACCATTGCGTTGCTCGATTACAGTATATCGTGTAGGAGAGAACCGCGAATCACCTTTTGTACGATTGTGTCGCTCTATCACAACTTGGTCTCCGGGCGTGACTCTACATTTTCGTGCACCACGTCGTTCGTCTTCACGTTGTTTCCCTTTGAGCTTTTCTTCACGGTCCTTGTGATCTAGCTGCTCTGCATTAAATTTCGAAAAACCACGTTGAATCAAAGGTAATCCTCTCTTGATCCTGCGGCCGTACATGACTTCTTCAGGGGGTACAGAAGTAACACTATGTTCCGCAGCATTATGAGCGTTGATGGCACTTTCCAGTTCGTCAATATAATTGGTGTTATTCGCAATAGCTGTACACATGGCTTTATTTATTAACTTCATGCAGCTTTCTGCAAGTCCATTTTGCTGTGGGAAAAGAGGTGTCGAGAAAGTAAGTACTACATCCCGCTGGTTACATTATTCAGCAAAGTCAGCACTATTGAACGGAGGGTCATTATCTGTTCTGATAGTTTTTGGGTATCCTTTTCGCTCGAACACACTGTCGAGTACATTCTGCACGTATTCGAATTTTGTGGACTTCACAGGCCGTGCAATAATGAATCTTGATCTATAGTCGACTATGACCAAGATCAAAATTCCACCGTATTTTGAGTACGGTCCATTAAAATCCAAAGCGATGGATTCCCAGGCGGTCTTTGGGGCAAATATTCTTTCCATCGGCGTTGGTTTCTCAGGTCTTCCGTTCAAGTAACAAATTTTACAAGACTCCACCCACTTTATGATATCTCCCGACATGCCAGGCCACCATATACGCTGGCGCATGATACTTTTCATCTTGGCAACTGTTGGGTGTCCTTCATGCGCAACTTCCAAGGCTCTCACTTGAAGGGATAGGGGTATTACCGCGCAACCTGTCTTAATGATGATTCCGTTTTCAATAGACATATCTTTCCTCACCAAGTGGTATTTCTTCAAATCCTTCGGCCAAATTCCTGATTCCATTGCGCTCATCACTTGCAAAAGTGTGTCGTCTTTGCTAGTTTGGCATTTAATATCTGCTTCAGTCAGAAATTCGACGGCGTTTGCTTCTAAGGCCGCAATCTCCCACGGACTCACTTCCTCATCAAATGGATCGTCTTCTCCGTTGTAAAGTCTTGAAGGTGTATCCGCAATGTTGTCCCTTCCGCGGACGTACTCAACGTCGTAGTTATACGGGCTCAACCTAAGTGCCCATCCGTCAGCCCGTGTCAGTGCTCGCTTTGATTCTTCTCGTGTGCGATTTAGAATAAAAGTAATTCCCTGAGCGTCGGTACGGAGCGTGAATTGTCTACCGAGGAGGAAATACAAAAAATGTTCCACTGCCCAAACCGCCCCTAGGGCTTCGCGTTGGTTTTGTGGATACTTTTTTTCGGTAGGTGTAAGGGCCTTAGACGCAAAACTAATTATTCTTGAAGTCTGATTCTCTCTCTCTTGGACTAAGACGGCTCCTAGAGCAACCGGTGAAGCGTCGGTATAGAGGACGGTTTTATCGTGTTCACAAAAGAAACCTAATGAAATCGTACACTCTATTATCCGCCGTTTGACTAACTTAAATGCCTCACTTTGTTCATGTCCCCAAGACCATGACTTGGACGTAGTCGCACTCCATAGTGGGCTCGAAATTTTCGCAAAATTCTCAATATAGGGACTGAGAAATGATGCAAGCCCTAGGAAGCTTCGGAGCTCCGACAATGTTGCAGGTTCTCTGAAACTGCGTACGCTCTTGATCTTTTCGTCATCGATGTGGAATCCATCGGAATCAAGCTCATGACCAAGGAATTTCAACCTAGTTTGGTCAAATTCACACTTCTTTGTATTTAACGTCAGATTGTTTTCTTTCAGAATCTGTAGCACTCTAGCGACCGTTGCACGTAGTCCTTCCAGTGATTCAGAGAAGATGAGAATGTCATCGATAAATACAATAAGGTCTTTGATGTCTTTCAGGATACGCGCCATCTCCCGCTGAAAGATTTCTGGCGCGCAATTAACGCCGAACATTAGGCGAGTAAACCTATACATCCCGTCTTCAGCTAGGAATGTCGTTAGGTCTCGGAATTCCTCTGATAGCTCGAGATGATAAAAGGCGTTACTCAAATCAAGTTTAGAGAAATACTTGGCGCCGTTGAGTTTTATTCTCATTTCATCGAGTAATGGAAGCCTATAATACTCGCGGTTTATTGCTCGGTTGGGAGCACACATATTGACTACGAGCCTGAAGTCGTTGCTCCCCTTGGCAACAGCAGACATACCGCTTATCCAATTTGGGACGGAAGTGGCTTTTTCTATTATTCCACGTGATTCCATTTCGTGCAATCTTTTCCTTGCGGCTTCCCTGTGAATTTCATGAAAGACGTTTTCAGTCACACTTATTTTAATTGATACATAACTAAACTGTTGTTGTAGTTCTAATAGCATTTTATTCCAGAATATTTTCACTTACCGATATGCGGCTGGCACATTGTAGTAGGCGCTTTTAGTTGGTGGAATATTTGGATTGACGCTAAACTTCACCTGGACACCTGGCATTATCGGAAAAATCTCATCATTTTCGCAGCTGTTGATTGTGTTGGTGATCTGTAGCAATCCCATGTCGCTTGCGGTAGACCGCCCAAGAAGTGATCTTCTCCCTTTCAGCACGACGTGAAAAACGACTGATTTGATTACCTTCGAGGAACGTGAGTTTGCTATCTGCACTTCTGCTTCGAAGCTGCATTCAATAACCATCGGATCTTGTGAACCATAAGCATGCAATCTGTTTCTTGAGTTCTTTCCAATCAATTCGATCGTCGCAGTGCCCTGTCTAGTCTCGCGTTCGAGTTGCTCCCAGTCTTTCCCGCAGATAATATTTGCATCAGCACCTGAGTCTATTAAAAAACGTATTGGGCTGGACGATCCAACTAAGCAGTCGATCAAGACGTCATCTAAGGATAGTGCATTGACTTCCTGCGGTAAATAAGAATCAAGAAAGTTTTTGATCTTTGTGAATTCAACTTTATTATAACAGAACCAAATAAAAATATGCATTGATGATTTCGGTTACAGATTATTCTTTAAGTACCTGTTTGTCGTTCCCGGATCCACATTCTCGAAACGATGTGCTCTCCGTCGATCCGTCGTAGCGCTCATACTGCATGATGTTCAATTGTTTCTGATGGCAGGCTGCCGCAAAATGCCCGCGCTTACCGCATTTGTTACAATTACGGTGTAATGCAGGGCATTGGCCATTGCGATGGCTGTAAAGAGAACAACGCGCATATTTGGAACGGCGTCTTTCAGTCCACTGGGCCGATTCATTTCCACGCATTCGTTTGCTCGGAAGCTCCATGCTTCGATGGCTCGCATTTGGGCGTTTACGTATGTTCTGCTCGTATGATGTAGGGCGATGTATTCTGTTGAGTTCAAAAACGTTATGGCTCTCCTGGCGATGTGTCTCTGCTTCAAAGGCTTCATCTCTCGTTGCCGATTGGACGATAAAATTAGTTTCGTATCCGTAGGTGCGGGCTTGCTTAACCAGCTCTCGATTCTTCAATCCGCTTAGCAACTGTGCTCGTACGAATCTATCCTCGTCTTCTGTGCTGTAGTTGCACGAGCGCACTTTACACATTAGTCTTGCGTGGAAAGCGACTGCTGCTTCACCGTTCTCTTGCTTCATTCTAGAGAAGGCCTCATGCTCGGCAGCGGTATCTGTCATCGAGCGGAAGTATGTTTTGATGTTTGCAACGAAGATCTTGTAGCAGTCCGGGTTTGCCAAACTAGGTCTCAACTTGGCAGCCTTTATTATCTCCTGTAGTTCGCCACCCATTGAGAGGAACAATAGCTGCGTTCTCTTCACCGGATCGTTCACATTGCTGAGCGAGGCCGCGATCTCGAAGTTCTCGATGTAGCGGTTCCACTCCTCCCACATTTTGTTAGCTGCGATGCCGCTCGGGAATGGCTTTACATACTCCCATCGAATGCTGGAGGAAGTGGTTCCGCTAGTGCTGGCGCATGAATTCAACTCGCTGGACAGGTTCCAACTGTTGTCTGGGTTTTCGCTCAGAGTTGGATCGGGAGTTGGCTGTAAACGGATCAGAGCTTGATTTATGCCGGCGATCATTCTTTCCATTCTGTCCATTCTTTCTGCGTTTGTTGTTTGTTCTGTAGGACCACTACCGTTATTTTCAACCGATACTGTTTTGGCAATTGGACGTGAATCGAATGGGTTGTTCGATGGTTGGGGGGACACTCCAAGTGATGCGCTGAAAGTGCACGCAGCCTCTTCTGTGGTATTGTTGTCACCAATGTCGGAATCGTAACTCCCGTCATCTGAGCTGCTGCTGGTATTATTCTCGCTGTCACTAGCTAAAGCTGTTTGGGTATCGTTAGGCACGTTACTGCTGGCTGTTTCGCCAACAATCGTCTCCTCACTGATCAGATTTTCTTCATCGCCGGATAATACACCGGCTTGTCGGACATATTTGCCTTCGTTCGCCATTTTGTTTGGTTTGCACACTTTTTCAACACTTGGTTTAATGCACTGTAATTAAAGCGACAAATTTCCGTGTTAGTTTCAATATCAAATCATATAGAGAATAAATGTAAAAAGATATTGTAGGCCATCGTCTAATAATTCAAGCATCTCTAATGCGTTTCAAATTGTTCGATTTTTTTTTATCCGCTGCGTGACACTTGTATCCGCTGCATGCGCGACACTTGTGTCCACTGATTGCGCGACACTAATGTCCGCTGATTGCGCGACATTTCTGTCAGCTGATTGCGCGACATTTCTGTCCGCAGAATGCGCGACACTTCTGTCCGCTGAATGCGCGACACTTCTGTCCGCTGAATGCGCGACACTTCTGTCCGCTAAATGCGCGACGCTTGTGTCCGCTTAATGCATAATCTTTTGTCCGCCCAATGCGCGACGTTTTTGCTCATGCGCGACTTTGTTGTCCGCCATACTACTTTCGTATTCATTTATAGAATGTGCAATCTTTTGTCTGATTTCTATTACTTTCAGGAAAGTTTGAGCGCGGCTATTTTTACCCGCTCTTCCAGTGCACGACCTTCGTGGCCCGCTTGTATTTTATATTAACAAATCAGCTCAAAATTAGCACTTTTCACATCGCCATTTTTTTTCCCATTACAAAATGTGATTTTTTTTTAACTGGCTTCCACTGATAAATAAGCTTAACATGACGATGGCCATTGCTCTAGGTGGTTCCTTTTCGGGAAGGTTCTGAATTTATGCTGCGCAAATTTCGCAACACCTGGCATCGGTCGCCATTGTGAATAGCCGAAACACCAGCCGAAAAGGAACCACCGCTGCAGACGTCGTCGAATATCTTACCTCCGCGCCGGTTAGCGATTGAATGACGCTGCTGTCGAAACTGCCTGCCTGAGCGGCTCAGGGTCTGTCTCATTTGGAGAATTAAACTGAAATTAAACTTAAAAGTGACATTTCAATAATTATCAAATAACCCTGCTCGCAGAGCAAGATTACTTTTGACAGATATCGAATCATTTTGCATCGATGTCTTATTGGAATTGCTGGGTAGCACCAGCCATTCTTATGACTGGGTTATTTGCTAATTTTCGAACTGTCACTTTTAAGTTTAATTATCCAAATGAGACAGAGCCTCAGTTATAGCGGCACTCATTATGAGTGCCGGATATGCAGGGATGGGTAGCAAAGACAAGTTAGCAATGCACAGGGGTGTTGAGGACTATGTCATCCCACACACACACAACAAGTAAAAGGTAATTAGTCTTAATTAGGTAATTTCATTTCAAAATTGAACTAATAGAAGGCTCAGAGGCCCATGCAGCTATGTATAATCAGTCGACGAGAAAGGGATAATCACTGCTTGGTTGAATAATGAGGGTTTTTTATTCAACAATAGAACCAAATTTATGGCTTGGAGGTTACTTGAGTCGAAGTATCATCTCCAATCCGCTGCCAACAGTATTCTTAATTTTCAATATGTGTACATTTCAATCGATGGTTCGCACAAGCTTTAATAATTATAAAAGAATACTGCCAAATGAAGTATTTTTCGATATTTTCTATAGTTCATAAAGTGAAGTTGTGCGTGCTATTATTAGAACTTTCTCTTCAATATTTATTCATTGAGCCGAACATTATTAGGTGTGTTTTCCTTGGTAATGACCTTTCCTCACTTTCTCCGGAACTGGCCGGTTCCAGGCTGCCACTTATCTCGCACATGTCTAGCGTACATAATAATGATTGATTTTCGTTTCTACTTCACTGTAGTCCAGTGCGATTCATAACTCTTTCTTGGAATGTCACGTGGCGGAACGGACTATCATCATTTCTCAAACCATCATGGCACAGGTTGGGCCGGGATCAAGATCCAAGGCGTATTATTCGGCATGTCTACATCGAAAATCCATGCAGCCTATGAAAAACGATAACACGAAAACCGACGCCGGATTCCGTTGCTTCCAGCTATTGAACCCAGACACAAAAGAGCCGAGAAAAGATATTCAATTATCGGGTAACAAAGGAACAAACAAGCTGGAAAAAATGATGCTTTTCCGATATTATGCCGTTTTCGGCGGGTCGTCCTTGTCGTCTCAGGATCCAATCCACCACCATCATGGTGCGGCAGTGATTCTGAAAAACGACACCGCAGTACCGCACCATCGCATCGTTGTCGGCCACTTGGAAGGATTTTGCCCATCCTTGGCAAACAAACGGTGGCCCAGGCCGTCTCGAGAGGCTGTCTGATCAACGAACACGGTATGACAGCCAGTCGGTGAGATTGAACATACCAAGGTCCAGCCCCCGACAATATTCATGTGCTTACCACAGAATTGAAAGCAAAAAATAAAACTGCGGCCACGCACGACTGAGAAATGTTCTTCCGGCTGTTTGCGTTTTGATTGCCTAGATCAAGGCACGCTTTCATTCGGCTGGAAATATGTAATGTTGAAATTCAATTTTATGGAGCGCTCTGTTGTTGCTATGAAATGGCAGCTGAGAAATATATTAGGAACTCAGGAAAAATTATACCCTGGAAGTCCAAATAAATTAATGCTGTATCGCAAATGTTTTCTAATATTCGCAATCTGTCAAGCGAAATAATTTATTTTAGATGAAATTAGGAAGACACCACCACAAATTTCAGCGGCTTTTCATTGAGAAAGCTTAGGCGAACCAACGAAATGCTTCAGAAACTTACAATTTTGCGAGGTGTCCTTATACTACCTGTGTGGGAGCTTACAAAGCCCTATATAAGAAAATCTGACAAACGCTGATTGGTCGAACATAAAAAAAGCACAATACTAGTCGATGTTATTCTGCATTTGTCGAATATCTGCGAACTGGCCTTTATTAATGCAACTGTTTGGTTTAACTAGAAACCATAGAAATCAAAACAACACTTCTAATTATTTATAATAGCTCTTAGATTAAAAACTCTCTTCGCATACACTCCCTAGCTCAGCGAAAGACAGACGATGGACCAAAGAAAAACCGAAAATGCAGACCAAACTGCCGTCTTCCAGTTTAGCATACCAACACCAGAGGCTTCTACTTTTCCATCGCACAGCACTGCTCTATCTGCGGGATTGCAGTTTGCACTGCTTAAAGGCTTAACTGATGCACTACAAACAGTGACTTCCAGCACAATCCCCGATGAAGGAAGACGCATGGCGAGGACGGGGAACATCAAGCCAGTGCCTCGGGAGGATCCTGAGCGTGGCGCGGCGCGGCGGCTTCGTGGTCTTGTGTCACCGTAGAGAACATTAGGAAAACAATTAAATGTTATGTCATTCACAACAGAGCTTTTAAAACCGGGCGCATGTGAGAACGGTGCTGCCTAATAGCGTGTTGCGAGGAGAAGAAAATCCCATAAACTTGAAAGGAAACTTTCCTTAGATTACTTCGCTACAGGAAGTCGGCTATACTCCGATGACGTCCTTTATGGAAAGGACTTTGTTGGATTGGGTGCACGGAATCTAGGACAACCTACTTGCATGTGTGTCCCCTGTTATGTGCTTAAAACAGTGCATGACTCATGGAGACAACTGGAGCGGAAGTGCTGGTTGAATGACTTGTGTGGGGTTGTTCAACTTTCCGTTTCAAATATGTGCACTTTGGCATGTATTTCGTCTCCCACTCGCCCTGTTGCAAAGTGACGTTTGTATTACCAGTATTTGGTCAATATTCAAAAGCTAGAATCTGCAATTAGAAAAAGATACATGCACCAAAAAAATCGACACGTTGTTTCTACCTGAAGTTTACGTGAGTTTCACTTGATTATTCAGTAGAATTCTTATTCTACGTGACAATCATGTAAGTTTTACCTGAGTTTTATATTGCATTTGCAGTTACGTGTGCATGTAAAATGTACCTGAAAATAGAATCAACGTTCAGATTATTTGTACTCTTTTTGATTTGTTTGAGTGATTAATTTTTTGGCGTTATGAAGTAAAAGTTGTAATAAATAATCGAGTAGATCTGCATCACAGCATACTGATATTGTGACTGACGACACATTATTCGAGTCTTGTCCCATATTCATTTTTTTAACCAGAGACGTTTCTTCACCTACTGGTGAACTGAATACAGCATTGATACACCTACGCGTGGCGTATTCACGCTGTTAATATTAGACATAGAGCAATGCACCCTTAGACAAAGTTGTAGAGGGGAATCAGCGCTAGAAGTCCGCCATACAACATTTTTCGGAGTTCCGCCTCTGGAATGAGTTATTGGCTGAATACTAAATGATAATGAAATGATAAGTTCAATCCCTGATGTCTATACCCGCAACTATATACTCGCCGACTCCCGCTTCAGTTAGACAAAAGCCTCAACTAGGGGAGGGCAGTGTATAACGCACTCATGGGGTAAAATGAGTTATTATTTCTGGGTTTCATCATCCCAAAAAAAAAAACTATAATGTCGCCTACAACCGACGCTGTGCACATTCAAAACTCATTGACAACAGTACTGAGGGAGTTTTTGAGCCACCAGTCCAAGTCAAGCTCACCGAAAGTTCCAGTCATCCGACTCGCACTGGGTCTTCGATCGTGGTTGGTGATGGGATTTTCCGAGAACTGCTCCCAGGCAAGTATGCGTGTTTTAGAACCGTCGCTTCGTCTTATTCTTTGACAACTTACAGCTCCTCCAGTTTTATTACCGTCGACCAAACTGAACGTACATTGAATTATGGCGATCAATATCCAACGACTGTTCTTCGGATCCTGAGACGCAATCATTCTACGACATATCTATCAAGACGTGTGGTAAATGACATAGCTGTATTTCCGGATTTCACTACTGATCGAATGGAGATTATACCTCCTGCCAAAATACCTGAATTTGTCAGCTCATCCTCTCCTAGGTCATGCTTTTTTTTTCTTTTTTTTTTCACTAATTTTATTTGCTAATTATCTAATACATGCATTCGTCTCTTAGACTAGGTGTTCCGTGTTTTCTTAACACTATCATCCTTATTTGCTATGTTATATTTTTAGTTATTATTAATACATTTCAATTGCCTCTGGCAGTTTTTTTTCCTCTGGTTGAATTGAACCATGTAGGAATTACAATGTTTTCAACTTAAACTAATCTTAACCTATTTTATACTAAGGGTACAAGGAGTTAATCGTTGCAATAGAAGATTGCAACGATTTTTGTCTAAAATTGGGAATTATTTTGTTGGACATTTGTTGCAATGTCTCAATATTAGAAATTCTATGAAGTTCATTGGTACTATACCACGGAGGCAACTTCAGAATCATTTTCAGAATTTTATTTTGAATCCTCTGAAGTGCCTTCTTTCTGGTATTGCAGCAACTAGTCCATATTGGCACAGCATACAACATGGCTGCAACTAGTTTTTTTTGTAAATCAAAAATTTGTTCTTAAGACAAAGTTTTGATTTTCTGTTTATAAGTGGATATAGACACTTAATATATTTGTTACATTTGGCTTGAAGGCCTTCAATGTGATTTTAAAAAGTTAATTTTTGATCTAGCAGAAGTCCTAAATATTTAGCTTCGCTAGACCAATTAATTGGAACCCCATTCATAGTGACAATATGTCTGCTAGTAGGTTTCAAATAAGAAGCTCTCGGCTTATGTGGGAAAATTATAAGCTGAGTTTTGGAAGCATCCGGGGAAATTTTCCATTTTTGCAAGTAAGTGGAGAAAATATCCAAACTTTCATCTGCAAACAAAGATTTTTGACACCCTGGTGGTAAATCAGGTAAGTCAGAAGTAAAAATGTTATACAAAATGGGCCCCAGTATGCTGCCTTGGGGAACACCAGCTCTTACAGGTAATCTATCAGATTTAGAATTCTGATAGTTTACCTGCAGTGAGCGATCTGATAAATAATTTTGGATCAGTTTAATAATGTACAGAGGAAAATTAAAATTCATCAATTTTACAATCAAACCTTCATGCCAAACACTGTCAAATGCTTTCTCTATATCAAGAAGGGCAACTCCAGTCGAATATCCTTCAGATTTGTTGAGTCGAATTAAGTTCGTAACTCTTAATAACTGATGAGTGGTTGAATGCCCATGGCGAAAACCAAATTGCTCATCAGCAAAAATAGAATTGTCATTAATATGAACCATCATTCTATTCAAAATAATCTTTTCAAACAGTTTGCTTATTGAAGAAAGCAAACTGATTGGGCGATAACTAGAAGCCTCAGCTGGATTTTTGTCCGGCTTCAAAATTGGAACAACTTTGGCGTTTTTCCATTTTTCTGGGAAGTATGCCAATTGAAAACATTTGTTAAATAAATTAACCAAAAAGGATAAAGAGCTCTCAGGAAGTTTTTTGATAAGTATGTAGAAAATACCATCATCACCCGGGGCTTTCATATTTTTAAATTTTCTAGTAATAGATCTCACTTCATCCAAATTAGTTCCCAACGAAGGGTCAAAAACATTATCTTGATCGAGAATGTCTTCGAAGCTCCGTGTAACCTGATCCTCAATTGGACTAGTGAGACCTAGACTAAAATTATGGGCACTCTCGAACTGCTGAGCAAGTTTTTGAGCTTTTTCGCCATTTGTTAATAAAATTTTATTTCCCTCTTTAAGCGCTGGAATTGGCTTTTGAGGTTTTTTAAGAATTTTCGTTAATTTCCAAAAGGGTTTCGAACTGGGATCCAACTTCGATACATTATTCTCAAAGTTGGTATTTCTCAGAATAGCGAAACGTTTTTTTAATTTCATTTTGCAAATCTCGCCAAATAACTTTCAACGCGGGATCGCGAGTTCTTTGGTATTGCCTTCGCCTCACATTTTTAAGACGGATCAGTAGCTGAAGATCGTCGTCAATAATAATGGAGTTGAATTTAATTTCACATTTAGGAATTGCAATGCCTCTGGCTTCAACAATTAAATTTGTCAAAGATACGAGCGCATTGTCAATATCACTTTTGGTATCCAAAGGAATATTAACATCAAAATTCCTATCGATATATGTTTTATATAAATCCCAATCAGCTCTATGATAATTAAAAGTAGAGCTGATTGGATTATAAATGGCTTCTTGTGAGATTTCAAATGTCACAGGAAGGTGATCAGAGTCAAAGTCAGCATGAGTTACCAATTGGCCACACAGCTGACTTGAATCCGTTAAAACTAAATCAATTGTAGAAGGATTTCGACTGGAAGAAAACAAGTAGGGCCATTGGGATATTGAATAGTATAATATCCCGCAGAACAATCTTCAAATAAAATGTTGCCGTTGGAATTGCTTTGAGCATTATTCCATGAACGGTGTTTGGCATTGAAGTCACCAATTACGAAGAATTTTGATTTGTTGCGAGTCAGAATTTGAAGATCAGCTTTCAACAAATTCTTTTGCTGTCCATTGCATTGAAAAGGCAAATAGGCTGCAATGAAGGAAAATTGACCAAAATTTGTTTCAACAGAAACTCCCAAGGTTTCAAAAACTTTGGTTTCAAACGAAGAAAATAATTTATGTTTGATACGTCTATTGATGACAATGGCGACCCCACCACAGGCGCTGTCAAGACGATCATTTCTGTAGATAAAATAATTTGGATCTGGTTTAATGGAGAGTTCTGGTTTTAAATAGGTTTCAGTTATAATGGCAATATGCACATTATGAACTGTTAGGAAGTTGAATAATTCATCTTCCTTACCCTTTAGAGAGCGGGCATTCCAATTTAGAACTTTCACACAATTATTTAGATCCATTGAAACGGAGTCCGATAACAATATTTTGTGTGTACTTTATACCAACCTGAACAGCTGCAGGAATGGTATTTGCTTCGAACATTGCATCAATCATGTGATGCAATTGTTCAGTTAAAAAATCAAAATCGGAAGCAGTCATGCTACCTGAATCGGCAACATGACCGTTATTTTCCGTTGGGACATGGGTATAAACCTCATTATGAGAAGAGAAATTTTGTCTACCAGCAGCGATGTTTGCATACGTAGGTACATTGGAAAAATTGGAATTTACTGAAGTGCTTGCTACCCGTTGACGAGCGGCAAAATTTGTTTGTGAATTGTGGTGGGTATGAATTGCTCGACCGGTAACTGGTTTCGAAATTTGAGCGTTTGAAACATTTCTACCCGTCGAATCTGGGATCCGATTGGAATTTCCCGTCATCAATTTTGCACGGGAATTCAAAACTTTTTTGCGTGAAGGGCATTCCCCGAAATTGGATTTATGATTGCCCCCACAATTTGCACATTTAAATTTATTGGAATCTTCTCTCACAGGACATGCGTCCTTGGCGTGAGAGGTTCCACCACAAATCATGCATTCAGCATCCATGTGACAATGTTTGGTTCCATGACCCCACTTTTGGCACTTACGGCACTGGGTGGGGTTTTGGAAATTTCCCCCAGGCCTGCGGAAATGTTCCCATGTAACACGGACATGGGACACAATACAGGCCTTTTCCAAACTTTTCATATTATTTAGTTCACTTTGTTAAAATGAACTAAAAAATTCTTGAGAAATGCCCTCTGGGAAGTACCAGAGTGGGATTTCTTTTCATCTTAATTACTTGGACTGGTGAAAATCCAAGTAATTGAGAAATTTCAATTTTAATCTCATCCAGTGATTCATCACTGGGGAGACCTTCAAGACGACTTTGAACAATCGCTCCAGTTTTGTCGTCGTATGTGAAGAATTTATGGCGCTTCTCAGTTAAATACTGAAAAAGACGTTTGCGATCGTCAAAGGATCCCGGCAAAACGCGGCAGTCACCCTTCCTAGCAATCTGAAATGAAACCTTGATCCCCTGAAGGTTACTCAAAATCTCATTCCTAAAGCCAGAAAACTCGGCAACAGATACCACAATTGGCGGAATCCTTTGCTTTTTCGCATGAATCGAATCACCTGGGCTAAAGGTAGATTCGATTTGCTCAATTTCATCATTAATCAAATCGAACTGATTGCTCAGTTCGATTGGAGAAGAATTATTTCCGATATTAGAGTTAGAAGGAATATCTGAATTCTCCAGCTTCCTTCTATTTTTCCGCGCTTTGGCAGGACGGTCTTGAAACCTTGTTTCTTTGAAGGAAGTGGAGAATTCAGAGACTCCCCCTTCCTCTTGTTTTTATTAATGCTCATTGCTGAGCGTGGAGACGTGACCTTCTAAGAGGTTTTTTCCCAGAACGGTGTCCCTGCAGGATTACCACGGGTCCAACGTAAAACGAAGGCACGGGTCCTTGCAAAGATCGTAACGGGATCAGTGGGTACAAATAGCGCTAAGAAGCACCGTTGAAATTAAAATAGCTTCGGGTAGTACTAAAAACTTCCTTCCGCAAAGAGAGAAAGAACCGCACAGCACGAAAGCACGATGCGGTCTGACCTCCTACGTCATGCTAATTTCGGAAGCCAAACATGTTATTTCTTGGTTGTGTCGAAACTTTTTGCGGTCCCTAAGGTCTTGCGGTGAATGAATGGGAGGGGATTTAGCTTGCGTTTGAGAGATTTTGCCAATTTCGCTTGATAACCGTTCTAGGGGTTTCCCTGAGCCAAACAGTCTAAAAAATCGGGCAAATAAAATGTGACCGGTGGTCTCTTGTTGAGAGTGGCACTTAAGCCGCCGATTAGTTAAACTCGGTAAACGTGAACGGTTATAAAGTGAAGAAAGGAGTCATATTTTCTCTTACCTTACTCTGCCAGGAAAATGCATCATATATCCCCTTGCCTTAAACTTAGGACATGCCTGGAAGAATGAAAGAATGAGTCATATCCTCACCAGCCTAATGCCGAGAAAATGCATCCTGCAAAAAGGGATCACATCTTCCCTTGTCTTGAATCGAGTAAATACCTGAATTGAAAGAATGAGTCATATTCTCTCTTGACTTCTGCCGGGAAATGGACCCATTGAAAGAAAGGATCATGTCTTCAGTTGCCTAAGATCGATCAAATGCCAGAATTGAATGAAGCAACCACATCTTCTTTTGCTTTCTGCCAGACAATTGTTCCATTGAAAGAAGAAATCATACCTTCCCGTGCCTTAAAGCGAGCAAGTACGCGAATTGGTAGATGGAATCATATCCTCCCTTGCCTTCTGCCAGATATAAAACACGGCTCTACGACACTACCCAAAATTCCATTACCCATAATGCCATTACCCCGAAGGCCGCTACCCCAAACGCTACTACCCCGAATGCCATTACCCCTATTGGGGAACTACCTCGTATGAGAAGGTACCCCGAATTAGTCATTATTTCAATGAAAGTAAATTTGCTCAATAATAGTTTATTACTATTGTTGTCCTTTTTTACAAGGTTTCCGGCCATAGACCGGTTAATAAGTAATAAAAAAAGAAAAAAAAGGTAAGCCAGAGTTCATATAAATGAACAACAGTTTGCCCTTCGCCTTGTACTGTTTCAATGCAGTATAGGACTAGGCTCCACCCCGACTCTACGACACTACCCATAATTCCATTACCCATAATGCCATTACCCCGAAAGCCACTACCCCGAACGCCACAACCCCGAATGAGTCACTACCCCGAATGCCTTTACCCCTAATGGGACAATACCCCGAATGAGCCAGTACCCCGAATCAGTCATTATTTCAAGTTAATACTTCATTTCAATGAAAAAAATGTTACTCAATAAAAGTTTATTCAAATTTCATATGAATGAACAATAATTGGAACTGAAACTGTTTTAATACAGTATGGAACTAAGTATTCTTACTCCGTAAGATCCCGTTCCACTTTGTATGGCACTCTTCAAGATTCCTGAATGGCAGGGGGAGATTATGCAGCACGTTTTCATGCACAATGCAGAGAGTTGGAGGCAATTGCGGTCCATGTCAGCATGGCTACTAGGGCAACAAGGTAGAAGTTGTTCCTTGGTTGCTGTAGTAAAAACAACAGATTCTGGATGAAGCGTGGTCAAAATCAACGAGAGGGTGAATGGATGAGTAAGAGTGAGTGAGTGATTTAGTGAGTGAGTAAGAGTGAGCGAGTAAGAGTAAACGAGTAAGAGTGAGTGAGTAAGAGTGAGCGAGAAAGAGAGAGCGAATGATTGAGAGTAAATGAATGAGTAAAAGTGGATGAGTGAGTAAAAGTGGGTGAATTAATGAGAATGGGTGAATGAGAGTGAGAGAGAGGGAGACCTTGTTTGTCTTCGGGAAGTTGTGTTGACTTAAAGACGGCATCATCTCGTTATGCATTCTATCGAGCAGACGATCCTTTTTAAAAGGCAGTATTTCTTCTGTGTACCTTATCGAGGTATAAGCACGTTCATTAAAACGTGGTATCATCTTCTCTGTTTGCCTTATACCGGGCAAACGCGTTCATTTAAACAAGGCATAATTTCCTCTGTGTGCCTTATACCGGCAAACACGTCCATTTAAAGAAGGCATCCTCTCCTCTGTCTGCCTTATACCGGGTAAACCCGTCCATTTAAAGAAGGCATCATCTCCTCTGTCTGCCTTATACCGGGCAAACGCGTTCATTTAAACGAGGAATAATTTCCTCTGTGTGCCTTATACCGGGCAAACCCGTCCATTTAAAGAAGTCATCATCTCCCCTTTCTGCCTTATACCGGGCAAACGCGTTTATTAAAACAAGGCATCATCTCCTCTGTTCGCATTATACCGGGAAAACGCGTTGGAAAAAAGGATCTCTTACTCCATTTCGTAGAATAGTACTTTTCCCCGTCATAATGACAGGAATGACAGTTAAAGCTAATTAGAAGAAAAATCAAAACCGTTGGTTAAACTGGTTGGTTAAAACTGTTGCGATTCATCGATATCTGTTGGTGTTATAGAATAGAATACTATAGATTCTGAATGTTTTCGGGGTAATTGCCTTTCGGGATAATGGATTTCTGGGTAGTGTCCCATTCGGGGTAATGACTTTCGGGCCACTGTCCCATTCGGGGTAGTGGCCTTCGGGGTAATGGCCTTCGGGGTACTGGGATTCGGGGTACTGGGGTGGAGCGCTCCACCCCACTACTTCGAATGCTAGTACCCCGAACGCCAATACCCCGAAGGCCACCACCCCGAATGGAACAGTACCCCGAAAATCATCACCCCGAATGGGACACTACCCCGAAATCCATTACCCCGAAAACGTTTCAAATCTGTAGTGTTCTATTATTATATTTAACACCAACAGATATCGATGAATCGCAAAACAACAATCTTTGCAAAGAAAAAAATAGAAATACTTAGATAAATGCATTACAGATTCTGTTTAACCAACCGTTTTAATTTTTCTTCTAAATAACTTTAACTGTCATTTCTTCTTTAAATGAATGCGTTTTTCCGGTATAAGGCACACAGGTTCGCCTGAAGAAGATGCCTTCTTTAAATGGACGCGTTAGCTGGCTATAAGGCACACAGAGGAAATAATGCCTTCTATAAATGAACGTGCTTATACTAAGATAAGACACACAGAGAAAATAATAATATAATGGTAGAATGCGAACAGAGATGGTACCGGCGGCGGCGTGAATCGGCGTGGCATTTTTTTGCGTTAATTTCTTAAAGATATTTTTTCGATTTTTCGGGACATATTCAAATAATTAAGTAGAGAACATTTTAAATACCGCCTAAAAAAATCCGATGAATTTCCCTAAAAAAATCTCTAGCTTTTTCAAAAAGATTAATATAGAAATTATTTTCGGATTTTCCACGGGAACTACTTTGTATTCACGAGAATTCCTTTGGATTTTCCAGGGAAGCTTTTTTGAATTCCAAAGTAAAATTGTTTAGAATATATTCCGCGGAAAATTCTTAGGAATTCACATGAGAAGTTTTTCGTTTTTTTATGGGAAATTGTTTCAACGAAAAATGGTTCAAAATTTCCATAGAAAATTATACAGAGCCTGAACGCGATTTTTTTTTAAATTTATGTGGAAAATTCTTCGGAGATTTCACTGATTTTTTTTTAAAGTTTCCACCCAAACCCTACAGAATTTTTAAGTATTTTTTATATTTTCACGAAAAACTTTTCGGTATTGCGCGTAAGTCCTAAAATTTTATTCCTACCTTTGCGATTCCGCGCCGAGCACTTAGTGCCATACTCAGCGACAAGGGGATAGCTTTTGAATTGGTAACCCTAATTTTTGACAATTACCGTCGATTGGTTGTGTGAGTCCACATTTGTCAAAAAATAGAGCTTTTATCTGAAAATTTTAATTGACAAAATTTGCATTTTATGCAAGTTTGACAATATTATTTATGTATAGGTGAATAACATGTACAAATGGGCTATCGGGGAAGCAGCCGCTGAAGACAAGTATCAATATTTTCAACGGCGAAACGAAAAGTTTCAAAAACAAAAGTAATATTAAAACGGAAAATTTTAAAGGAATTTCTGTGTATTGTCTATAATAAGTTCTTCGACAATTCCACTGGAAATTATTAATGAGAAAAGAGTCGTCAGGCCAAAAATCATTCGGCGAGAAGACATTTGGCCAAAATGATGGGTTAGGAGGAAGTAGATAGAAAACAGTTTGGCCGAAAATTTATTTTGGCCTAAGTGTTTGCTGTTGGGCGAAATAGTCGAAATAGTCGTTTGGCCGAAAATGCCGTTTAGATGGAATGTTCAGCATTTTCGGTCAAATGACCTTCTTGGCCGAACGAATCTATTAATAAAATGACCAGTTTGGCCGAACGACATTTCGGCCTTATGTCCATTTCGACTAAGCGACGTTTCCGACCAGAAGGGTGTTGGCTATATAATAAATTCGGCCAAACCCCTTCCGGCCTTGTGACTTCCGCCCAAAGGTCATTCGGCGAAAAGCTATTCGTTCGAATGCCACTTAGCCGAATAACATGTTAAGCCGAAGACATCTAGCCGGATTTCGATTGGCTAAATAATACATTTCGGCACCAACATTTCAAACTGCTTTTGTAAACAAAAGCTTCTCACGTCGCTGGTGGGCCAATTTTAGCCGACACATGTAATCCAACACCGAAACAATCGGTCAAACTGGTAATTTGACTTAAATAATTGTTTGCCTTAACTGGTCCTGGCTGAAAATTCAGTTAGTAGAAATGGTCTTTTGGTAGAAAAATCCATTTGACCCGAAAATGTTTTTTTCTGCCAAACAACCATTCGGACAACATCATCAACCGAACGACACTTTCGGCCGGTTGTCCATTTCGACCAATTCAACCATTTCGACCAAACGGCATTTTCGGCCGAACGACAGAAGTGCAATATTGGACGCGTTCATATTAAGACGCAAAACAGTCGGGAGATACATTGTGCGGTCGGTGAGTAAATAAATTAGCGCAAGATTGGACGCATTCGTAACGAAAATAGGACACAAAACAGTCTCGAGATCTGGGTATGTACATTGCTCGGTGCATTGTGCGTCGGATAGTAAATAAATTAGTGCAAGATTGGACGCGTTTGTCGACAGTTTGCATATGCCACCAGGCGTACATGGTGTATTTTTTTTCTCATCGAAGGACAGTGAAGTATATTGATTTGTGTTTGGAGGATCGTGCGTTAGTGTTACGGCTGGCCTTCACAGTTTGCATATGTTACTGGGCATGCATAGTGTGGAGAACGCGTTTGATGGTGTTCATGCTCGGTTCTTAGACCCTTCATACGATCCGGTATTTGTGAGGTCGAGAAGTTAAGCAGTTGGTGCGCGTTTGATCGTGTTCCTGCTAGGTATACAGGTAGTTCTTTCTGCTTTGTGCGGACGGAAAATATTTTGTTAAAATCACTGTGTAAAAAACTAGCACTGTCACATCACTTATCAGAGTGAATCCAGATCCAACGATGCCTACCTACTAACTGATAATCCTTCCTGTGATTCTTATGGAGACGCAGAGGTAAAAACGGGCTTCAAATAGCAAAAATCACCTACTAATATTCCTTCCTTCCTTTTCTAACTGACTACAAGGACGTAGCTGGCGCCATTGCATTGTTGATCATTTGAAATTTGAGTCAGTGAAACTTGCATACTAAAAATGCTTAAACGATCCCAGTCAACCATTCAGTTGATTCTTTGTACAATTTTGCTGATTCTGGTCAACTACGACATTTTCATGCAAAAAGATTAGATGGGCAGAACAGTCCTTCTGCGACAAGCTTATTTTAACGGCCTAATGGTTTGTTCGGTCATATGACATATTCGGCAAAACAACTTTCGGCCTTTGGCCTTCGGTTAAATGGCTTTCTGCAGTCCTTCTCCGTTCTCCTTTGTTAACTAGGAATTCTTTAAGTTTCAACGTTTTTACGCTTTACGAAATTTTAACGGAAAATTTAATGGGATTTTCAAAGAAACCATTAGCATTTTCACAAAAAAAAAATCTATGGAGTTTCAACATGATATCAATCTGGAAGATCTACGGAAATTCCATTAGGTCTTTGGAATTTCCACGGACTTCTACAAATTTCCTGTGGCCTTCTGCAACCCTGTGAACTTCAACAAATTTGAATCGGCGTGAAAAATTATAGATCAGCGGCGTGACAAATTTTGAGCAGCGCCGATGCAAAAATGTCGGCGGCGGCGGCGTACCAAAAACCGTTGGCGGCGCACACCTCTACTCTCGCTCACTCACTCACTCGCTCGCTCTTACCTGGTACTCACTTACTCACTTTTATTAACTCTCTTTTACTAACTCACTCCTTCCTCTTACTCACTACCTCTCTCTTACTTACCCAGTCACTCTTACTCACTCGCTCACTCTTGCTCACTTGCTTACTCCTACTCACTCGCTCATTCATACCACTAACTCGCCACTCACTCACTTTTACTCATGCACTCACTTCTATTCATTTCTCGTCACTTTTAAAAACTCACTCACGTTGGGTTTTGAAGTGATCATATTAAATAAATTTCATTGCTGTAATGTACATTCAGTTTATAATAAAGGAAAACATATCACCGATGCTCTTGTGTAATACACAATTGTTAGAAACCTATAAACCAGTAAGTATTTTCGCTTTTCGGCCACTGCACTGTACGTTGCTTCGATAGTGCAGTTTCATACCGAGGCGGGGTGCCCGCCTGTTGTGGAGAAGCTATATGAAGGCAGTCTCTCTCGTCATGAGCTGCTGCACGGGATCGGAACCACTGCTTGCGGTCGATTGAGGTCTCAGCCTCGGTTATTGCAGTCTAGCGCGTAAAATAGGTCTGAGCCGTTTTCGGAGTGGCTCAGTCTCCTCCGGTGCCGAGAGGACAACGGAAAAGCAGCAGGGAAATATATATTAGTTGGTAATAGGACCGCACATTAAAGGAAGACGTTATGTGGCAATTTCTGTTGCTGAGCCATTCGCATCGGTTCCGTGCAAATTTCTGCTCTGGCTAGGTAGAGTCATTTTGTGGTAATGAAGTATGGAACCTCGTTAAGTAACGACCACCACCGTCCACAGAACTACAACCTCCGCTCGGTTGCGGTTAGCCTGAGGCAGCGGAGATCGGTTGAGCAGTTTTCTCCAGAAACATAAGTGCATTAAGAATCTGGAATGTGCTTTTTGCTTTTTCATTCCAGAATTCAAAGACGAGATATTCTAGTAACGCATCGTTTTTTCTATTCTACCTATAATTCAATAATATTGAAAATATTTAGTTAATATTTATCATCGTGAAATGTGTATTTCTCGACCAACATTTGAAAAGGGGGTAATAGCAAAAAATTATTGATTTCTATTCCTTGTCTGACATAAATAGCATAATACAATACATTGACAAATAATTGGAGATATTGATATTTGGCTGTGATGCCCTTTTCGAAGACACACGTACTGAAACTTAGTGAGCACCTTTGGACATTCATTAAGTTTGATTTGGATTGTTTGTGTACAAATAACCCCCACTGTCTGGCAGTGAATTGTGGAAGAAAGCTGTCTATTAAAATAGTCAAATTTATTTCAGAAAGCTTCAAAATATTTCATGTTCATTCCGAGGCCACAATCACTAACAATAAGCACCACCCGGTTATGTTACTGTTTATCAAATGGATAAAAGTATCATAATCGATCTTCCAAATTCAAAATAATTTATTTTTAATCCAACGCGCATTGTGTCCAATTCAAAACTCCAAAAGATGATCATCGGTAGCATGATTCAAAATCCTTGAAAGAAAATCGAATTCAGGAACGTACGTACTGTTGACGACTTGGTGATTCAACGAGAAGAATTTCCATTTAATTCTTCTAAATGGTTATCTCCAGAAAGTGCACTTTCTGATGGAACTCCAATTCCTTCACCCGCAAAGATTTCTTCAGCAGATATTTGTTGAGCAGCAGGGGGCGTATGGAAGGAACATTCAAAACAACTATTGTTTCCATGAACAAGATTGGCCTTCTTTTATAATAACAAGCATCTTAATGTATACACTGGATTCTGTCTTTACACGATTTACATTTTCTCAATTTTGCACTCATCCTAAATGTTTAACGCATATTATTTACCATGTGATTTTTCTTTGAATTATTTAGGATTTTTTGAAACATGTTGCAAAGACTTTGGTGGTTAATTGAAGTCACACGATCAAAATTACGAGCAAAAAAAAATCGTTTAAAAACAAAATCCTGTGTATACAAATAAAACAAAAAGAAAAATATAAAAAAATATATATTCTTATATATTCTACCCATCGTACCTTTCCGGCTTAAGCTATCTTCTGGATGCTGGGTTCGCCATAGAGCTGGGCGAGCTCGTGGTTCATCCTTCACAATCACAATGATCTCCAAAAGGTCAAGGGGGGCGGGAACAAAAAAAAAAACTAAAATGGAAAAAATCAATAAAACTCCTCGGATTTGTTAACGAATGTTTTGAAAATCCTCAAAACCGCCCAATTTTTTTTTTCGCTCCCTCAAAAAAAAAATTTCGGCGGAAAAAAACGAGGGGGGGGGGGAGACATACAGGGTCCGGCAATTGAACTGCTACATTAGTGAGTGAAAATAAAATAATACAAAAAACTTATGGGAAAGTAGTTCAACAAAACGTCGTCGAAGCGTGGACACGTCATTATTTTGGTACCAGAGGTTGGTTTTTACGACAGGATTGGACGCTGGCTCAAAAAGGGAAGAAAACCTAATTATGGGTCTTTTTGGGTTAATTTCGAGCTTAGAGCGGCCAGCGAGTTCGCCGGACCTGAACTCTATGAATTTCACTGTCTGGAGTATGGTGGAGGCCACGTCTGCTATAAAACATCATGTTTTTTTGTTCGAAGGCGACATCTGGTGGCAACTGGTAAAATCCCCCAAGATCACCCGCGGGCCTTGAGCGAAGCGTTCCTCAATCATCAGCAGCGAGTTGTTAAACACCAGGACGGAAAAGATGAACCTAACCAGTGAAGTTTCAAAAAGTCATATGTTTTCTTATATTTTTTTTTGTTTTGATCAAATAATCTGTGTTTTCTAATGTAGCACTTCAATTGCCGGACCCTGCAATTGTTTTTAAACATTTGCATCGACCTTACTACGAATCCGTATGAACACTCTAACTTCAATCTACACAGTGACTGAGTAAAATTGCATTGCCGTCTCCTTTTTTCCCACGAAAATTTTGCTCAATTTCCATCAAAAGCGGGACTACCCATAGTTTGGCAATACTCATCTGAAATGAAGATCAGAAATTGTTTCCGTGAAAACCACTTTAGAAGCTCGAGGTTTTCATACCATCTAACTATGAGGTCGGTGGGATGTATACTGCCCATGAGCTCAGAGTTACAACCATTCCAATTTTCAGCGTTTTTGACTTACTACGCATTTTCTGGGGCAATTCAACCGTTATAACATCCATACGTTGCAGTGTTTACGGGCTGAAATATTCTAGATTTGATTGCCCTGGAATCATTCAAAATACTTGAAAAAGTGCAATGGTTTTCTTGTCAACTATGAAAACATGGGCAGTATACAAAGATTCATTACCGTTGCGACGGATCAAAACTGTCTTCAGAATGAGCTCTTTAGACTGCAGATGTTGAGAAAGTAGAACATCTCCCAATATTATATGGGATAGAAGAAAAACAAAAATAGTTCGTTACCCGAAACGTTTGCCAATAAGAGTCCTTTCATCTGCTCTAATATACTTCATCAGTAATATACATATCCTATTGTCAATATTGTTCGATGAGGAACAAAACAGTCAGAACTTGGAAGCAAATCCGAATAAACATATCAAAGCCAAACACATAATCCAGATATGACAGCATTGAAGAGATATCGTTCATCCATACCCAATCTGAAAAGGTTAGACACATTCTTGGCATCCGTTCAATAGTATGGAATCTCATCCCAATCTAGAAGGGTCCCTCCATCATCATATGTTAAGCCCCATATGTGGCACTGATAAAAATGATCCGATCGATTCCTAAGCCCCACCTCCTTTTTCGCATTTTTATTCTCATTTCTGCGAATTGTAAGGAATCGAAGCCATTCCTCATCCACCTGAATCCAGCCGACAACGCAGCGATGTTGTTGTGTGTGGTTCGAGAGGGAAGTCGAGAAAAATGGACTCTCTTTATCGACGCATCCTTCTTCTGCTGAGTCTGCTAATAAAATAGGACAGATGTTGGCCTGTGGGATCATTCATCAAATATTCAACATCAATTATGATTATGCTGAAAATATTTTGATTTTCTTGGGTTAGCAGTCGGTGGAAGAACTGTTGGCGCCGGAGCGAGTGATTGGTGGCCTCATATTTCTTCATCGAGTTCGGCTCTTTTTGTGTTTATCATGCAGAATGGCGCCACGTCATCAGGCCAATTGACTCCAGATGTATGCTACTTGAAATATGAGCCTGTTTTTCATCTGTTTTTTTTTTGCGAAACAAAGGTGATTTCCCTCTTGGAGCTGATTAAGCTAGAAATGAACTGTTATCCGAACTTTTGTTTGCTTGGTATTGAACATGCTAAACCATAAAAAAAATGTGATTTTCTCGGACTCTGCTAGTTGTCTTGCAGCATTAGATAAGGACACATTAGTTAATCCATTTTTATGATAGAACAGAAATTATCAACCAGGATCGTAGGTGCCTTGTACGCGAACGGAAGTGTTTTTCATTTTCATCCGTCATATTTCCGATTCTCATTAAAAACTAATTGAAAAATTCTTAAAAATTTATGGATGTAATACTTATTGTAGTGATCCTTTGCAAAATTTAGTGTTTATTATTGTGCTAATGAAGTTTGTGTGAAGTGAGGAGGGGAATCTTCATCAATTCATGATTCAACTCAATAAATCGCTGACGCTGTTTTGTTGATCGAGGAGATAGTAAAGGACACTCTCTCAAGCCAACAAATGTAATGATGAAAGAAATTCCAATTCATGACTGACGAGCCAAAGAAGTTAAAGTATAAAACGGACACATGAATTTGGTGAGCATGTTCCAGTTGTTTCCATTAATCCTCTAAGACCCAAATGTTCGTATTTACTCACCACTTTTTTTCTTTTTAATAGTTTTAGCCTCTGCTGATCTGCTTATCATTTCGATTTTCCGTCATTTTGAAAGTCTTATGTAATTTTAAATTTTCGTAATAAATTCGAGACCTGAAAATATTATGTATCTCCATATAGATCTCCATTACATCGGTTTAGTTGTAGAAGAATTCTAAGCTAATTATTTATTTTCCAAAGCGATGGAATTTAAACCAAACTAATTTTCAACATTTTTTCAATTTAGATTCTCTAATTAGCTTTAAATTACTTTAAATCACTACTTTGAACAAAACCAAAATGAGTCAAGAATTATTATTATTAATATTACGTAACTTCT